>NC_133456.1:121333065-121637788 GCF_048565385.1 Saimiri boliviensis | reverse complement strand
AGTAAGACCTTATCTCCAAAAATAAATAAATAAATAAATAAATAAATAAATAAAATGAAAGCAGAGTTGGGGAGAGATGAGTGCCAGCCTGGCATCATACAGTATTCACACCACATGAATACAATAGAGATCAGTGGCCTCAGTCAAATGGAGTAACATCAGGAAGTGTTGACTTTTAAATATTTATCCCCTTAGTTTTTAATATAACCTAGTGATAAGTTGATATTGTTTAATTTTTAGTAATAGATGCCTTTAACAACTGACTTGCAGAATTCCTGGAAACCAAAATCATCTCCAGTGATTTAACCAGCTGGCTGTGGCATACCACCGAGGCAGCTGCAATAATCCAGGAAAGAGATTCTCATGGATTGCACCAGGATGTGAGTCGGGAGATGATAAAAAATATATATATCCCAAATCGATCATATATATATATATATATATATATATATATATATATATATATTTGTGTGTGTGTATGTGTGTGTGTGTGTATGCATGCATGTGTGTTTATTTTTTGAGACAGAGTCTTGCTTGGTCACCCAGGCTGAAGGGCAGTGGCACTATCTCTGCTCACTGCAACTTCCGCCTCTGAGGTTCAAGCAATTCTCATGCCTCAGCCTCTGGAATAGCTGGCATTACAGCCGCCCGCCACCACGCCCAGCTAATTTTTGTATTTTTAGTAGAGATGGGGTTTTGTCATGTTGGCCACAAATCTTCCCTGCTCTATCTTCATAATATGTCCAGAATCCGGCTTGGCATGGTGGCTCACACCTGTAATCCGAGCACTTTGGGAGGCCAAGGTGGGCAGATCACTTGAGGTCAGGAGTTTGAGACCAGCCTGGCCAACGTGGGGAAACCCCATCTCTACTAAAAATCTCAAAATTAACCAGGTGTGAGCTGGGCACAGTGGCTCATACCTATAATCCCAGCACTTTGGGAGGCCAAGGCAGGTTTAGTTCACTAGGTCAGGAGTTCGAGACCAGCCCAGCCAATATGGTGAAGCCCCATCTCTACCAAAAATATAAAAATTAGCTAGGCGTGGTGGCAAGCACTTGTAATCCCAGCTACTTGGGAGGCTGAGGCAGGAGAATCACTTGAACCCAGGAGGTGGAGGTTGCAGCGAGCTGAGATCACACCACTGCACTCCAGCCTGGGTAATAGCAAGATTCCGCCTCAAAAAAAAAAAAAAAAAAAAAAATTAGTCAGTTGTGGTGGTGAGTGCCTGTAATTCCAGCTATTCAGGAGGCTGAGGTGTGAGAGTTGCTTGAACCCTGGAGGCGGAGGTTGTAGTGAGCCGAAGTCGTGCCACTGCACTCCAGACTGAGCCACAGAGGAAGAGTGTCTAAAACTAAAAACAAACAAACAAACAAAAAACTAAAGAAAGAGATGGAGTCAAAAATAAAATACATCGTCACTAAACACAGCTTTAAATGAGGGAGAGATAAAGTCTTTTGAGGACGAGGAGGGCCTGGCAGTGAAAGATGGGTCAGCTACAGTCCCCGAGCAGGCAGCATGGTGTCAGGCATGGGATAGGAAGTCAGAGGACCCAAGTTCTCCTCCAGAAGTCTCCTAGGCTGGAGAAACCTGGATCAACCCTCTGGTGTTCTCTGTTTTGGGTGAGGAACTGCTCCTGTGTAAATGGAAATAAAAATACCACTTCCAGCAGGGCATGGTGTTGCATACCTGTAGTCCCAGCACTTTGGGAGACTGATGTGGAAGGATCACTTGAGCTCAGGAGCTTGAGACCAGCCTGAGCACCAGAACAAGACCATTTCTTTAAAAAGATAAAAAAAAAAAAAAATACTGTTTTCATGCCTCAGGTCATTGTATTGTGACGAGGATCACATGAGAGGACAAAAATAAAAATCGTGGAAGTCTTTTGAGAAGGATTATGCACTTTACACACATGTGCTTTTATGGTAAATTGCTTGGGAGATTGCCAAAAATTTGTATAAGGAAACATGAACATGTTTCTAAGAAACTGGAAAATTCCAATGATAATTCTTCACGTAATAGGGGTAGGAGGGCTCCTCGGACTGGATGGAACCAGCATCCAGTCAGTGGCCTCCGGATAGGTCTTGAATCAATATGGTCCTTAGTCATTCTGACTCAGCGGACTTGACTTTGTACTGGACACACCTGATGGAAAATAATTAGAGAGGACTTACCCGTGGTCTAATGGGAAAAAGAAAGCTAAAATGATCATTTGAAGCTGGAAACCATTGATTGGCTTTCTCTCCCTTTCCAAAGCCTCCTTCCCGGAGCACACTTTTTGGAGGACCGGCTGGCAGGTGGAGATGGTGAGCAGGGTCCTAGCCCGCCGGGCAGAGCACTTAAATGGTCCAGGAGCATCGCTCCGCTTTGCTGTAGTCAGCGGAGTGAAGGGCTTTGAGCAGTCACATGGCTCTCAGATGAGCCATCTATTGACAGCCTCGAAGGGCTCCTGCACTGATCAATAACAGCATGCCTCCCCTGCCTTTGGCTAAAAGCTAAAGAGACGGGCTGGTGCATATATGATCACTAGAATTTAATTATATATCACAATGATTTTTAATTAGAACTGTAGTGAGGACCTCATCTACTAGAAAAAAAGAAATTCCAACTGGCAAACGGGCTTTACTCAGTTTATCAAACAACTTGAAATGCACTGCTCTTTCTCACTTTTAAGCCTCTTGATGAGAAGGAAATCTGCTATGCGACCTCGGCCATGAGGGCGAAGACCTTGAAACCTGCCAGAATGTCTTAAAAACTTTTCTCCAAGTTCTGTATTTCAGCATGTAAGCCAGACACCCAGAGAAGCAATCAGTGACAAGGGGCTTTCGTGTTATTCATAATTAAGTCCAGTTAACCCTAGAAAAGGTTCCATTGGCTCTGATCCTGCCTAATCTCTGTGAGAAATGGGTCTAGTGACACAATCCGGCTCTACAGTCAGATCTAGTACCACGGCTTGCCTTTTTTGACCCCTGTTTTCCACCTGAGCTAGGATGCCTCGAAGCTCCCCGTGTACCTTCGCTTGGTTTTTCAAGGCTCGAAACAAGAGCTTTGCAAGCTGAAGGTAGACTACGACCCAGAGCCACAGCTTCATCCTTTGTAAGGGCCCTATTGGTGCTCACACTTGCAGAGAGGGCCAGAGAGACACGAGTGTTGTCCTCCAGGATCCCAGGGTTTCTCTTCAAAGTCACTCTGGGACCTAACGGAGTCCACAAGCCAGTTTCTGGCTGTGCAAGGAAGAAGAGGCTCACATGTCAGCACCAGTCAGTACTGCTGACCAAGGGACATCAGTGACACGTGTGGCCAGGATTGCCTCCAGCGAGGAGCCTAATGGATGAGATCTAGAGTCACAAAAATGTCACCATTACTTCCATCCCAGGTGCTACACTAGACTCTGTGCACAGCTTATCTTCTTTATCCGTAGTTCAGAACTGTGACATGGAGCTTCATTTTGCAGATAAGAAAACCATGACGTAGAGGGCGTGAGCTGTCTGCCCAAGCTCACACAGGTGGCCATGCTGGGACCTGAGCTGCAAGGCTCTTGCCCTTAACCCCTCTTCTGTGCCACCTTCTGCATCAGTGGGTGTGTTCTGCCAGGCACGGCCTGCCACCTCCTCACACCTGCCAAGAACAGCCACGGGACCACGGCCAGGCATGGTGAGAACAGAGCAGCCATTTCCTCATTTCCTTTCTGCTCAGCCATCCCCCGAGCCCAGCCGGCTCACTGCCCCACTCTCTTCATGGTGACTTGTGCTATACTGACGTGAGAAGAGTTGCCCTGCCTCCAAGTGTTTTCTTGGGCCAGCTCTCTGCCCGAAATTTCCTTCTTTCTCCTTTCTGCTAATTCATTTGACTCAGCCCATGTTTATTGAGCTTCTACTGCATGCCAGGCACCATGTTACATGCTAAAACATGAGAAACCATTGTCCTCACCCTAGCCAGGTAAACAGACTACTAGAAACAAGGAGAGAAGCAATATGACAGACACAAACAAAGTTAAATACTAAGTAATATGGGAGAGATGAGCATGGATGGTTTCCTAAAGGACATGCATCCTTCTGAGCCCAGCCCAAAGCCCACCTCTTGCTGTCACCATCTCTCTTTCTCCACTTCTCCTTCACTTCTCCCTGCCGACCCTGGGCTACATTGTGTCTCCTTTCTCATGCATCTGTCTTACTTAGTATCACAGGCAGACTAGTTCCCGACAAAAGAAACATTCTGTAATTCTAAATCCTTCCAGGTACAGAGTATTGCTCACATGCAGGAGACTGAATGAAGACTTTAAGAATAATTAACACACCCTCTCCAGACCAAATCTTAGCCTCAGAAATCCCAGTACTCATCATCACATACCGTAATCCCTCCATCTGGCCTGGACAGCTACTAACCTGTGTCCATCATTCTTTGGAATGAGCTCCTCTGCAGAGACACGAAGAACACGTCCACTTCCCTGAAATCTGAGTACCAGGGAAACAACAGGTGTTATGGAGGCTGAATCCTGGCTTCCTAAGAGGTCCCCATGCTAATCCCTGGAATCCGTGAGTGCCACATTAGAAGGCAAAGTCTTTGCAGATGCGATAAAGTCAAGCATCATAAAATGGAGAGATTATTCCAGATTATCTGGGTGGGCCCCACATGCAACAAAAAGTGTGTAATAAGGAGGCGGGGGAGATTTCAGACAGAAGAGGATGAGGTCATGCAACCACGGAGGCAGAGATTGGAGTAATGCTTCCACATGCCAGGGAACTCTGGCAGCCCTGCCAACTTTGATTTTGGCCAACAAAGACTGGTTTTGGAGTACTGAACTCCTAAGCTACAAGGGAATAAGCTTGGGGTGTTCTAAGCCAGCAGGTGTGTGCTGGTGTGTTACAGTGGTCGTAGGAAACAATACAATTGCTTACAAGTGTCATAGAAGACAGTGGCAGGTAGGTGAGCTCAGGCTGGAAGATGCCAAGTGGCTTCCCCTCCTGCACTCAGGGAAGAAGAGAGCCTCTTCTTAGACTGGAGATCTGCCCTTCATCTGCTCCAAGGGACAGACTGTGGCTTTTTTTTTAAAATAGGAAATGGCAAGGTTTTGTGTTGTGAGTCACTCTTTTGTTCCCTCCTCCTCCTCCTCCTCCTCCTCCTCCTCCTCCTCCTCCTCCTCCTCCTCCTCCTCCTCCTCCTTTTGAAATGGGGTCTTGCTAAGTTGCTCAGGCTAGTCTTGAACTCCTAGGCTCCTATGATCCTCTCATCTCAGCCTCCCAAGTAGGTGGGACTATAGGTGTGCACCACCATGCCCAATTTCTTCCTTATCTTCTTCCCATATTTCCAGAAGTCTTTGATATAACAGAGTTTCTGAATTATTTCACTGTATTTAGAGATAGTTCACCTAGGCAGAAAAAAAAATAAGCATAAATCCCCTTCCCAGGACGAAAGGAAATCAAAGCTTACTGAATGGAACCAGGCAAGAAAATGTATTGAAAAACACGACCTACGACTTTTTCAAGATATACTTTGTGCTTCATCGCTTCATTCCCTTTTCTCCTGGCATGCATGTTGTCTGAGAAGCTCCACGTTTCAGTGTTAGACTGATTTGTGGGCTGTCTAGTTGCTACAGACTAATATAGTAGAAAGAGTTGGAAAGAAGACAGCATTGATGAAAATTCAGCAGGGCCTACGCAATTCTGTACAAGTAGGACTTAACAATTTTTACACCCTTAAAACAAAGGTAATCTTAGGGCAGTTTCTCCCGAAGTGGGTTCCTCCATTCCTTAGTCAGAGGTGATTTGATGCTAACTCTTGTGTTGTTGAAGAAACACGTAAAACACATGAACCAAAAATTGCAATAGAACATATTCCTCCTGTCGGGAGCATGGGACCTCTGTAATGGAGTGCTCTGCCAAGATCTTAATGAGACAAAAAACCCTTCAGTGTTATAAAAATAAGAAATAAGAGGGCAGGGAGTTTAGTTAATCCCATTGATTTCCTAATTCTTTGCCCTTATTCCCAAAGTATACATTTAGAAATGAGATGTAATTCTGGGAGTGATTTTCAACAGTCTCATGAAGGTGGGTAACTTGCATATTCTCTCTCCATGTCTATCATCTCCCACTGTAAAATATGGACGTAAGTACCTGTGGCTCTTGGGGAAACCTTCCAGGCACATATTTAGTAAATGCGGTGTTATGCTGTTGTGGGGGTGAGGGGTGGATAGAGCCATTGGAGTGGGAAGTGTGAGGTAAAACTCTTAACGCTTTAATGCTTGCTTCCTCCTGGGCTGTCCTGGGCGGGAAGCAGATGTGGTATCCTTAGTTACTCAACTGCAAGGCAGCAAAAAGCCATATTTGCAGCAACCTAATGTTTTTGAAAACATTAAAAATGCACACCTAGGAGGTTCAAATCTGGTGTTACGGTAAAGTGGAGAGCAATTCCATTCAGATGAAAATTGTCATAAAATTCACAGCAGGAGCTTTTGATACGCACTATGTCATGAAGGCATGGTGAGATGACTCCAGTGTTCTTTTTGATAACCCTCTTCTCCGACAAGAAATGCTAACTTTGTGTGTGTCTGCTTTTCATGTTCAGCACCTTTCAGTTCAGTCCATTTTCACACTGCAAAAGCATTGTCACTGTCATCTCTGTGCATAGGAGCTGTTCTCCCAACTTTTCCTCTACTTGTAGAATATTTGAAACCAGATTTCAATGTGTGGCCCTTTCTCTGACTTCTGGTATCCCTTTTAGAAGTCATTTCTTTTCTGGGTACTTCTGCTTTCTTATATGAGTGCAAAGGAATTAAAACTTTTTGCTTCCCTCGTCAAAGAAATCGCACAGATACCTAGAGTTATATACAGAAAACACCTAAATAGTCTGAAAAGATTGTTGCTAAGTCTATCTTAAGACATTCCTTTTTCGCTCCAGGTTCATAAATGTGAAGTTGGTTTTCATTTTACTAACCTTTGTCTACAATTAAGC
This sequence comes from Saimiri boliviensis, assembly GCF_048565385.1. Classification (NCBI taxonomy): domain Eukaryota; kingdom Metazoa; phylum Chordata; class Mammalia; order Primates; family Cebidae; genus Saimiri; species Saimiri boliviensis. The sequence goes on along the minus strand of NC_133456.1, from coordinate 121,630,840 downwards.
TGAAAAAAGGAAAACACCAAAATCCCATAGGAAATGGTTAATTCCTGGATGTTGATTCTAAATTTTCCCAGACAAGAATTTAGGAGAAAAAAAAAAAAAAAAAGCAGTAAATGAGTAGATCTTCACAGTAGAAACTCAGGTGATCTGGAGAGGTCTAGATAAAAGCAGGCAGTGTCAAGTACATATCAAAACTTGCAAAATATTGAAGATTTCACAGTGACTAATGATTTAGGCAATTGTCAATATCAGCAGAATCTATTTGTCTCTTTTGTAGACCTAATTTTAATTCTTTTAAAAGACCTACTCTACTCCTTATTTATTCTCCACATTGATAAACAGTAAACAAAATTCTGATATTACCCATATTGATATCAGCCTTCTGCTTGTGAGTTTTCTCCTTGTTTTCAAACGTCTAAGTATAGTTCTACCCCTCTGATCCTGACACACATTTTTTTGTTGGGAGACATCAAGAGATGCAACCAGGTAATTACTACCAGGAGGCTGTGGGTGGGAGATGAGCTATGAGCTCTCCTATGACATCTCCTGGTACACCTAAGATTGGCGGTGGGAGAAGCCAATCATTTACAACCCCAATCCATCATTTGAAGCCAGTTTAATACACAGGTACCTCATTTGTAACAACATAGAACAATACGTATTTTGAATTTTGAAAGAGCCTGTTCTCCCGGGAACATTGAAAGCGTTGCATGTGCTGTCTTTGTTTGTCATTTTTGCAGTTTGTGTTTTTAAAAGGTGCATGTAGATCTTCTTGTGATTTCCATCCATACCAGGCATGCATCACAAATTTCTGATTTCATTAGTTTTCCAAAAATGAGGATAAATTCTTCATTGTATAGTAAGTACTAAAATCTTTAGGTCTATAAGGGGAATCTGGCCAAATTTTTTCCCCCAAAACAGCTATTTTAAACCACAAGTTTCAGCTAAGAAACTTCCTGGCATCATTACCACATTAATTAATAACCAAGAAGACATAAGAAGATTTATATATGATGTTTGCTCTGAAGTGTAATGTAATTCCCTGACTTCATAACCAAGATTTTTTTAAACCTGAGTATTGAAAGCAACAAAGAAAATACTATTCCTTTCCACATTTACAAAGGAAAGACTATCTTTTCCTCTGTTTAACTATTAATGTTACTGACTTTAGCTATGACAACAATGTAAAAAATAATTGAGATAATAATAAAAGGATGTTTTGTAAATGTTATTTTAATGAAGAACCATGAATTTCACAATAATATGGCTTTTGTATTTATAAATGTTACCAGCCCTCAAATACAAACAAAACCCACCATTACTATCAGTGGGAGAACTTTAAATGACTGGAATGTTTTGCTAGATCCTACTTTGATTTGAAAGAAGCAAATAACAAGAAAACAGTTTACTTTTGAGATTTTTAAGAAACCATGTAAAATATGTCTACTTAATACATATTCACTTCATCTCTCATCTCTGCTTCCCACATCTAGAGATCTACGGAGTGAGAAAGGACCTTCCAGGCCTTGTTAGTGCTTGAGTTATCAAAATAAATTAAGAAATGTTCATTTCTCCTGACTTTTCCACTCTGGACTTCGGCGAGATTATCATGGTTCATGTAATTGTATTATTTTCAAAAAATCGTTGAATGTGATTGGCCTTTTGTAAGACATTTTAATTAAATAAATTGGCAATTTATGAAATAATCACCTCTCAAACTATGAAAATTGGTATTTATTTTGGAAAATATGGTTACTGTAGTAACACTAGATGCAATAATTCAGGAAAGGATAGCATTTACTCTAAGTCAAAAAGTAATCAAGATTGTGGCCGGGTGCAGTGGCTCACATCTGTCATCCCTCATCCCAGCACTTTGAGAGGCCAAGGCGGGCAGATCACTTGATGTCAGGAGTTTGAGACCAGCCTGGCCAACATGGTGAAAACCTGTCTCTATTAAAAGTACAAAAATTAGCCTGGCATGGTGGTGCATGTCTGTAATCCCAGCTACTCAGGAGGCTGAGGCAGGCGAATCTCTTGAACCCAGGAGACAAAGGTTGTGGTAAGCCAAGATCATGCCACTGCACTCCAACCTAGACAACAGGAGACTCCATCTAAAAAAAAAAAAAAAAAAAAAGGAATCAAGATTGTGAGTTCAGTATACACTAAAACTTCTCTGTCTGCTTCTACTGCATATAAATGCTTTCTATGCCAAATATATAGACATTTTAGAAAATTATTCAGTTGTCCCAAAGAAGGAAAAAAGTTGTATGTTGTATTCAAAAGCAAGAAATAACCACTGCTATGTAGGAAGAATGCAAATGCATTAATTCATGAACTAAGCACAGCTAAAGCAGAAATTAATGAATTAAAATGTGGAACAGAGGAAATACCCAGAACATAGCACAGAGAGATGAAAACATAAACATTATTTTTTGTTACACCAGGTATTAAGCCTCACACTCACTAGTTATTATTGTTCCTCATCTCCTCCCTCCCACCCTCACCATCTGAAAAACCCGTGTGTATTATTTTCCTCTCTGTGTCCATGTGTTCTCATCATTTTGTTCCCACTTATGAGAACATGTTTAGTTTTTTGTCCCTCTGTTAGTTTGCTAAACATAATGGCCTCCAGTTCCATCTATGTTCCGGCAAAGGGCATAATCTTGTTATTTTTTATGGCTGCATAGTATTCCACAGTGCATAGGTACTACATTTTCTTTATCCAGTTTACCACTGATGGGCATTTAGGTTGATTCCATGTCTTTGCTGTTGTGAATAGTGCTGCAATGAACATATGCATGCATGTGTCTTTATGATAGAACAATTTCTACTCCTTTGGTTTCATACCCTAGTGGGATTGCCGGATCGAGGGGTGTTTCTGTTTTTGGGTTCTTGAGGAATGGAGGGAATAAGTTTCAAGAGGCAATGATGAGAAAAGAAATACTAAAACTGGTAGAAGATCTAATTAAACATATTTTAATAAATCCTAGGGCAGTAACAGAAAGAGGCAGACAAAAAAGAAAGGAAGAAAAGAAAGAGAAGAAACATCGTGATTAAAATAAGCTTGAAGTGAGATGTAGGTGATAAATAACATAGTGTTCAGATAAGGAGAGTGTTTGAAAATAGCACAGAATGTAAGCATATTGCCGTGTTATGGAGAATATAGACACTGGTGAATTTTAAGTTTTGAAAAAATATATATGTATACACACTAAAACTGTATTAACACTAATAGACTAGAAATGCAATACATCAATTTCCTATCAGTAGAAGAAAATAAACGAACAGACTGCATAGCTATGCAACATCCTATGATGATGGTGCCCCTGGGTGGGGGCTGGGGACACTACAGTTGGAGGCTCACAGGATTTTAGTTTTAACTTTAATGCTTTATTGCCTTAAAAAAAAATACTGCAAGCAAATATTATGAAATTTGAAAAGTTAATATTCTTAGGTGTTAACATTTCTAGGAATATAGGTTTTTGTTACATTATCTTTTATACTTTCCCATATTTTATATTTTTCTCAAAACAGAAGGGAAAGCTTCTGTGCTTATTCTGAGCTGTTATCCAAGGGTGGGTAGAACATGGATGAATTTCAGAGCAGTCCAGGTTCAAGTTCATGAAGTCTGGCAGATCAGTTCAGCTGCTGTCCGGAGCAGACACAGGGCTGTAACACATCCCCCATCTGTTATGTGCAGGTGAGAAAAATTCTTAATGGAAGAGAACTCCAGTGAACTTAAAGGGTCATTGCCTTTTAAACACTGGTAGTTTATAAAAGCCCCATTATCTTATGCTCTCTGTTGGTCTGAATTACTCGTCTCTGGCTTCAGTGTGCACGTAGTGGAACAAAGATATCAATATAGAAACTGCCAGAGCCGGGGGTCAGCAGGGGGTTACCCAATTAGAGAACCCTTAAGAAACCACAGAAAAGAAAATAACTTCTCTGTCATAATAAGGACCCTCTCCATGGGAGACAGAACAATCACTCTGTGTGTTAGTTTTCTCTTGCAGTGGGTAAATCGTGGAGCACAATGAGAAACACAGTAGATTGTCTCCTGTGAATGATGGACACTGGCGGCAGGTTGCCCATGGGATCAGTTGTTCCCTGGTACAGCTGTTAGACAGCACTCCACCCACACATAAGGGAAAGGGGGTTAGAAAAGACGACACAAAGGGCAAATCAGTGAATGGGCTGTGTTTGCATTTCCCTCAATGGACACTGACATGAGAAACATTCTCAAATGAGCTGCATGCTCTTGGAATACAGCAAGCTCACGGTTATTGACTTCAGGAAGTCCTATAAATATTCTCTTCATTCTTCAATGGTGGATCCGGATCTCACTGCTCAGAAGGCTTCCTCTTTATTGCAGAGTCTGGAATGGCTTGGGGCAGGCATTAGATCAAATACTGATGTTACAATCTCTACCCAAGATGGCAAAAGCCCAACCCAGGCAGTGACGGTGGGATAGGGAATAGGTTATAGACCTGAGAGAAGTTTTCAAAGTAGAGTCCCAGGAATTGGTGGCCTGTTACCTATGCAGGAATTGCGAGTCGGGAAGTAGTCTAAGATAACCCCAAACTTCCTTGCAATCCTATCGGTTAACTTAGGAAATAAGAAATAGAGGCACCAAAGGAGAGATGGGGGTGGCAGGCAGGACAATTAGAGGAAGCCTTGGAGACGCTGAGGAACATACGGAGCTTCCTGCGGTAGATCCGGTAAGGAGCTGGAAACGTGCATCTGGAGGTCAGGGTGGAGATCAGGAGACGGCAATTTAGAAATCACAGGTACAGTGCAGGCAGCTGATTCACAGGTGTGTGTGGGAGTGGCAAAGCCAGCACATGTGTGGGAAAAGGGCTGAGTCCTCCAGTCAAAAACCCAAAGCCATGCTTCTCATAGCTATGGGAGTTTCACGGAGTCGCTCCCTGAAAGGGACGGTGAGAGCGAGAAGCGAGTGAGACCCCAGCCCCCATTTTAAGTATAAATCAGCATTTTCCAAAGTAAGATCGATTTCAAATGAAGAGAGGATCCTACGACTCAAAAGCTTTTCTGAAAACCCTTGCTCTTGTTCACAAATTGGCTAAGGCTCGTTAAACCTCTTCAGTGCAGAAAGGAAACACTTAGACGCTGCTGGTGGGAATGTAAATTGGTTCAGCGACTGTGGAAAGGAGTCTGGAGGTTTTTCAAATAACTTAAAATAGAGCTACCATTTGATCCAGCAATCCCATTGCCAGGTATATACCCAAAGGAATATAAATCCCTCTGCTCTAAGGACACAGGCATACATATGATCACTGCAGCTCTATGCTCAACAGCAAAGACACAGAATCAACCTAGGTGCCCATCAGTGGTGGACTGGATAAAGAAAGTGTGGTACATATACACCATGGAATACTATGAGGCCACAAAAAATGAGATTATGGTTTTTGCAGCAACATGAATGGTACTGGAAGCCATAATCCTAAGCGAATTAACACAGGAACAGAAAACGAAATACTGTTTTCACTTATAAGTGGGAGCTAAATAGTGAGTACTCAGGGACATGAAGGAAACAGTAGACGCTGGGACCATCTGAGGGTGCAGAGAGGGAGGAGGATGAGGATCAAAAAACTACCTGTCAGTTATTATGCTTATTACCTGGGTGACTGAATTATATTTATGCCAAACTCCTACAACATGCGATCTACCCATGTTACAAACCTGCACATGTACCACTTGAACCTGAAAGTTGGGAAGAAAAAAAACACTCCAGTGGAGCAGGCCAGCATACTGGTCTCTCTGCAGTCTGGGCTTTGCTCCTGGCCTTGGGGTTGGCAGCTAAAGCCCTGGTGGCGCCCAGCTGGTAGGACCCCTGGGGCCAAGGTAGGTCAGGAGGGGAAGTGGTCAGGTGGTCTATCAATCAGCCCACACTAGGATGGGGAGGATGAGGAGGCTTAGAGGAAGTCAGGTCCTGGCCAGGGAGATCTCAGGCTGAGATCGGATAAGCAGGATAAAGGCAGAGTGAGGCACAAGCAACCACGTCCATTTTGGGGAAAGTCCAAGTGAAAACATCCCAAAGTGTGAGGCTTGGTAAATGCGTGGGTGGAACTGTGTCCCCAAGCAGGGAGCATGTGCCTCGTTTGGCTCTGCTTGAGGAGACAGGGACAGCAGCTTTCAGACCCAGCTATGTAAACAGAGTCCTTTCTTACTCCAGGGATGAGGGGGGTCATTGCTCGGGCTTGTATCATTTAAGGAACTCTGAGAATATCACTTGGACAGGAGATTAAGCTTTTACCCACTGTCTGTAATTATGAAATAAAAGTGCAAATACCCCTCTCTTACACTTACCTTATATTTGAAATTAAAATACCTGAGGCCAGCATGGTGGCTCACACCTGTAATCCCAGCACTTTGGGAGGCTGAGGAAGGAGGACTGCTTGAGGCCAAAAGTTCAAGACCAACCTGGGCAAGAGAGTGAGATATCTTCTTTACAAAAAAATTTTAAAATTAGCCAGGTGTGGTGGCAGGCACTTGTAGTCCCAACTACATGGGAGGGTGAGGTGGGAGGATGGTTTGAGCCAAGAAGTTGGAGGCTGCAGGAAGCTGTGGTTGTACCACTGCACTCCAGCTTGGGCAATAGAGCAAGACCTTATCTCTAAAAAATAAAAATTAAAAAAAAAATGACTGATCATGGAAAAAGACAGGAAAACTAAAGGGAATTAGAATCAAACCTTGTCATAAAATTGCAGAACTTATGGGATCGTCTTTGATCTGGGAACACTTAAGACTGCTAAGAGTTAAAAGGCAGGAGAGCAGGGATGGCTGAAGGGCCAGAAGATTGGGGCTGGAGTTGGGAAGATGAACTGTTTCTTCTGCATTTGTGCCCTGATCCAGCCCAATGGCACCAACTTCATAATTGGGACTACAAATCTCTTCTCAGTTAGAGTCCCAGAGTTCAGTGTGAAACCTCCTTTCCCAATCACGTGGAAAGCTCTGAGGTTAGCAAACATCCCTCTCAGTCTGTCGTGTGCAGTTGCCCCCTGCATTCCTCCATCTGCTTCCACCTCTATACCTGGCCACTCACCTGAGCTCTCTGCGATTTCCATCACAACGATGGCTCCCGTGCTCCTGGCAATGAGAACCCGATTCTTTCTAGACTGAACTTCAAACATCTCTTTTTTAATCTTCCTCTTCCCTGGATTATTTATTTCCCCTATCTTTGTCTTTTATGAACCCCTCTCAGGAATATCTCTGTAAGCTAGGTCTTGCTATTTTAAAATCTTTTTTCTAAAAGAATAGGTGGAGAGAAGGACTTTACAAGCCATGAATATGATACCTCCAATCTCATAAAAACCCCAGATTTGTCAACATGTCAAGCCTCCTAGAAAGAAATACCCAGGCAACCTTATACATTCCATTCCGATGCTTAACAACTTTTATCTTAATCTATCTTCTCCTTATTTCTGCATTTCAACTTTTCTGATATTGTTGTGATCCAATTTTTGTGGACCCCCAAAACCATTATCTTTTTGCTTTGATCTTTAAAGTCTTTGTCTCAATACTTTATACTAAAAAAATGGAATATAAAAATTAATGACCATTTTAAGTGTTGTCAGCCCACGTTATTACCAGGAGCATGATAATAAAGTTTAAGATGAATCACGTCAAGTGAAATGGGAAAGGTACTCAGATGAAAGATCCAGCAGGAGTTACAACCAAGCTTTATAATGAAAGCATTGAGCAGATGACGACGTTCTAAAAATCCCATTTGTTTTTGACCAGATGCAATTTGAAATAATGATAGGTCTATGTAAATTCAACTCAAGTTCTTTTTTCATTTCAGCTGACATGATGATAGATCCTAAGATGCACATATCTTCTGCCTCTGCAATTATTCAAAAAGAAAGAACATTCAAAAGTGGCCTTTGCACCCTAATGACACATCTCTCCCCAGCATCTGTCAGCAAGAATGATACTTGCCAATTCCTTTTCATAGACATCAGAAAGGAGCATTTTTCTAATAAAAATATGTTATATGACTGCAAAGAAAATACACTCTTCATGACTGTTGGAAGAAATACTAGAATCTAAGTCAGGAAATCTGGGTCTTAGTACCGGCTGTGTCATAAGAAGACTTTGGTCAGACCATGTAAGCCAGTCTGTGTTCACCGTCTCCATCCGACAAAAGTTAATTTTTTAAAAAGCAAACAAAACAAAACAAAAAACACTTGCCCCTCTGTCTTATGGATTTACTGCAAACATGTCTTGAAAAGGATAAAGTATCCTAGCTGGTTCTTAACTCTCATTATTGTTTATAGCTTTCTGGCCTTATTCACCTAAAGAGATTACAGGAAATTTCCTCACCTCCTCCCCTAGAAAGGGCAGTGCCATAAATTTAATGTATATAAAAGCAATCTGCCCTGACGTGACTGAACAGGAATTAGACGTTGAACTGATTTAGAATTCACTGTTCTCTCTGACTCTAAACCCTGTAATTAGAGTGAGTTATAAACCATGGGGCAGTGTAGTTCCTAGGAGCATTCAAGCAAACAGCAGAGAATTGTAGGGGGAAGGGTCCTCAGAGATCATTGCTTCCAACCTTTAATTTTACAAACAGCAAAACTAGGCCTGGGAAGGTTAAGAAGCTTGCCTGCGATTATATCAGCAGTTGACGACGATGCTGGACTTGAATCCAGATTCCTGATTCTTTGCCTTGTGGTCTTGTTGAAAAGCTACCCATTGACCTCCCTTAATTCACCTGAACTGATGTGTTGCGTCAAATACCCATTTAGAGCTTTCTATCACAGCCAGTGTTTCTTTCTGCCAACACAGGCCTGTCACACAACAGCAGCAGGAATTTCTCTTTTCTTATTGGCTGCCATTATAAAACTAGAGAAATGTTTTCCTGGAAAGATCTTCCTGGTAGGTTGAGTTGCTGATGTCTCCCCAGTGATACTATCTGTTCCCTGGAGACGGGCATGGTGGTGCACTGAAAAGACCACAGGCTTGGACTTAGAAGAAAGAACTGGATCTGCGTCTGGGTTCTAAGTCTTTGTAGTCGAGGTCTTGAGGGAAAACTCAGTCTTATTCTGAGCGAATTTTGTCATCTGGGGAATGAAATAACAATTCTGAAAACACTTTGTAAATTATAAAGTATGGTATAAATACTGGTGATTATTGCCTTCGAAGCCCAACAAAATGCAATGTGTGGCAAGCTGCAAAATTGACACTTGTTTAAAAAAAAAAAAAAAAAAGGTCCCAAGTGACACAACTGGATGGTTTAGTAGGCATTGTGGGAAACCAGCAGACTGTTGGTATCCATGTAAGGGTTTTTCTCCTTTCTCATATTTCGAGTCTCTCCTCTGATTCTAACTTACCCCATTTTCATCTCTGACTCACTAGAATTTTTTTCTGTGCCCTGCCATGACCTGGCTTCCTATTTTCAGTAACCAAGATTTGCCTGTTACTCAAAGCTGACGTGGGGAGTTCCTGCACACATAGAACAGTATACTAAGAGAATGGTGCCGTATTGGACTGGTTATTGCTCTTTGGCTTGCCAGTAGGAGAAACCTGATTCAAACCCTCTTAAGCAAAATGGGTGATTTATTGAAATGATACTAAGACAGCTCACAAAATTGAAAGTAAAACTGAATAACCAGGAATGGGAACTAATGTGTCTCCTGTCCCAGGGTTCACCTAACTTCTCACACCGAGTTGGCCTAAATCTCTCTCATTGTGGGCAGGTTCCCTCCACATCATAGGAAATGGCCATGGCATGTCACTTTGCGACTGGAGAAAAATAAGATACAGTTTGAGAAATCCTACAGTAGGACTCAAAGTAGCATAGCTGAGGTCTGATATTGAGGGAATAAGCTCAGGTTCTATGAAACAGGCCTGGCCATGCAACTCCAGTGACCCTTTTAACCTCCAACCAAAATAATTAACCTTAAATAATAAGCCCAAAAGAAGGGCCAGGTGCGGAGGCTCACGCCTGTAATCCCAGCATTTTGGGAGGCCGAGGCAGGTGGATCACAAGGTCAAGAGTTCGAGACCATCCTAGCCAACATGGTGAAACCCCATCTTAACTAAAAATACAAAAATTAGCTGGGTATGGTGGCATGCACCTGTAGGCCCCCCCCTGTTTGGGAGGCTGAGGCAGGTGAATTGCTTGAACCTGGGAGGTGGAGGTTGCAGTGAGCTGAGGTGGTAGCACTGGACTCTAGCCTGGCGACCAGGATGGTCTCGATCTCTCCCAAAGTGCTGGGATTATAGGCGTGAGCCACCGCACCTGGCCAATATAGCCATTCTAATGAAGGGATGTCTCACCGTAGTTTTGCTTTGCACTTCCCTGATGATTAGTGAACGTTGAGAATTTTTTCATATCATTGGCTGGCCATTTGTATGTCTGCTTTTGAGAAATGTCTACTCAAGTCTTTTGCTCTTTTCAAAATCAGATATCTGGTTTTTTTGCTAATGAGTTGAGTTCCTTATACAGTCTAGATATTAACCCATTGTCAGATGTGTAGTTTGCAAATATTTTCTCCCATGCTATAGATTGTCTTCTCACTATGTTGATTGTTTTCCTTGCTGTGCAGAAGCATTGTAGTTTGATATAATGCTGCTTGTTTATTTTTGCTTTTGTTGCAATGTCATGAAGCATTTCTGTTTTCTTCTAGTAGTTGCATAGTTTCAGGACTTACATTTAAGTCTTTAGTCCATTGTGAGTTGATTTTTGCATATAGCGAGAGATAGAGGTCTAGTTTTATTCTTCTGCAAGTGGATATCCAGTTTTACCAGCACCACCAATTGAAGACGCTGTCCTTTCCCATTGTGTGTGGCATTTTTGTCAAAAATCAGTAGGCTGCAAATCATGATTTATTTTAGGGTACTCTGTTCTGCGCCATTGGCCTGTTTTAATGCCAATACCCTGCTGTTTTGGTTACTACAGACTTGTAGTACATTTTGAAATCAGGGAGTGGATTGTATGTTTTTATCTTTAATCTGTTAATGTAGAGAATTACAAGGCTATATTTTCTTTTCTTTTCTTTTCTTTTCTTTTTTGAGACGGAGTTTCGCTCTTGTTACCCAGGCTGGAGTGCAATGGCACGATCTCGGCTCACCGCAACCTCCGCCTCCTGGGTTCAGGCAATTCTCCCGTCTCAGCCTCCTGAGTAGCTGGGATTACAGGCACGCGCCACCATGCCCAGCTAATTTTTTTGTATTTTTAGTAGAGACGGGGTTTCACCTTGTTGACCAGGATGGTCTCGATCTCTTGCCCTCGTGATCCACCCGCCTCGGCCTCCCAAAGTGCTAGGATTACAGGCTTGAGCCACCGCACCTGGCACAAGGCTATATTTTCTAATATTCATTTCTTAAGCACTTTACTCTAATGAGATAAATCTTATTTGGCCATGATGATGTTAATACACTGCCAGGTTTGATTCTAATATTTTTTTTCCTTCAACTTGTAAGTCCAGTGGTACTTGTACAAGATATGCAGGTTTATTACACAAGCAAACATGTGCCATAGTGGTTTGCTGCACAAATCATCACATCACCTAAGTATTAAGCCCAGCATCCATTAGCTATTCTTCCTGATGCTCCCCCTCCCCCAGCTCCCAACCCCGACAGGCCCTGTTGTGTTTTGTTCTCCCCATGTGTCCATGTGTTCTCATTGTTCAGCTCCCACTTATTTGTGAGAATTTGCATATTTTTTCTCTTTCTCATTAATTCATTGAGGATAATGGCTTCCAACTCCAACCACATCCCTGCAAAAAGAAAAGAATCTCATTCCTCTTTATGGCTGCATAGTATTCCATAGTGTATATATATCACATTTTCTTTATCCAATCTATCATTGATGAGCATTTAGGTTAATTCCATGCCTTTGCTATTGTGAATAGTGCTGCAATGAACATACAAATGTATGTATCTTTATAATGGAATGATTTATATTCCTTTGGATATATATCCAGTCATAGGATTGCTGGGCCAACTGGCATTTCTGCCTCTAGGTCTTTAAGGAGTCACCACACTGTCTTCTACAATGGGTGAACTAATTTACACTCCACCAACAGTGTAAAAGCATTTTATATTGTCCTATAAAAATTAGATTATAATTTTTATCTAATTTTACATGGTCTCATAAAATAAATTAACTATTTTTCCATAAAAAATATTTAAAAATGGAAAGTTTGTTAAAGAGGGCAATTATCGTCTTTGAATATTTGTGGAATTTCACCTTAAAACCAACTGGATGCAGAGAGATTCTCACTTTTTTATTTTAACCTACTTTTGTTACTCTCTTCTAATGTCTAATTCTCCTTGATCTAATTTTAATCATTTCAATAAATTCTCTTATTTTTTCTTATTTTCACAAAGGTCTCAAACTTTATTGGTATTTTCTTATGATTTTTAAGATTCGTCTCCATACTTCCCTCCTTCTTGCTTAATACTATTTATTAAAACATCTCTATTATTTATTTGCTAACAATTGCCACGTTTTTTGATGTTACCGGTATTTTTAAAGAAGCATTTTGTTATTTTGTAATCACTAAAATCAAGTGTTATCTAAAATGTAATTATTTTTAAATTTCACTTTTGCTTTTGTTTCTTTCTTAATCACTATCTTCTTTGGACTTGTTTTGGTTTTATTTTTCTGACACTTTGGAGGCTTAGTTTATTCATTTTACATCCTTTTCATTTTTAAGTAAAGGTATTAAAAGTTATAATTTTTTTTTCTTGGAACACTTTCAGTTGCATCAGAAAAATTTTGATATGTACTCTCAACATTAGTGTGAAGATATTTTATAATTTTCGCTAATTTTCTATTCAGTCCAAGAGTAATTATAAGTGTTTTTTTTTTTTTTTTTCGTCTTTAAGCATATAGTTTCTGGTGATATCCTTCTATTGATTTGCAATTATATTGCACTGTGCTTATAATAAGCGGCCAGTATGGTAATTTTGGGGAATTTGATGAAATTTCCTTCGTCACCTAACAACATTGTTAATATTATACATGTTCCATGTATGTTTAGAATGATTACCTATTTGCCTGCATTGGATACGGAAGTTTTTATTTTGTTGGTCAAATCCTCTTTTCTCTATTCTTGCATATTTTTTGCCTACTGTAACTGCAGATTTCAGAAAAAGGTTGTTGGAGTCTTCCACTCTAAATGGATTTCTTAATTACTCCTTGTTTTTCTATCGGTATTTGATCTATGTATTTTGAGTTTATATTCTTCAATGCATAAAGATTTAAAAGCAAAAGTTTTTAGAGCGCGTTTCTTTTATGAACACGAAATAGGGCTGAGTCGTTTTTTATGCTTTTTATTCAAACTTCGTCTTGCTGGTTATAAGTTGATGGCCAGGACTCTTTTTTCTTTTTCTACCTCTTTAAGCTTCCTACAAAAAGAATGTAAAGAGATAAAGATGTTACTTTTAAGTTTATTATTGTTTCTTTAAAGTGCACAATTCAGTGGTTTCTTTAAGTACAATTATTTTAGACTCATTTAATTGAAACATGCTATTCACTTCCCATTATGGTCTTGGCACCCTTGCCTAACTCAATTGACCATAAATGTAAGAGCTTGTTTCTAGGCTTTTCATTCTAGTCTCCTAATCTACAATCTATCCTTATGCCTATAGCTTTGTAGTAAGCTTTGAAATCAGGAAGTAGATTTTTCCATTTTTTCCCCCTTTTTAAGATTATTTTGCTATGTTGGAGCCCCTTACATTTTCATATGAATTTTAGAACTAGCCTGCGAATATCTGCAAAAACAAAACCCCCAAAAGACAAAAACCAGAAAAACAGACAGCTGGTATTTTGGTATTTTGATAAGGATTGCATTGAATCCGTAGATCAATTTGGGTATTGCCATCTTAATAATATTGTCTTCCACTTCATAAACATGGTCTGTCTTTCCATTGATTTCGGTTTCCTTTAAATTCTTTCAGTGATACTTACAGATTTTAGTGTACAAGTCCTGTACTTCTTTTCTCAAATTGATTTCTAATTGTTTTATTCTGTTTTATGTTGCTGCAATAGAATTTTCTCAATTTTGTTTTTAGATTACTCGTTATTAGTGTGGAGCATACAATTGGTTTTTGTATATTGATCTGATACCCTGCAATCTTGTTGATCTCATTTACTAGTTCTAATAGTTTAACTTCTTCCTTTTCTATCTGGATACCTTTTGTTTTTTGTTTTTCCTGTCTAATTTCCCTGGCTAGAACATTTAATACAATGTTACGTAGAAGTAGTGACGACAGACATTCCTGTGTTGTTTCTTATCTTGGGGAAAACCATTTGGTCTTTCACCATTAAGTACAATCTAGCTCTTCGGCGTTTGCATATATCCTTAATCAGCTTGGGGAAATTCCCTTTTATTCCTTGTTTGTTAAGTGTTTTATCACAAAAGGGTGTTGGATATTATTAAACGCTGTCTATTAAGATAAATGCATAATTTGTGTCTTTTATTCTATTGTTATGGTGCATTACATTGATCGATTTTTTATGTTAAACCATTCCTGGGATGAATCCCACTTGGCCCTGGTATATATGTTCCTGGATTTGATTTGCTAGTATTTTGCCAAGGATTTTTGCTTCTATATTTATAAGAGGTATTGGTCTGCAGTTCTGTTCTTGTACTGTCTTAGATTTCTTTATCATAGTAATACTGACCTCATAGGATGAGTTTGAAAGGGTTCTATTCTTTTGTATGGGATTTGGAGGTTCTCTCTGTGTGTGTGTGTGTGTGTGTGTGTGTGTGTGTGTGTGTGTGTGTGTTTGGAAAGAGTTTGTGAAGGACTGGCATAAATTATTTTTTAAACATTTTGTAGAATTCAGCAGTGAAGTCATCTGGTCTTGGGATATGTGTGGGGTGTTGTGTATATGTGTAAGTTTTGATTACTAATGGAATCCCTGTACATCTAATAGCACCCCTGTTATTTTAGTGATTGATTCATTTTTATATATTCTTGCCTTGTGTGTGTGTGTGTGTGTGTGTGTGTGTACTGTATCACCATATTTTCTGTTACTCTATCTCTTGCCACTTGTTAGAGGATTTAAATGTTCTTTTGTCTGTTTTTTTTTTTTCTCTTCTTCACTCTTCTCATTCTCTTCTCTCCTCTCCCTTCTCACTTCCAGAGTTATAACATTTTACACTCCCCTTCCCTCCTTTTATAAATCACTCTTATATTTTAACACACATACTTATATATGTACTACTACAAACAACTAGGCTTCATTCGTGTCTAGAGCCTTCCCATAAACAAGAACAGAGAACATTTCTGATCTGATCTCTTTATCTCTTTTACTCTCCACCTTTCCCGTCACCTCGCTTTTTCACCTGTGTTTTTCTCCCATCAGCAGTTCAGATTACCTTATCTGGCCCTTTGGGTCTGTAATTCTAATTTTTTAAAAATACTGACACTTTGTTGTTTTTAAGTGTGTTATTCGTTTTCTTTACTCCCCATTCCTTCTTACTTCCTCCTTCTTCTTTCTCAGAGATGATAATAAATTTTGTGACTTTGTACATCTGAAAATGTCTTCATTTTTAATTATGCGTATTTAGAAAAATATACGGTAACCACCCTCTGTACTTGGCACCTGTATTTAACAACATTTAAAACTTTCAGCCATAATTGAGATAATTTATTTTTGTAAATAAATTAAAACCTTGTATTACATACACAGTTAAAGCATCCCTCATCTTCTCTTACCCTTCCAGAGGTAACCATTTTTCTCCCATGCATATTTGGGAACTTTCTAAAGTTCACATACATATGAAAATAATTCCCATGCATAATTTTGAACTAGATAAATACAGAGATATACAAATAATAAATATAACAAAACTGATTCCTGTTATTTTTAAAATACGCAAATGGTATCACATGGTGTTAGTGCCATCCTGAACTAATATTATCAACTGACGATAGCTTCATCCCTGCTCTCACATGCTGCTTTCTTATTGGCATTGTATATATTCCACGGTTCATTTTTTCATTTTCCTGTGATGAATTATTTCCACTTTTTTTTTGCACCTTTAGGTGACCTCATTGTATAAAAATTCAAAAACATTCCCCCCGTGTCCTCCTGCATTGGTGTCAGTTATGCCCACGCAGTTGCCAGTGTTATTCTTCCTGCTCGTGAGTTATCTAGCATTTTTCCTCTAGATACTTACAGAACTCTTTTTTTCATTTGAGTGTTCTGGAATTTCTCTATGATGTGTCTTTTTATTTATTCTAGATAGAACTCAAGCACTTTCAACCTCAGTACCAGATATGAGAAATGTTCTTATGTGATTTTGAAAATTATCTCTTCATTCTTTCCCTTTGTTCTTCCTTTAATTTGCTATATTTGGAACTTTTGAAATATCTTCCTTCCCTCTTCACTTTTCTTCCATTTTTTCCTTCTCTTTGTTATTTTCATGCTATACTCTGAAGAACTCCTCAGCTTGATCTACTAGCTCTGAAAGTGTTTTATTCTTCTATTTATTCAACATCCAGCACATTTTTATCGAGCACCTGGTGTGTGCAAGATACTCTCTTGGATAGGGAAATACAGCAGCAAACAAATAAAGTTCCTGTCTTCAAGACTTCCTATTGAGGGAAGCCAAAAAATAAACAAATATATATCAAGTAGTGAAATATACTGTGAAGAAAAATAATACAAAAAAGGGAGATAGATTATAAGAAGGAATGGAATAGAAAAGATGGTCGGGAAGGTCTCTTGAATGACATGGCCTCTGAGAAGAGGACTACAATTCCCTGAAATTTTGCAAAATCATCCAAAGAAGGTTTTCCCAGGACAATAGGGTCTCTGCTAGCCCCTACTCTTTTAGCCTGACAGATCTCATTTCTGATTTAACTTTTTGACGTTGTGTAAAATGTGTTGGCTGTTCTATTCTGCATCTGCTTCTCACCCTGCACTGTTTCTGCTTTGGTTGGGGAAGGCTGAGAAGGACAGAGACAGCCTGGTGTCACCAGGACAGTACAAAGAGACCAGGACAGCAGTGGGGTGGGATTTTATCACACTAAGTTGAGGCAGAGTCCTCTCCTGAGACAGTAGAAGACAGAGGAAAGAATGAAAACAGCGCTGGAGCGCCAGAATCCAAAATGCGAGGGGAAGTGAAAATGCGATGTAGAGAGCGGACGCTTTAATGTTTGCAAAATGTAGGATCACCAGTGAAAAGGGCAAGCCTGAACACAGTGAACTTAATTTAGGGATTCTATTCAGGCACTTATGATCTGCCTTAGCACCTGTGGCTTTTCTCTGTGGGCTGGCTGAAATGTGGTTCATTGAGGGCAAGGGAAATGTGGGTTAGAAGCCTGGCTTAACGGCACAAGTGTACAGAAGACACCATTTAATACATCGTTCACTATAACTAAAAGTAAATCTACCGTTTGATCTAGCAATTCCACTCCTGGGTGAATACCCAGAGGAAAAGAAATCATTATATTAACGAAAAAGGTGCTTGCACATGCATGTTTGTAGCAGCACAATTTGCAAGTGCAAAAATATGGAACCAGCCCAAATGCCCATCAATCAATGAGTGGATAAATGAAATGTGATATATATATATATACACATATACATATATACATATATATTATAGTATATATATATATATACATACACACATACCGTATATAATATATATTACATATATGGTGTGTATATGTGTGTGTGTGTGTATATATATATATATATATATATATATATATATATATATATAATGGAATACTACTCAGCCATAAAAAGAAACAAAATAATGGAATTCACAGCAACTTGAGTGGAATTGGAGATTCTAAGTAATCCAGGGATGAAAAAACAAACATTGTATTTTCTCATTCATAAATGGAGGCTAAGTTATGAGGATGCAAAGGCATAAGAATGATACAGTGGACTTTGGAGACTCAGGGGAAACAGTGGGAGGGGGTGAGGGATGAAAGAGTACACATTGGGTACAGTGTATGCCGCTCAGGTGATGGGTGCACCAAAACCTCAGAAATCACCACTAAAGAACTTATTCATGTAACAAAATATCACCTGTTCCCCCCAAACCTATTGAAACAATAATAACATAGTTCCTGTAAAGGGAATCTGTGAAAGCCAGTGCTACTCTAAATGGCTGTTATAGAAGATGAAATCTCCTTGACTAAGACATAGCAGAGGAGAGTCAAGCAAGCAACAGATAGAAGGATGGACTATAGAGTTTTAAACTTTTAAAAGTCAAGATTCTATGAGGCTCAAGATTCTATGAGGCTCCTTTTCCTATGTGTTTATACTTAAGAAACACAGAGTATAAGGACATAGGAAAAGGAGAAGGCATTATTCAGTACAGTCTTGGCTATTACATGATGATCGAAAAAACAGAAGTCTGGGTGGTTTGCCAAAGAAAAGGTTTTATTCTCACTCACATAAAGTCTGAAGGGAAAGATGACTTCGCAGAGCTTCTCTCCTCCATCTGGTAATCCAGGGATTCAGGCTGCCTTTGTCCTTTGATGAGGTGAGCTCAACACATGACTTCCATGGTTACTGAGTCAAGGAAACCAAGGCTGTGTGTTCAGATGTGATATTTCTAAGGATCAGATCTGGAAATGGGTTACAATGCCCCATTGATGAGAACCAGTCACATGGTCTGAACCTAACTGAAAGGGAGGCTAGGAAATGTCATCATTCTACTTCCTTAGGAAGAGGAAGATTCATTCAATGGGATTTCATGAGCATGTAGCACCGTCTGCCACAGAGAGATGTGAATTACATTGTATATAATAAGGAAAACCTGTAAGAACCGATTTTTAATTACTTCATGCAGTAAGAAACTAATAGTTTCTCTGTGTCCCGAATGAAAGCTTTGTTGCACCAACTTCTCAAAAAGGGAAGGCAGGAGCACCTGGAAAGTTTCACTCCATGAGCACCTGGGCTCCAGATACCTTGGGAGCAATTCAAGCAGAGAAAGCTCTCTCTCAAATGCATTTTTGTTAGTTCATTTGGAAAACACTTTGGGTCCCTTGGGAGACAGCAAAGATAAAAATCTCTTTATGACATTCCTCCTCCTAGGCACATTCTACAGCTTTTTCAGGGTCAGGAAAATGAGTGGCTTGTCTAAAGTCATCAGCCGGGTCACTGTGTCAGAAACAGGATGAGAGTGAGCATGTGGCTGCTTGTGCTTTTCCTGCGCACATAGGAGGTCAAGAGATCTTTCCATTAGACAATGACTCCCTTGCAGGTATGCTCTGGCTTGGAGTTAGGGGCGGCTACATCAGGTCAAGCAATTTGACCAAATCTCCTAACCCAGAATTCTTCTCTAAGCCAAATCAACAACAGATGTGGTTCTCCCATTAGCCTTTATTTGTTGGAATTACCCACTAATGTGCCTTTTAGGGATTTAGAGGCACATTAGCCTTGAGTCTTGCAACAAAACCAGCAAGTCTGCCAGGTTGCTGTCCTCCCATGATCCCAAAGACTCACATTTCCAACCTGCACGCGGTTTAGAAGACAAACTAATTGGAATTTAATTGAGGAGAAACCCTATAGTGAACTTACACCTTATCGATTTAGAGAAATATCCTTGATTTCTAAAATCCAATCTTCTTTCATCCTGAGACTTTCAGGAAGCAGTTTTACATAGTGGGAAAAAAAAAAAGATGCAAGCTCTAGAAATATACAGATCTTCATTTTGCCCCTCGTCCTGTGACTTACTAACTAAGGAACTTTCAGAAACCGCCATACCTCTCAAAACTTCTGTTTCCCCACCTGTACAATAGGCTGATGAAATAGCTGGGCTTATGGGTTGTTTTAAGGATTAAGTGAGACGAACATGTAAGATACCTGGCACCTAATAAGTGCTCAGAAAATATTACTGTCACTGCTTCTACTTCTGACAAGTGTCTTCTAATTATTTACTGTGCCCAAATGAATTGCTGCTTCTAAATTTCTTTCAATATGCAGCAGATGAGATTTGTGGAACATTAAACATCTGAATGAGAAGTGAAATGTCATTCCATAGCTTCAGCTCTCAAAGGTGAATTTTGTTCTAAAACTATTTGATTCTTATTAACACATGCTCATGTGTTGAAAATTTTTATGCCCCTTTATTTCGGGACATCTACCTTAAACACAAATTTAAAATGTGGAAATATTAGTAATCATGTTCCATTTGTTAAGCTTTTATGCCTCAGGCAATGTACCAGAGATTGCCAAAAAGTAGACACTTTGATTGGGTTAATAATTCCAGAAAACTCTTATCATAAGCTCCCCAATATCCCTGGGAGACACGTGTCCAGAGGAGTCAGTGATGAAGAAAATGGATAGTTTTATGCCTGCCTAAGAACTCAAGCAGCTCTGATTAATAGAGCTTGTAGATAGCAGGTGCCAATCACTCATTATTTATAGAACATCTTCAATTTACCAGAATATTTAGAAATAATTTTTTCTTGTTAATTTCTAATAAATTTCATTGTTTAATTGAGAGTCAACCAGAAAAACCAACCTTATTTTTTGTTTTACTTTTATTGTTCAAAGTCTCCCTAAAATGTGAATAAGAGGGGTTTCTAAACAGCATGTGGCCATGGTCTCCTAACAACACTGTTTTCTAAGAAGAGAAAGGTGGCACAGCATAGTAGCAAGACCCCTGGACTAGAGGTCGCCACGCTTGAAGTTTACCCTTAGAATTTTCAGTGGTTGAGTTGCATGCCTTTGGGTATATCACTTGGCTCTATGAACCTTGGTTGCCAGTGAGATATATTCAATTATTTGTAATATGATATTCAGGCATAAGAATTCTGCAAAAATAGAGCAAAATGAATGTATTTTCTCAACCAGCAACTGTTGAGGTTCTATATGTCATACGAGCAATTTTGATTTGTCCTGTCTATTTCCTGTGAAAGTCACTCATGGCCCTGTGGATGTGAAAGACCAGTGCAAAGATTAGCCACAGGGCTGTTTTTCACATTAGTAAAAACTTGAAATCAACCCAAATGGTCTGGTTTTTGTTGGTGGTGGTTTTTTTTTTTGTTTTGTTTCTTTGAGATGGGTCTTACTCCGTCACCCAGGCTGGAGTGCAAGCAAGCCTCCCATCTCAGCCTCCCAACGACCTGGAACTGTAGGCACACACCATAACATCCAGCTAATTTTTAAATTTTTAGTAGAGACAGGGTCTTGCTATGTTGCCCAGGCTGCTCTTGAACTCCTGGGCCCAAGTAATCTCCCCACTTCGACCTCCCAAAGTGCTCGGCGTAGGCCACTGCATCTGGCACCGAAGGTTCTAAATATTTGAAATATACAGGCCTTGGTTTCCCTGTGTATCTCCCCTCCCATAGCTCCTTTATGAGAAGCTGACCACAGGCAGTTTTCTTTTTTTTTTTCCATGTAAAATGTAGTATATTGTGTTCTATGAACATTGCTAATGTGATCACAATGTATGAGACTTGGGCCTGAGCCATAAGAGACCAAGGTGAACTTGTATGAGGTGGTCATACGGGAAACTAGCTTCCTATCATGTGGCTTGGCTGGAGACTCTGCCTAGTACACATGCTCCATATTAAGTGACGTAAAAACTGATACAAAATTTCTCTGTTAGGAACACTAAGAGAGTAGGAGGGAACAATGGATCTCTGTGGGAAGGGTATAAAATGGCCCAGTCACTAGTGGTGGAGGCCTCCTGAGCTCACCTTGCCTCTTGAAGATGAGATGTTCTTCCGATCTTTCTTAAAGTCTGGTACCTGGAATGTCTGAACAATGATTAAGACAGCTTTCTTGATTTCTTCATATTCTTTTTTTTGAGATGGAGTCTCACTTTCTCACCCAAGCTGGAGTGCAGTGGTGCGATCTTAGCTCACTGCAAACTCTGCCTCCCAGGTTCAAGCAATTCTCTGCCTCTGCCTCCTGAATAGCTGGGATTACAGGCACCCACCACCACGCCCAGCTAATTTTTTTGTATTTTTAGTAAAGACAGGGGTTTCACCATCTTGGCCAGGCTGGTCTTGAACTCCTGACCTCGTGATTCACCCTCCTCGACCTCGCAAAGTGCTGAGATTACAGACATGAGCCACCGCACCTAGCCAATTTCTTCATATTCTAATCTTAGCTTTCCTCACTTAAGTAACCTAGCTATGTGTCTTCTTTGCAAACTAAAAGTGTCTATGTTTAAGATACATGAGTGTACAAGTATAGAAAACTTGTTAACTTTTTCCAAAACTACACATACAGAGGAGATCAGAAGGGACATCCATCAGTGTGTTTCTGTTGTTTTTTTTTTTAAACAAACACACAAGATTGTTCTTATTGGAGGGAATAAAATTTTTGTTGTAAAAACAGTAAGTTCTCTTCAGCTTGGGGATAAGATTACGTAGACTTACTTCTCTCTGTCTGTCCTCTCTAATTATAGCTAAATATCCTGGAACGAATGCAGCAGACAATCATAAAAAAATTTGAAAAAGTGAGAAGAAGGCTAGCAACATCAAGCCTTAAGGAATAACGTCAGAGTGAATTCCTTGCATTTTTTCCCTATGGTTCATATATTACAGACTGGGCATCAAAAAGGAATAGACAAATAAAAATTCTTGTTCTCTCTGCCAAAGAACTGGGAAAGGGGATGGTCCAGCAGAGACCTAATTAAATGATACATCCCAAATCTGAGGCAGTAGCAGGTGCAATTAGCACAGCAGCAGCTAAAACCCAGTGCTTCCAAAACTACCTCCCCATTCACACTGAAAGCCCTTCAGAGATTGACTGAGTGAGACCCAGCAGAACCAGAAGAACAAAGTAAAGTAGAACAATATGCAAGGGCTCTGAAACTAAATGGTCATTGATCCAATAGCTCACACAAATAGGCAAGACCTAAACTTAAACAGAAGTTGAGGCCGGGCACGGTGGCTCAAGCCTGTAATCCCAGCACTTTGGGAGGCCGAGACGGGTGGATCACGAGGTCAAGAGATCGAGACCATCCTGGTCAACATGGTGAAACCCCGTCTCTACTAAAAAAAAAAAAAATACAAAAAATTAGCTGGGCGTGGTGGTGCGTGCCTGTAATCCCAGCTACTCAGGAGGCTGAGGCAGGAGAATTGCCTGAACCCAGGAGGCGGAGGTTGCGGTGAGCTGGGATCACGCCATTGCACTCTAGTATGGGTAATGAGAGCGAAACTCCGTCTCAAAAAAAAAAAGAAGAAGTTGAAATAGAATCAAGAGCTTCCAGACATAATATTAAAAATATCCAAGACACAACAGAAAGCCATTCATGAAAGAAAGAACCATTAAAAAAAAACACACACACACACACACACGAGAGGGAGAAAAGAGCATGAGCTGACACCAACACTAAGATGAATCAGAGGCTGGGCTTGTCGGACAAAGAACATTAAGTAGCCATCATTAAAATGCGTCTACACTTACAAATTCTCTAGGAGAAAATAAAATAGAAAATTTTGGCAAAGAAACAGAAGTGTTTTTTTTTTTAAGTATAATTTACAGTGAAATTATAGAACTGAAAAATACAAGTGAAAATTATGGAACTGAAAAATACAATTGCTAAACTGAAAAATAAAAACCCTCACTGTATGAATTCAGTGGTAAAGTGGAGACAACAAGAACAGAATTGGTGAACCTAAGTTTATTCAAAAAGAAAATCAGCTAAAAATAATCTAATGAATGAATTCTTAGCATTTATGGAACAAAAATGTAAGTTAAAAAAATTATATTATTGAAATGCCAGAATGAGAAAGAAAAGAATGTGGAGCTGAATGGGGATTTGAAGAAATAATGGCTGAAAATGTCTTACGTTAACCAGAGAGTTAAACTAACAAACCCAAGAGATTGGGCAAACCAAAACAGCATAAACTGAAAGAAATTCCCCCCAAAACACATCATAATGAAACTTCTAAAAATGAAGTACAAAGAAAAATGTCTTAATAATAGCTAGAGAGAAATAATGTGTTATCTGTAGAGGAACACCAATTTAAATGAAAGCAGATTTCTCTTTGAAACCAAGGAGGCCAGAAGGAAGTGACACAACACTTATAAGTGCTAAATGAAAAGAACTGTGAGCCCAAATATTTTACCTGGCAAAACTATCTTTCACAAGTGAACTACTAAACAGAACACCAGCAAGGGTACAGAGGAGCTCAACAGTACCAACAACAATTTGTCAATGTCAAATTGACATTTAGAGAGCACTCTACCCAACAACAGCAGAATAAAAATTCTTTTCAAGACCCCAGGGAATTTACCAAGATAGACCATATCCTAGATTATAAAACAAATTTATTTATTTATTTATTTTGAGATGGACTTTTGCTTTTGTCACCCAGCCTGGAGTGCTATGGTGCGATCTCAGCTCACTGCAACCTCCTTTTCCTGGGTTCAAGGGATTCTCTGGCCTCAGCTGCCCAAGTAAATGGGATTACAAGTGGCTGTCACCCAGCTATTTTTTGTATTTTTAGTAGGAACAGACTTTTACCATGTTAGCCAGGCTGGTCTCAAACTCCTGGCCTCAGGTGACCCAGCTGCCTCGGCCTCCCACCATGCTGGGATTATAGGCATGAGCCACCATGCCCAGCAACAAGTTTAATAAAATGTGAACTAATTGAAATTATATAGAGTAAATTCTTACCATAATGGAATTAAGTAGAAATCAATAACAGAAAGATAATAGAAAGGTTTTTAGATACATGTAAATTAGACAACACACACCTAAATAATCCATAATCCAAAGAAGAATTATAAATATATATTGCACTTTAGGTTCTAGGGTACATGTGCAGGACATGCAGGATTGTCGCACAGGGACATGCATGGCAGTGTGGTTTGCTGCCTCCAACCCCCATCACCTATATCTGGCATTTCTCCACCTGTTATCCCTCCCCAACTTCCCTACCCCCCACAATCCCTGCCCTATTCCCCCAACAGACCCCAGAGTGTCATGCTCCCCTCCCTGTGTCCACCTATATCTGGCATTTCTCCACCTGTTATCCCTCCCCAACTTCCCTACCCCCCACAATCCCTGCCCTATTCCCCCAACAGACCCCAGAGTGTCATGCTCCCCTCCCTGTGTCCATGTGTTCTCATTGTTCAACACCCACCTATGAGTGAGAACATGCAGCATTTGTTTTTCTGTTCATGTGTCAGTTTGCTGAGAATGATGGTTTCCAGATTCATCCTTGTCCATACAAATGACACGAACACATTGTTTTTAATGGCTGCATGGTATTCCATGATGTATATGTGCCACATTTTCCTTGTCCAGTCTATCATCCATGGGCATTTGGGTTGGTTCCAGGTGTTTGCTATTGTAAATAGTGCCACAACAAACATACCTGTGCATGTGTCTTTATAATAGAATGATTTATAATCCATATACCCAGTAATGGGATTGCTGGGTCAAATGGAATTTCTATTTCTAGGTCCTTGAGGAATCACCACACTGTCTTCCACAATGGTTGAACTAATTTATACTCCCACCAACAGTGTAAAAGTGTTCCTATTTCTCCACATCCTCTCCAGCATCTGTTGTCTCCAGATTTTTTAATGATCGCCATTCCAACTGACATGAGATGGTATCTCAATGTGGTTTTGATTTGCATTTCTCTAATGATCAGTGATGATGAGCATTTTTTCATATGTTTGTTGGTCTCATAAATGTCTTCTTTTGAAAAGTGTCTGTTCATGTCCTTTGCCCACTTTTGAATGGGTTTGTTTGTTTGTTTCCTGTAAATCTGTTTTAGTTCTTTTTAGATTCTGGATATTAGCCCTTTGTCAGATGGGTAGATTGCAAAAATTTTTTCCCATTCTTTTGGTTGCCGATTCACTCTCCTGATTGTTTCTTTTGCTGTACAGAAGGTCTGGAGTTTAATTAGATATCATTTGTCTATCTTGGTTTTTGTTGCCAATGCTTTTGGTGTTTTAGTCACTAAGTCCTTGCCTATGCCTATGTCCTGAATGGTGTTGCCTAGGTTTTCTTCCAGGTTTTTTACAGTGTTAGGCCTTATGTTTAAGTCTTTAATCCATCTGGAGTTAATTTTAGTGTAAGGTGTCAGAAAGGGGTCCAGTTTCTGCTTTCTGCACATGGTTAGCCAGTTTTCCCAACACCATTTATTAAACAGGGAATCCTTTCCCCATTGCTTGTTTTTGTCAGGTTTGTCAAAGATTAGACGGTTGTAAATGTGTGGCATTGCCTCTGAGGCCTCTATTCTGTTCCATTAGTCCAGGCGTTCCCAAACTTTTTACACAGGGGGCCAGTTCACTGCCCCTCAGACCGTTAGAGGGCCGCCACATACTGAGCTCCTCTCACTGACCACCAATGAAAGAGGTGCCCCTTCCTGAAGTGCAGCGGGGGGCCAGATAAATGGCCTCAGGGGGCTGCATGTGGCCCACCGGCCATAGTTTGGGGACACCTGCATTAGTCCATATCTCTGTTTTGGTACCAGTATCATGCTGTTTTGATTACTGTAATCTTCTAGTATAGTTTGAAGTCAAGTAGTGTGATGCCTCCAGCTTTGTTCTTTTTGCTTAGAATTGTGTTGGCTATACAGATTCTCATTTGGTTCCACATGAAGTTTAAGGTGGTTTTTTCCAGTTCTGTGAAGAGGGTCATTGGTAGCTTGATGGAATAGCACTGAATCTATAAATTCCTTTGGGCAGCATGGCCATTTTCACAATATTGATTCTTCCTAGCCATGAGCATGGAATGTTTTTCCATCTGTTTGTGTCCTCCCTTATTTCCTTGAGCAGTGGTTTGTAGTTCTCCTTGAAGAGGTCCTTTACGTCCTTTGCTAGTTGTAGTCGTAGGTATTTTATTCTCTTTGTAGCAATTGTGAATGGCAGTTCATTCTTGAAGGCTCTCTTTAGGTCTGTTGTTGGTGTATAGGAATGCTTGTGATTTCTGCACATTGATTTTGTATCCTGAGACTTTGCTGAAGTTGCTTATCGAGATTTTGAGCTGAGACAATAGGGTCTTCTAAATATACAATCATGTTGTCTGCAAATAGAGACAATTTGACTTCGTCCTTTCCTAATTGAATATCCTTTATTTCTTTTTCTTGCCTGATTGCTCTGGCTAGAACTTCCAATACTATATTGAATAGGAGTGATGAGAGAGGGCATCCTTGTCTAGTGCCAGATTTCAAAGGGAATACTTCCAGGTTTTGCCCATTCAGTATGATATTGGCTGTTGGTTTGTCATAAATAGCTTTTATTATTTTGAGATACGTTCTGTCAATACCTAGTTTATTGAGAGTTTTTAGCATAAAGTGCTGTTGAATTTTGTCAACGGCCTTCTCTGCATCTATTGAGATAATCACGTGGTTTTTGTCTTTGGTTCTGTTTATGTGGTGAATTACATTTATAGGCTTGCGTATATTGAACCAACCTTGCATCCCTGGGATGAAGCCTACTTGATCCTGATGGATAAGCTTTTTGATGTGCTGTTGCAATCAGTTTGCCAATATTTTATTGAAGATTTTTGCATCTATGTTCATTTTGGATGCTGGCCTGAAGTTTTCTTTTTTTGTTGAGTCTCTGCCGGGTTTTGGTATCAGGATGATGTATGTTGGTCTCATAAAATGATTTGGGAAGGATTCCCTCTTTTTGGATTGTTTGGAATAGTTTCAGAAGGAGTGATTCCAGCTCCTTTTTGTATGTCTGGTATTTGGCTGTGAACCCATCTGGACCTGTGCTTTTTTTAGTTGGTAGGCTATTAGTTGCTACCTCAACTTCGGCCCTTGTTATTGGCCTATTCAGGGTTTTGACTTCTTCCTGGTTTAGGCTTGGGAGGGTGCAAGTGTCCAAGAATTTATCCATTTCTTCCAGGTTTACTGGTTTATGTGCATAGAGTTGTTTGTAGTAATTTCTGATGGCAGTCTGTATTTCTGTGGAATTGGCGGTGATATCCCCTTTATCATTTTGTATTGCATCTATTTGATTCTTCTCTCTTTTCTTTTTTATTAATCTGGCTAGCAGTCTATCTATTTTGTTGATCTTTTCAAAAAACCACCTCCTGGATTTATTGATTTTTTTGAAGGGATTTTTGTATCTCTATCTCCTTCAATTCTGCTCTGATCTTAGTTATTTCTTGTCTTCTGCTAGTTTTTGAGGTTTTTTTTATCTTTTGCCTCTAGCTCTTTCAATTTTGATGATAGGGTGTTGATTTTAGATATTTCCTTGCTTCTCATGTGGGCATTTATTGCTATAAATTTCCCTCTAGACACTGCTTTAAATGTGTCCCAGAGATTCTGGTATGTTGTGTCTTTGTTCTTGCTGGTTTTGAAGAACATCTTTATTTCTACCTTCGTTTCATTGTTTATCCAGTCAGCATTCAAGCACCAGTTTGAGACTAGCCTGGGCAACATAGGAGACCTCATATATACAAAAAAAAATTTTAATCAGCCAGGTGCAGTGTAGCATGGCTGTAATCCCAGCTACTTGGGAGGCTGAGGTGGGAGGATCACTTGAGCCCAGGAGGCCAAGACTGCAATGAGCTATGGTCACACTACTGCATTCCAGCCCGGGTACAGAGCAAGTCCCTGTCTCTAAAAAAATATGAAGATAAATACATAGTAAATACTGTTTAAAATATTTACTTCAAAAAAATACATACTTTTTTGCACTATGTTCATTATTTTTATCCATAATTTTCCAGAAAAAAACAATTCGTGTTTAGGATAAAACAGGAAGTAAAAGTACAATAAAAAGGAAGATATTTTGAAATTATCTGTTTATAACAATTTTGAAATTATCTGGTGGTAAGTGTATGTTTGCTACACTTATTAATTACTCAATCTAAAATAATTGACATCAGTCATAAGTCATTTTAAAAAACATAAAAATAAAAGGACTCTTCAAGATATTTCATGGCTCCTTCTCCTGCCCTGGCTGGATTTTAAGGACAGGACAAACTGCTATTGAGAGAAGTACAACCTGAATTTAAAGAAACATGGGCCAGTATCTTCGGCGCCAACAGAAGAAAAGGAAGACCTCAACTCAGGCATCTGAAATGAGCTGTTGAAGAGGGCAGCAACCAGCTCTTAGAGCCTACTTTATATAAAACCCAGACCAGATTCTACTGGGAGAAAAAGAAAAGGTGGGAGGAGGAAGAAGAAGCTGGAAAAAAAAAAAAAAAATCTCCAGTAGTCAGAGCTCAGAAAGTAGGAGAAATCTACAAACCAGGAAAACACAAAGGAGAATAATTATGAGGAAAGCCATGTCAACCATCCAGGTACAAGTCATAACAACTGTTACTATCTTACCCAGAGCAATATTTTTCTTCCAGTCCGAGACAGAAATAAACATAAACTATTCTAGAAACCTGGATTATATTACCATGTAATTGTTTGCATAGAATTAAATGGCTTGGGGAACAGGAGAGCCCAGAACCTTGTTCCCTTTGTGCTCACTGTCTTAAATAAATTGTCCTGTTTGCCAATTTGCCTTTCCGCAAAGAGAGGCTCCATCCTGTCTCTGATTTTTTTTCAAAAGCTTATTTCTGCATTTAAAAATTCATTTTCAAGAATCTATTTAGCTGAGAGTAAAACCATTTAATGACTAAAGTTTTGAATCTAAGTAGATGAAATTATTTATGTAGATCACTAGAAATACATGAGTGGCCTCTCTCGTTTCCTGTCTAGGGAAAACTTATCGTTAAATATGCTTTTACACGGTTACTGAAACTGAAGCAACACCCAGTTCAAATCGTCTACAGGCCTTAAATTATATTTCCAAAAGCCACAGCTCTTCTCTATGAACAATGGAAATACTTGTTATGGGTTTAAATAGGAATTCTTCATTTGGAATTTTTGAATATGGGGACATTCTGGGAAATGTCCAGAAAAAAAAAAAAAAAAAAAAAAAAAAAAAAAAAAAAAAAAACTGCCAAGGGTTCAGCGAACTGTTGCATAACCCTCTTTTTATCTGGGGTGTTGACCTAGTCATTCATTCCATGTTTGCTGTGGTGAGTTCAGCAAAGCTGGTTGCCAAGACAACCATAATCCGTGAACAGAGCCGGCTCCATTGGTGGTCGGTTACAACACGCTTTGTCCCGTCGGGTGTCCTGTAACCGAATGAATGGAGAGACAGAAAACAAGCACCTTCAGTAAACATGACCTAATGAGAGCTGCTCCTCCAACTGCCTGGGAGGCACCGGAAGAAACCTACCAGGAGCCAGGACTCTCACAAGGACAGAGGCATCACCTCCCAAAGAAGTCCGTGTCATAAAGGGTCCATTGGTTGTGGGGTTTAATGACATAAAACTATTCTATTCACCTCCAGGGCTAAGGAAGTATCTTTTGATTTACTGCACTGTTCCAAACGCTGTGTAATTATGTGAGCTGGGAACTCTGCAAGTTGGGGGCAGTTTGTAGTACAGATCTGTTTCCCACTGAGGTGCATGGAGGCTGAAGGGGTGGAGGGGGAGGGGATGGAGGTGAGTAAGAGAGGGGAGTTTCCCTGCCGGGCCCTCAGACTCCAGCTGGGATAGGGCGTGGTTGTGCTAGGCAGGGACCCTGCCTGCCCCTGTGCCCAGTCCTGCAGGGCCAGCAAGTCGCCCTTCCTCAGGCAGTCTTCAGTCCACACTCTAAACAGACCCCCTAGAACCGTCCAACATGGGGGTCCTGGCACTTCATGTACAAGTGTTTCTGAAAAGTCAGAGCTCTGTGGCAATTGCAATTTTTACTTAAATTATTTCTGCTCCTCCTTTTCTATTAATATTGCTCCAGTGTGTTGTAAGGTGCTGGGACACTTGTGAATTCTAGTATCATTAACGTGTGAATCCAGGTTGATAGCAACGAAGACTCAAGCATGGAATGCCCAACCGAGAGGCTTAGATTTCCATAATCACTTAATACTTGATTCCTTTAGGATTTCTTTTGCCAAGTATATCTTTCCAGGGATAGCAGCAAATCATTAATTTCATAATAAGCAATACTAACAGGAAGAACGCAGTTCAATATAAATACACCTTTAGTGGTATTTTATTCAGATCTACTTAACTAAAGCAGGATTATAAGCTGTGTACTCATTTGGGGTTTTGTGCTCAGAATCACCTGAGGAACTTTTATTAGACATATAGATGCCCAGAACACATCACAGATACTCTGCAGTGGTGCCCAAATATTGGTATTTATATTAACTTCTTTGGCTGTTTGAGACACAGAACCAAATTTAAGAGCCACTAGATTGTTTGATAAATCTGAATAACGTGTGCCTTTCCAAATTCACGAGATGAATATGGAGATCCATGTTTTTTCCCACATTAGCTGTATTAACCTGGCCTGAGACAGGATTTCACTATCCTGAAGGAAGAAGAAGTGCATAGGGCTTTTCGGCAAACATTCGTTTAATTGCTTGCTTGTTTCTCATGAAGGGCATGAGGCGGTGAACTGATTATTTGGTTGGTGAACCCAACAAGTGCAACTTCCTCAGGCAAAATATTAGGACCTAATACAGTTTCAGTTGGGGCGAGAGAGACGGAAATAGGTGTACTATTTGAGGTTCTGAATGAAGAAGGAAACACTACAGCATTTATCAAGTATTTACTATGTGCCAGACACTGTTTTGGTGTTTTCTACATAATATACTCACGTAACCCTTACAATAACTTAGCCCTCACCATTTTACCAGTGGAGGATGCCCAGTTTCTTGGTGTTTTGAGCAAAGAATTGGACAAAACTCACAAAGCAAGGAAGGAATAAAGTAACAAAAGCAGAGATGTATTGAAAACAAAAGTACACTCCACAGAATGGGAGCAGCCTGGGCATAGGTTCTCAGGAGCCCATTCACAGAACCTTCTGGGCTCCAAATACACACTAGAGGTTTCCCATTCGCTAGCTGGTGTTCACCGGGTGCAAATGAAGTAGTAGCCCCCAATCAGTCTGGTTGCAGAAAGCAACCAATCAGAGTCTAAAGTGAAGTTACAAAGTTGCACTCCTATGCAAATGAATACTTGGCTCACAGTCAGAGGGACTTTCAATTTTCCATCTGCAGGGCAGAGAAGCTGGGGTTGGCAAAGGGAGTCACCTCTCATTCTTTTGTTACTTAAGCTTGGAAAGTTGGGATTTTCCTTTCAATTTAGTTCTAGGAGGTCAGTGTGAACTGGCCTTAGGTTCCCCGCCTCCAGACCCTATTCTCCTGCCTCAACTCAACTTATGGTAAATTCTATCATCATGCCCATTTCCCAGATATAGAAATGGAGGCACTCAAAGGTTCAGCACTTTCCCTAAAGCCACACAACTAGTAAACAGTGGAGCTGGGAATGGGAGGTGGGAGAATTGTTCTGGAACCCTCTGAAAGCCACTGTGCTCTACTGAGGCAGGCAGCGTTTGTCCTGGAAAATTGGCCCTTTATGACTCTAGTAAGAACTTTTTCATTCGACCGTCCTCAGTCTCCCATTTGAGGAGTTTAGGAACTCATCACACAATCTTGCTGCAGAAAAATCACTAGAATTAGAACTAATGCTTTCCCAGAAATACAGAGAAGGAAAACCACTCTTCTTCTTTCTCCTAAGTGGTCTTGGAGGACAATCTCCATGTGTATTTGTCTGCAAAAATGGGTGAGTAGATCGAGGCTGGAGAACGGTTAGGTTGCCCTGACCCTAATTCCTTATTCGACATCTAATATTGTGTCTGGCTAAGCCAGAGAAAGACCCAGCCTTTAGGTTATCTGGCAACCTAGGTAAAAGCATGACCTCCAGGCTGACTCTAAAGAGCTATTTCAGGAGACCTTTGGCAGCTCCAGTTCCATCCTTAACATGTGAAGGCCACCTCTGCTTTCATACCCACCCGTCAAAACTCATTCCCACCATCACCAAAGGGCCATACTAATTATTCTGTAGATCCTTTGGCGTATTTTAAGTTTTGTATTATTACTTCCAATAAGCATATCACTGGCTAAAGCTTAGAATACCTTTTTCATTGTTAGGATTTTTAAAAGATAAACAGGATATAGAAATATATAGTATGGCTGGGCACGGTGGCTCAGGCTTATAATCCCAGCACTTTGGGAGACCCAGGTGGGCGGATCACTTGAGGTCAGGAGTTTGAGACCAGCCTGGCCAACATGGCAAAATCCCATCAATTTTCTAAAAATACAAAGATTAGCTGGGACATGGTGGCATATACCTGTAATCCCAGCTACTCAGTGGTTGAGGCAGGAGAATCACTTGAATCCAGGAGGCAGAGGTTGCAGTGAACTGAGATTACACCACTGCATTCAAACTTGGGCAACAGAGTGAGACTCTGCCTCAAAAACTTAAAAAGTACAGTATGCAGGTCCAAAGCCGCAGGAATAGTCACTCTCAATTGAGTGGGGGCCAGTTACCCCCCAGTGTGACCATGAACACCCCTTCCCTGAAGTAGTTGAGAGTTGGTCACCACCAGCTTTCCTCTTGTCAAAAGTCACATCCCTGCTCTCAAAGGAGTCCCAACCATGGATGTCTGGGTACCACTTTCTCTCCGATCCTGGCATGCCAAAAGGAAAAAGAATAAATAAACCAGCTTGCCACATTTGAGATGCTGCCAACCTCTGGCTTTACAGAAATCATCATTGGAATGGTCTTTGGGACCAGCACTGTGGCTCGCAATGGAGCTTCATCACTGATGGAGAGAAATGACAGATGTCCTTCCCCTCCTCAGCCCTGGGCCATGGCACACAGTGTCCCTCAGGGCTGTTGCCCTGTCCACAGTGCTTTTGCTAGAGCACCATCATTGTTAATTTCAGAACAGGAGAAATTGGAAAAGTCAAGCTCCTTATTTCTGAACATGCATACCTGGGCCCAGCCCCACCTAGGCTCATGCAGCACTGTGGCTGGAACTTGAGTCCCACCCTCACTGTGGCTGTATAAATTTACATGTGATTTTAATTAAAAAATAGATGCTCACAGCCTCACTCCTTGCCCAGGCTTGCTTTGTATAGCACCCAGAACAGTGCATTCCCAGCGTGGGTGTTGAATAAAGCACCATTTGATGATGATCTTCCTTGTCAAGACTAAGAGCCCCTAAAAGTCCTCTTTAACAATGAAAGCCCTTGGCTGTTCAGCTTCCTTCTTACACCAAAGCACAGATCCTGGCTGCAGATCACATTCCAGAGCTTTCTATGACCCCCTGGCCTCCCCTGCAAGGGTCCTCAGTGTGATTGCAGGCTCAGGTTTGATTTCCTTGAGAAATGTCTTTAAAATCAGAGAAATCTAAGCGGAGTTCAGAATCATTCTGAAAATTGTCCCCCACCCCAACCCTCAGCCTATCTTTATGCCCTGCATGGGGGGACCCACGGTGCCTTCGAAGGCCCCAGGCTGGGCTGGCCTGTGTTCATTGCAACGGCCTTGATCCAATCACTTGCTGAGGAAGAACTCCCGGGGAGATGAATGCCATTACAGATCTTACCCTCAACATGAAACGCCAGTGATTGTTTATTAAATTGCTCTTCAAAGAGAAAACACTGGCAGGCACGTATCATTAAAATGGAAGCAAAGGGAAACGCAGTAACCTTCAACACCGAGTTTTTCTCCATTAACCCCAGACCAATACAACCGAAATAGCCAGGAGGAACTTCTGGCCCTGAGCCCCATCAATTACCTTCATCTCAGCCCAGGGAGGGGTAATACAAACCATCCAATTTAAGTATTTCCAAACACTGCCGTAAGAGAGAAAAAAAGAAAAAGAAAAGCCCTCAACCCTAACTTCACTATCTCAAGTCCAGTTCAGGACAAATTGCAATATATATGAGTAACATGAAAACATAAAAGACATACCCTCCAGTGAAAACCTTGCACAACTTTCCCAAGTAAGCAGAATTAATCACAGGGAACAATTACCATTTCCAGTCTGAATATTTATGACATAACAGAAAACCCCTTTAAAATACTCAGT
This sequence comes from Saimiri boliviensis, assembly GCF_048565385.1. Lineage (NCBI taxonomy): Eukaryota > Metazoa > Chordata > Mammalia > Primates > Cebidae > Saimiri > Saimiri boliviensis. The sequence continues at coordinate 121,596,007 of NC_133456.1, read as the reverse complement.
GGCTCATAATTTTTAAAAGAGCTACAGAAAAAAAAGGCACTGTAAGTTTATGATGGAAAGTTGAGGGAGAAGTACAGCATCTTTCTTGACGCCCCGCCCTCTCTTTTTGCTATGTCCCACACTTCATTTTTTATTTTCCTCCCTTCCAGAATCCCTGTAACATATTTTTTTTTAGCTGGAGTTTCCCTCTTGGCACCCAGGCTGGAGTGTAATGGCGCAATCTCGACTCACTGCAACCTCCGCCTCCTGGGTTCAAGCAAGTCTCCTGCCTCAGCCTCCTGAGTAGCTGGGACTACAGGTGTGTGCCACCACGCCCAGCTAATGTTTGTATTTTTAGTGGAGATGCGGTTTCACCTGTTGGTCAGACCGGTCTCGAATTCCTGACCTCAAGTGATCCACCTGCCTCGGCCTCCCAAAGTGCTGGGATTACAGGCACCAGCCGCTGCTCCTGGCCCAGAATCCCTGTAACTTTCACTCCCACCTTTGCTGATAGGTCAGCTGGGTAGCAAAGGGAAGATGGGATGTGTTGAAGGCACTGGTGTCCTCTGTTACCAGCACTTCCCTTCCACTCCAGGTGTTTCCACTGTCCCCCGCCTCCTCCCTCTCCAGCAGCTGTAGAGTAGGCATTGGCATGCAGAAATGGAAATGACGCAAGGCCAAGAGTCGTGGTCCCTGCTCTGCCACACCTGTGTGTGATCCTAGGCATGGCCCAAAGCTTGCTGACCTGTAAAATGGAGGCCTTCAGTTGGAGCACTGGTGGTTTCCTTCTGCTTCTATCAGTATACAAATTCTGTGATTCAAGTATTGCATCAAGGATGGACCCATTCACTCATTCATTTGCTCATACATTGAATAAGCACAGATTGAGTAATGAATATGTGTCAGGCACTGTTCTGGGTTCCAGAATGAAAGCAGTGAACAGAAGTATCTCTCTGTCCCTCAAGGAATTTACACTCAATTGGAGAAAACTGGACAGTAGCCAACTACGAAAGTAAAAACAGTATAATTTCAGATCACAAGTAAGAAGAAGGTATGTCCAGGGTGAGGTTATGGCTGTTTTAGGTGGCATGGTGGGGACCTGAATGAAGTATGGGAATAAGCAATTTCTAGGCTATTAGTCAAACGGAGTAGTGGAAGAACTTTCCAGCTATTTCAACTTTCAGAAAGTTCCATAGAAACGGTGTATTCAGCCAATATGTTAACTAAAATGATTCTTAGCTTTTGGCTAGAAATACAGCCATTTGAAATTGTATTACTGATCCACTAATCAGTCAAATCAGTGATCCTGAGAATCTTAATTCGATTGAAATACGGAAAAATCAATTATTATATTACTTTTAAAATTACTGGATGGTTGTGAGTGGCAAATATTTGAGACTAGACACCTCTACCTCTAGAATGGGTGCCTCAAGAGTTCCTCTTATCCAAAAGAACACCCTTGCTTTGAATATACCTAACTTTCAACCGTGATTAAGCATATTCCTGCTGGAATATTCCTGTGGATTAAGCATATTCCTGCTCTCTCTCCAAAGAATGCTTTTTTGTAATTTAATATGATTCCACTTGAGACTGCAGGGAGAGAGAAAATACTTTGAGTGAAATTTTGCTCTTGAAAGCTGTTCTTTTGAAAGCAATGCTAAGAGAAGGAGCTGAAACTATTCGCTTAAAATTTGGGAGGAACACTGAATTTCAGGTACTCATTCTCTTCATATTTTCCAAACTCTAGCATTTGTACAATACCTTCAGTTAAGAAACATCCTGTATCTCTGCTACATGCCAGGAATGCAAAATGAATAGAACACCACCTCTGCCCTTAGGGTGCTTATAATACATAATGGCCCAAAGCATACATTAAATTATACAGATGAAGTTTGTACTTGAAATATAGGTTAGCTCTTACATTGTGTCAGTAAGAATTATACTGTAGTAACAAATAATTCCTTTTTTTATTTTTTTGAGACAGAGTCTCACTCTGTCATCCAGGCTGGGGTGCAGTGGTGCAATTTTGGCTTACTGCAACCTCCGCTTCCCAGGTTCAAGCAATTCTCCTGCCTCAGCCTCCCTAGTAGCTGAGATTACAGATGCATGCCACCATGTCTGGCTAAGTTTTGTATTTTTGGTAGAGATGGGGTCTCTCCATGTTGGCCAGGCTGGTCTTGAACTCCTGACCTCAGGTGATGCACCTCTTCAACCTCCCACAGTGTTGGGATTACAGGTGTGAGCCATCGTGCCCAGCCCCAAATTTTTGGTGGCTTAAAGCTACCAAAGTTGATTTTCAGTCATATCACATGTCTATTGAGAGTTAGCAGGAGCCCAAAGGAGTTGGGGGTAGGAGGGAAGTCTATTCTTCCTAAATATTTGGGTATTTAGGTTGCTGAAGTAGCCACCACTGTGCACATTACTGGTTGCCATGCCAAAGAGAAAAGAAAGCTCTGAAGGATCTCAAGCAGGAAACTCAATCTTTTAGCACAGAAATGACATATGTTTTGTATCATAACATGGTAGGTGCTAGGTGGGCCAGACTAACCTCAAGAACCCACCTACCCACAGAGTGGGATCCTACCGTGTGCCCAGAAAAGGAAAGAACTGAAAATATTTCATGAACAGCAATCACAATTATGATAGATATAAAAGAACCAAAAGACCTGGTCTCTGACCTCCAAAAGCTTGCCTGCTAGCAAAATTTGTTTCATCAAGAAAGAAACTAAAAGTCCTTAAAAGACAAGTTTAACAATGCCTCAGGGAAGTACAATTATTTCATTATTTACATCATCATGTTGAAGCCTCCTGTTTAATTGGAAAGCATGCCCTCTACGTGCCCTCCACTTCTCTGTGGAGTGTTTCCAGATTAAAGAGAAGGAGAGGTAAGAAGAAATGTAGATGTTTCTATCCCCTAGAAGCATGCAATCCAAAAAGTCATGAAAATCAGACCCTCGGATTCCATCAACCCTCTGCAAATAAGTATGTGTAATAGCTCAGTCTCCAGTCTCTCTCGTTCATCCCATCCTAAGGAAGAGGGAAAGTGGTGATTGCCACCCTTTTCCCATTACCAGCTGGGCAGCCTCCCAGGGCTCAAGAGCAGAGTTGGGAGTATCAAGAGAATGTTAACCTTTCAGAAGCCCCAGAGGAGAGCTGGCATTTACACTGAAGCAATTAGCCAGCAATTTTGGCATTTGTGATTGGCTCACAGAGCCAGCAACCCAGCCAGAATGCTTTTCTAATAAACATTGAGTCTGGTTCAACTTGAAAGTATTCCCCAGAAAAAGTCCACTGCACCAACAGCAATCTCACATATGTAAATAATCGTCAGGCAAGTTTGTGACAGACTCTCAATTTTGATTAGATATTGTCAATTTAATTATCCAAAACTATATTTTGTCATCCAAAAACTATTGGAGGGGTGGAAGAGAGGCTGTAATTCCAAGTTCTACTGTGACCAGCAGCTGACATGACTTCCCAGTCTAACCAGACTTAGAATTGCTAAATCTTTTGCTTAGAATTTGATATGAAATACTAGAGGTCTTCAAAACATTCATGGAAAATGCATATTATGAAAAAAATTCATGGATTTCAAATGTTTTTGCACCAACGTAAATTTGTACTAACTTGTTGTAGTATGGCTGAGCAGTATCCAGTTTGAGGTATTCCGAAGGATAAGATATCAGTTGGAAAAGAACCCTGTCACAGCAACATGAATTCTGCTAAAGTAAAACAAGAACAAACATCGAATTTATGGTGATGCTTGGGTGAAAGAATGGTGAAATCATTAATGCTTTACAAGAAATTAATGGGGACAATGCCCCACAGAAAGCAGCAGTTTACAAGTGGTTAATTCATTTCGAAAAGGGATGGGTTGATGTAGAAGATGAAACCTATAGTGGCAGACCTTCTACATCAATTTTCAAGGACAAAATTAATTTTATTCATACCCTAATCAAAAAGAGCCAAGAGTTAAGAGCAGAAATGGTAACTAACATCCTACTCATCTCAGTTGGTTGCACTCACACAATTCTGACAGAAAAATTAGTGGAACAAACTTTCCATTTGATGGGTGCCAAAACCACTGTTCCCAGATCAAGAGCAGGGATCAGAAAGCAATGAGCTTTGGGAATTTTAAACAAGCGGCCTCAAGATTCTGAAGGATTTCTTTGGGAGAAGGAACATGTAGCAAGAGATGAAATATGGCTTTATTTGTATGATCCTGAAGACAAAGCACAATCAAAGCAATGGCTACCAAGAGGTAGGAAATGGTCCAGTCAAAGCAAACATGGACCAGGCAGAAGCAAAGGCCCTGCCAACAGATTTTTGGGATGCTCAAGGCATTTTGTTTATTGACTTTCTGGAGGGCTAAAGAACAATAACATCCGCTTATTATGAGAATGTTTTGAGAAAGTTAATCGAAGCATTAGCAGAAAAATACCCAGGAAAGCTCCACCATGATAATGCTCCTGCTCATTCTTCTCATCAAACAAGGGCGATTTCATGAAAGTTTTTATGAGAAATCACTAGGCATCCACTTTACAGTGTTGGTTTCAGTTCTTCTGATTTATTTTTGTTTTCCAATCTTAAAAAAACCTTCAAGAGCACTCATTTTTCTTCAGTTAATTATGTAAAAACGATTGTGTTGACATGGTTAAATTCCCAAGATCCTCAGTTCTTTAGGAATGGACTAAATGGCGAATATCATCACTTATACAAGTATCCGAAACTCAAGGCACTGATGTAGAGAACTAAATTTTATATTTTTGACATTTATCTTTTCATTACATTTTCCATGAACTTTTTAGTCCCCTTGTAAGAGAAAAATTTGTTTTGAGGATTGAAAAGGTTTTGATTTCTAAGTGTCACCCGGGTAAACTTGTCTACCTGTAATCCTCAAAACACTATAATTATGACTAATAAATATAATACTAATTCTCATGATACCCAATGGGAAAAAAACATATCTTTTATGACCTTGTCTACCTCTAGGCTGAAACACTGTACCTTCATGTTCTAGGGTTCTTCAAAGGCTGGTCCCCAGCCACCTCACCTCTCTCCTACTTCCATACTCCAACACTTCATTTACCTGAAACTTTTTTCACCAATGACTTAATTGCCAAACGCAACAGCTTCTTTTCCTACTTGTCATTCCACATCATGGCGTATCAGGAGAGTATCCTGCGGGTTAATAAATAGCCTTCAGGAGCAGTAAGACCTTGAATCCAGGATCTACTCTTAGGAGCAGTGTGATATGAAGTCTTGGAAATCTAGGTTTCCTCATCAGAAAATGAAGATAATATGAATGCCTATGTCATGAGTTTCTCATGAGGATTAAATAGAATAATATGTATAAACAGTCTGACTGCTTGGCACAAGGCCAGCCCTCAATATTTGGTTATTGATTTTAGTATTGATCCGAGTGTGGCTCATGCCTGTGATTCCAGCACTTTGGGAAGCCAAGGAAGGAAGCTCACCTGAGCCCAGGAGTATGAGATTAGCCTGGGCAACATAGAGAGACCTCATCTCTACACAAAATTTAAAAATTAACCAGCCATGGTGGCATATGCCTGTAGTCTCAGCTACTCAGGAGGCTGAGACATAAGGCTCACTTAAGCCCAGGAATTCAAGGATACAGTGAGCCATGATTGCACCATTGTACTCCAGCCTGAGTGACAGAGCAAGACCCTGTCTCTTAAAAAATAAAAATCATAAAATGTCTTTGAAGAAAAGATATTAGTATTGGTGGTGGTGATCACTGTTTTATTCTTCACACACTCTCTTCTCCCCTTCTTTGGTTTCTATGATACGCAATTTCCTGATACTCATTTAAAAAATTGATACTTAATGTGTCAATTTTCATTTCGCTTCATGCACCAAACCTTCAAATCTCCCTCTTCTGTGTTCCCACGTTCGTTCAGAGTCAGACCATTTCTCACCCGGACTATTACAACAGTCTTTGAGGAACATTCCCCACTGGAATCTGTACTCACTCCAGTCCATGCTCATGTGCATACACAATTCAGAAGCAAAAAAAAACCCTTTAAAAAACTTCAAACATGGCCTTCTCCTGCTCCAAAGCTTATAAAGGCTTTCTAGAAGTAAGTGACCACAGCTCCCTTAGGAACCCTCTCCTTAAAAGAGCATCCCTGGAGCCTCCCTTAATTGTTACCCTAAATGTTACCTAAGCATCCTCCCTGGATTTCATCTGAATTTTCCAGTATTTAGCAAAACTGTCTACACCAGAGGTCCTCCACCCCCAGGCCATAAACCAGGAGGACCCAGGCACACAGCAGGAGGTGAGCAATGGCTGAGGGAGCATTACCGTTACCACCTGAGCTCAGCCTCCTGCCAGGTCAGTGCTGGCATTAGATTCTCACAGGAACACAAACCCTGTTGTGACCTACGCATGCGAGGGACTAAGTTGCACGATCCTTATGAGAGTCTAATACCTGATGATCTGAGGTGGAACAGCTTCATCCCAAAACTATCCCCCCAACCCCACCCCTGCCCCAGGTGTGTGGAAAAATGGTATTCCACAAAACAGTTTGCTGGTGCCAAAAAGCTTGGGGACCGCTGGTCCACGCCATTTGTGGCTTTGGTTGATAAAGCCCTTTTAATTTCATTTAAGATGAAATTATTCTATCAGTTAGGAGACATTTAGCTAAAAGTAACAGAAAAAAACTGACAATTCAACTGACTTGAACCAATAAGGGGTCATATTATGTTCTGTATCGAGAAGTCTGAAAGTTGAGTGGCTTTTCAAGGTTGGTTAACCCCGTGGCTCAACAATCATCAGGGACCTGAGTTCTTTGCATGCTTCTATTCCGTCATCTTCAGAATGCCTGTTTGACCCTCATGGTTTCAAGAAATCACACTGACACAGAACTACCCAGTGGACAGTGTGCGGTCACAACCAGCCATGAGCCAAGCATCGTTACCTCCATTTCATAAATAAGAAAATACAGGCTCAGATAGGTTAAGTGACTTGCCCCAGGTCATACAGCTATTAGTGGTAGAAACAGGATTCGGACTTCTGTTTACTGGACTCCAAAGTCCATGCTCATAAACACTTGTTTCTACTCCTCCCAAGCATGAGAGCAAATGACTTTGCCCTGGAAAAAGTAGATCCAAAGTAGTTTAAAAGTAGGATTCACAAGGCTAATACTTCACTTACACTCTGTAAGACCTGGATTTCTGTCATCAATCATCAGCTACAGTCACCATTCTCAAAAAATGTTAATAGTGTGCTTACATTACACAAGTGCGTATAATGTCTTAATCTTTAATTTCCAATTAGAACACACATTCAGACAATGCTTTCATATAATGGTTTTAATTGGCTTCTGTGTGCGATATGTGAGTATACGTATATGTATGGATATTCGTGTATACGTGTATGTATGTGTACGACTCCATTGCCTTGATAAACCAACCAAAGGCCGAAAAAGTCAGGAACCTTGTCCAATTTATATGGCTAGTAAGACACTGAGGGGTTTGGGGAGACGTTTGGATGGCCTCCTAATACAGTGGTCTTTCCCAGAAGACCCTTAAGCTAACAAATTGCTTCCATTCGAAGTAGAGGGAATCGTAGCAGAATTTCGGTGAGCTTTTCTAAGTGACACGATGGCAATATCCTATCAGATAAAGGGACTCAGTGCAGGCCGCACATGTCACACCCACTGGTGGTACGGGAAGAGAACTAGTGAATCAATCTCGCATGTCACATTTTCTCGAAGACCTCTGTGAGTCACCTCCACCCTCCATATTTCTTGCCTTTTATTCTTTTCTTTTCTTTTTTTTTTTTTTCTAGTGGGAGTCTCACTCTGTCACTGCTGCTGGAGTGCAGTGGCATGATCCTGGCTCACTGGTACCTCCACTTCCCAAGTTCAAACCATTCTCCTACCTCAGCCTCCCAAGTAGCTATGATTACAGGCACATGCCACTACGCCCCTCTAATTTTTTTTTTTTTTTTTAATTTTTTATTTTTAGTAGTGATGGGGTTTCACCATTCTGGCCCAGGCTGGTCTCAAACTTCTGACCTTAAGTGGTCCACTTGCCTCAGCCTCTCAAGGTGCTGGGATTATAGGCGTGAGCCACCGCACCTGGCCTCTTTTTTTCTAATAGGAGAAAAGGCACACAAATCTATTTAATGTGTACACACAGGGACAGTCACCTTCCCTCCGGTCCATATTCCTATCTAGGTGGGTGCCAGACACACTTGATAAGTAAGTAACCAAATCCCTCCTCGATTACTGGAAAACAGAGATGTGAGTTGTTTATTTGCAATATTTACCTTCCAAGAGAATCACAAAACGAGTGAAGTTAGCGAACACTCCTCCCAAAACACACATGCCAATTTCCATCCTGCCAGCCTGAACTGCTTGCCCGAGGGCTCGTAAAGCAAATGAGGAGCCATAAGTAACTCAGGTCTAATCCTCAGGGCAGGTGACAGGGTCCTCAGACTGCCTCAAATGTGTGTCCCTCTGTCTGACTCCCCGGGAACACAGCAACACCGGTCCCTGGTCCTTGAACCCTGCTGCGCCTCTGCACCAAATTGGCTTTGAGAAACCACGCCGCTCCCATGGCAGGCCTCTCCTCCCTTTCTGCACCTCAGAAGCTCAGGATGGTCTGCGCCAGACCACATTAAGCCAATCAGATCTGGAGCCTGTGCCCTGGCCGGGGCGTCTGTCTCGCTCCAGCCCAGTGGCCGCAGGCAGACCCCCTCGGCGGCCCTGATTTACGCATCTAGGTATCAGGGACAGCCTTGCCTTGCTGATTTTGGAGTCTGGCAGCATTTCCTGAAACGAAATGGTGGTTGGGCCAAGGCCTGGTAGCAACCTCCCGGTGACACGAGCTCATGAATACGCGGGTCTGTTGCTGCTTCTGCGGGGTGATCCTCCGTGCAGAAACCTTCGGTGAGCGACCGCCGCCTCCCTCTGGTTAGCAGCCAGCCCCGCCGCCTTATTTCTCTTGGCCGAGCCGACATGACTGTATGTTAGTTTTGCTCTACAAGTTCCCGTTGTGGAGAGGGGTGCTTCCACGTGTGGGGAGGATGTGGGGAGCCGGGAGGAGGTGGGTGCACGTGGCGCTCCAGTGGCATCCCTGTGCTGCGCGCAGTCCCGTGCCCTAAACGATCCCAATTCCAGAGACAATCAGGGCGTTCCCCACCCCCACCCCCAACCTCAGTAATACGTTTCTCTGAATCCACCGTGCGCAGGCCTGTCTTAGCAGCAGGGGCCACTCGTCTGTTCCTGCCAAAATCTCCCTTACCTCTTTCCGGTCCAGCTCTGGGTGGCCAAGGGAAAGGCTTGGCGGGCTGGAACTGCATCAGGTTCAACTGAAGGGAATGTGTGCTGCCTGGAAGCCAGAAGGCAGCACAGCTTTCTTTGGGAGCCCTGGGGAGCATCCTGAGAGCTGGCGCCCGGGAGTGTTCCCCTTTGCGGTTATCCTGCCACCCTGTCCACCACCCCTGCAGGCACTTCTGCTTTGATCCAGAAAACCAGAACAAAATCAGATCCACCCAAAAGAACACGTGCCTTAAAAGCAGAGGAGAAAAAGGTTGAGGAGCCACAGTTGCTTCTGCTTCCTGACTCATCGAATTCCACAGAGCCTTTCTATTACACAGAAAATAGGGCCAGGTGTGTTGGCTTGCGCCAAAAATCCCAGCGCTTTGCGGGGCCGAGGGGAGTGGATCACTTGAGGTCAGGAGTTTGAGACCAGCCTGGCCACCATGGTAAAACCTTGTCTCTGCTAAAAACACAAAAATTAGCTGGGTATAATGGCATGTGCCTGTAATCCCAGCTACTCTAGAAGCTGAAGGACAAAAATTGCTTGAACCCAGAAGACAGAGGTTGCAATAAGCTGAGGTCACAGCTGCCCTCCCCCAAATAAAAAAGAGACTGACTCATGGCAAACATGTTAAATAAGTTTCATCTCGTGTGCCAACTCCATTTAATTGGTAATGCTGTTCTAGAGCACTGTGTTAAGAAAGCTTCTGAGGCTGAATTCAACCAGCTAGTGTCCTTTACTAATTTATTTTTCTTCCCTTTTTTGATTTTTTTAGTTTTTTGGTAGAGATCTTGCTACGTTGCCCAGGCTGGTCTCAAAGTCCCAGCTTCAAGTGATCCTCCTGCCTTGGCCTCCCAAAGTGCTGGGATTACAGGCTTGAGCCATCACTCCTGGATTATCCTTTACTAATTTCATTCATGGTGCACAGATTGGAGGAAAGGAGAAACTGCCACATATTTTCCACATAATTGTCCTATCCAAGGTGGGAGACAGAGCCAAACCATCAAGTATTGAAAGCCAGGCTCTACCGCTTAGCAGCTCTGTGATTTCGGGCAAGCTACTTAACCTCTCACAAAGCCTTATTATGTGGAAATCATATTTAAAATTATTGGGAAAGAGACAAGATTTGACAGTTAAAAAGTGTCGCTTCCCCTTGTCCTGAGAGGCAGGGGTTCTGTCCAGAGGCCTGAAATCAGATGGAAATGGGCCTGAGCCTTGGCTGGGACTGCTATGCATGGCGAATGGAGGGGGTCTAGCAGAGAAATGCCCTTAGAGAGGGAAGGTTTGCAGAGGGCAAGCCATCTAAATAGAGCTGGATGCAGTGAGGAAATCATAGCGGAGTCAGGGGCGAGGACAACCACTCCAGTTCCAAGTGGATGGTGCAGGAGCTGAGCCTCCGGTCCTTCCCAGCCAGGTTGGAAACCGCTGTGGCAATTTTTTTCCTAAGGTCCCAAAAAGATGCCAAGAGCACTTAGAAGTGAGTGCCCTGACCTAAGGATCTGGCACTGATGGGCAAAGGAGGCATATCTGAAACGTTTGATTTGTCTTCCCCTTTTCCCATCTGCTAGTCCCTCCAGTCATGAGCCAGCCAGGTTTCCATGACAGAGAAAGGCCCCTGGAACGAAAGAGTGACGCTGTTCAACTGGAAGTTCCTTGATTTTGCTGAACACACTAGTGGCTTTGGGTGTGTGCACCGGTTACGAAGCTGCTGCCCCTCGGCTCCGTGTCTTCCTTCTGCATTCTGCTTAGTGATGCTGAGATCAGACCTGCAAACCACACTTCTGTATGGCCCCCTGCTCTGTTGGGCTCCACCAAGAAGAGACTCAAGAGGGAGACCGCAGAGCTGGAAGAGGAGAAGGAAACATATTTCTTCTTGTCTGTTTCCTACTGTTCTGAGCAACATGGTAGCAATGCCACTCCACTGCAGCAGAGGCAGCTCCTTTCCAAATCTGCCACAGGACCCAGCTGCCTGCTTCTCTAGCACTTGGACAGTCACTTTCATCACACCTCAGCCTTAGAGACACCAGCACCAGGTAGATAACGTTCCCTTTGTGGAAATCTGGGTCCCAGACCCTCAGACGTCTTCTCCAAGCTCAGAGACACCAGCTCTGACTAAGAAGTGCTCTTTCATCCTAGGTGAGAATCCCATCTTCAAGGGGCCCCCTGTCAAACATTTAGGTTTTCATAGCTCCAAACTCTTCCCTTAGTTCCTTCAGCCCTTGGGGTGGTTGCTGCCCTCTGCAATTTCTACCTCTGAGATACCTTAATATACATTCTGCCATTTCAGTCAACCGGTCAGCAACCTAATTCTAGTTAGCAATTCTGTATATTAAATTCTGTCTGAAAATCACCGGTGTGGTTTCTATTTCCTACCTGGACTCTGACTCAAACCTGAGAATTTTAGTAGAAGAGCACGGAATTGCTCAGCATTACAGAAAGAAAAGAATGTGAGCTTCCCAGAGCAATCCGGTGTTGGGGGTAGGGGAGGTGAGAGGCAGCCACGGAAGCAGGGAAGGGGGCGCCCAGCAGACAGGCAGCCGAGGGAGGACACGGGGTGGGGAGAGAGGGTCAAAGGGCCTCTATGAGCATTTAAGAACCACCTTGCCTGCTATTCCCTCCCCTGCCTTCCCTTCCAAACCTTCAATAAAGTCGACTCCATCCATAGGTAGTGTGAAGAGAGTTAATCGTCTGTTTTAAAGACATTTTGAGAAGCTTAGAGATCGTCTTGATGCCAAGTATTATCTCATTAACTTTTATACTTCTAGGAATGGATCATAATCCTCCTCATGACAACTATTGAGAAAAAGCTGAGTCTTTGATGAGCAATGTACAAGTCTTCAAAGCAATGACTGCCCAAGGATTCTTAGAAATCATAATACAACTTTTCTACTAGTGAAAAAACGTCTTTCTTATCACTCTGTTTACTTGAAGGTGGAGAAAAGGTGACTTTGCTGGTGAGTTGTTTGGCATTCTTTGGTCATGCTGGCAAAAAATTATTTCTGTTGTGAGAAACGAACGGTTCTTTAAAAACAAAACGAGGCTTGTTTATTCCTCCTAAAAACATTACAGCTCACAAAATCTCTGCTAGCTTGCTGTAGCACGTGTTTTACTATTCAAGCAGATCATTTAATGGGTTTATTTCTTCTTACGTTACATCTCAGCTTTAATAAGTGATGTCTTTGAGCTAATTTCTGCTAATTTACGCTCTCTACATCTTATGATTATCTAGATGTGTGTTGGGAAGTCCAGGATGGTGGCTTTTGATGAACTGTGTTTTAAGGCAATCCACAGATCTGTGTGCTGGACAGTAGCAGCACTACTGAAAAGAGGTAGAAGAAGTGCCTCAAGACTATGCAGACGCTGGGCTCTGCTCTGCCCCACAGTGCCCCACTGCTCTGCTCTGCCCCACAGGCACCTGGACCTGACATGGCACCATTAGAAATGGACAAAGTGGATTTTTTTTTTTTTTTTTGAGACGGAGTTTCGCTTTTGTTGCCCAGGCTGGAGTGCAATGGCTCGATCTCGGTTCACCGCAACCTCCGCCTCCTGGATTCAAGCAATTCTCCTACTTCAGCCTCCTGAGTAGCTGGGATTACAGGCATGCAGCACCACACCTGGCTAACTTTGTATATTTAGTAAAAATGGGGTTTCTCCATGTTGATCAGGCTGGTCTCAAACTCCTGACCTCAGGTGATCCACCCTCCTCCGCCTCCCAAAGTGCTGGGATTACAGGCATGAGCCACTGCAACCTGCCAAGTGGATTTTTTTTTAATGGTTAAAAAGTAGCTGATGAAAACATGAGAAGCACAGGCATTCATTCAACAAATCTTTATTGTGCATCTACTATGTACCAGGGACCGTGCTAAAGACACAACGGTGAACCATGTGGACCCTTGGCCTTTGGGGAGCTTCCTGCAGATCAGTGTGCCCTGTCAGGCACACGGGTGAAAGTGTGCATTGCTGATGACTTTGTGAGAGTGATATCTCAATGCCTAATTTTTAAAAGCCTTTAAAACGTGCTTATGCTCTTCCTATTTTTCTTCTTTTTATTTCTCTTTCTGAACAATTTTGTGTTCGGGCCATACATAGGTGGTACACAACAGGGTACATGGGGGTGGGTGAGGGGCTGTGAGGCACCATGGTAGCCCAGAATGGGCTGTCAGGGCCAGCCAGAGGTGAGGGGCTGCGTGTGCAGGGGGAGAGCCGGCCTGGTGTGAGGGGTCAGGGCCTGAGTGAGGCAAGAACTTTCACACGGAGGCAGCAGGGTGAGGACGATGTACAGACATGGAGGGAAAACAGCAGAAACGAAATGTGTTTATTCTCTGATATGGCAAAATTGCGTCCAGAAATTACTTTGCAGGAAGTCAATAGCAAACATAGACGGGCCAAATATGTACAATAGACTTGTGGGTCACATCGTCACTCATAATAGCAAAAATCTGAAGACAACTGAAACAACCAACCAGAGGACACATGACTCCAGGGCCCAAACAGAGGTACGCAAATGGATATTTGTTAAAATGATGGGTGACGGTGCAGAGGCGGGGTGGTGAGAAGGACAGACGAAGCTGGGAGAGTTTGTTATCCCTACGGGGCAAAGAAAAAATTGGACCCCAACTTCACACCATGAAAAAAAAAATCACTGCCTGGTGACTCAGTGGGAAAGACAAAACTTCAAAGTTATTTAGGAGAAATTAGGGAGAAAGACCTTTATGGCTTCAAAATAGGGGTGAATTTCTTAAGACACAAAAGTGTTCCAGCTTTAAAGGTAAGTACTGATAAGTTTCAGTACATTAAGGACTTCTTTTTCTCAAAAAGGCCCCATAAAGAGAGTGACAAAATAAGGCACACACTGGAAGATAACATTTGCAACTTTGGAACTGATAAAGAATTTCTGCAAAAAGCTAAAAAAAGAAAAAGAATAAAGACAAGTCGACACGCAAATAGGTAAAAGACATAAATGTACATTTTACAGAGGAAAACAAGTGAGTAGTAATTAGGGAAATGCAAATTACGCCATGCAGAAGTACCACTTTACACAAACTGAATTAGCAATTTAGAAAAGAAAATTTGACAATACCAATTAATAGTTGAGCCACGGGAGCAACAGGAACTCATCATACACACTGTTCGTGGGAGGATAATTTGTCACAATTTACTGGAAGAGCCATGGTTGAAATCCTACGAAGATGCACATACCCTATGATTCAGTGTCACGGAGCGGTCACATGGGGTGGTGGCGGCTCACAGGCACCTTGCTTAGATTCAAGAATGTTCACAGCCATATATACTGCATTGAAAAATGTTCTCCCAAAATTAATAACCTCACCAGAGCCTTGGAAGGCGGCTTTACTTGGATACAGATCACTGCAGATATAATTATTTCAGTTAAGAGGAATTAATAGGGTGGGCTCTTGATCCCATAGGGCTGGTGTCTTTGTAAGAAAAGGAGAAAAGATACAAATACAAGTAGGAAAACCCCCGTGACGATGGAGGCAGAGACAAAAGAGGTTGTGCCTAGAGCCGAATACCACCAAAGACTGCCAGCAGTATCCGAAGCTAAGAGAAGGATATGTAATCGCTTCTTCACTGCAGCCTTCAGAGAGAGCACACCGCTGCAGAAACTTTGACTTCAGACTAGCCTCTGTGTAAAGATACACTTCTGTTGTTTCAGTCCATCCTATTTGCAGTAATTTTTTACGGTAGCCTTCAAAACCAGTACATCATGTTGTTCTTAATGGCCAGAAGATGCAAACAACCAAATATCCATCCTCCAGAGAACACACAAATAAATGGAAGGATATTCATACAATGGAAAACTACACAGCTGTGAAAATGAATGACCTAGAGTTTGACACATCAACGTGGAAGATACCTTTACTCTTTCTCACCACTTACTGAAATTCGGAGCACTCCCTAAGGAGACCCATTTCTAGTCCTTCCTCATCTGATTACGGCCATAAGAGCTACCATTTATTTATTATTTTATTTATTTTTTTTTTGAGATGGATCTCACTCTGTTGCCCAGTCTGGAGTGCAGTGGCATGATCTCAGCTCACTGCAACCTCCACCTCCCGGGTTCAAGTGATTCTCCTGCCTCAGCCTCCCAAGTAGCTGGAATTACAGGCACATGCCACCACGCTCAGCTAATTTTTGTATCTGCAGCAGAGGCAAGGGGTCACCATGTTGGCCAGGCTGGTCTCAAATGCCTGACCTCAAGTGATCCTCCCTCTTCTGCCTCCCAAAGTGCAGGGATTACAGGTGTGAGCCACCACGCCTGGCCAGAGCTACCATTTATTGACTTCTTCTCTGCAGCTGGCGTCGTGCCCACCCTTACCAACCTTATGCTTAATCCCTACAGCAATCCTTTAAGGTAGGGATTGTTAGCCATCTTGTAAAGAGGAAGACAGAAATATTCAGCACCATTAAATGATTAACCCTAAGTCGCCCAGCCCAGGTGCGAGGCCCTATTCTCTTCTGCAGCCCAGCTCCAGGAAGCATGTTTCTCCCCAGAAATGCAGCCAACCAGACACATAATATTATTTTGGGGTCTGTAGCATTACTATGACTCACGATTCTCTTCAATTCACTTGCCTTTCATCTTGCATGTCCTGCTTTCTAAATGCCTTATCTCTAATTATTTCATTTATCACCATCTTCTTCCAAAAAAAGGCATAAGTGCTTTATATTCCTCCGGATAATATAGGAATAGGAACCAAGAAAATACATAGCATTCAAATATTTATTGAGCTTCCTCCTGCAACCTGTCACAGCTAGTCATACAGGCAGAGAAGGACCAAAAATGTACAGCGAATGCTGCCTTATCTGTTTGTTTTCCCTTCCTAGGAAATTCTGTCCACACAGCTGACCAAAGCTCAAGCAGAATGACGAGACACATCACGTCAGCAGTAACAGATCCACGCACCCATGGTCCATAAACAAGCGAGACTTCCATGCTTTCTTTTCGGTATTTCTCTATGTCACCTGTCTAGCAACAGAGTAGAATTAGCAGCTTCCAGGTTGCTGGGGTTTACAGGCAGTGACAGATGCAGAATGAGGAAGCAAACAGATTAATATGTATTAAATGACTGCATTAGTGCTCATTACTCTTAAGTTCAGTACTTGTGTGTACATGTGAAGGTGATATTTTTCCATGACTCTCACCATGGAAGCAATCTGAGAATCAGCCCCGCAGTCCAAGCCAGGATCCAAACTACTCCCTCTCCCCCACCCCCACCCCTTCAGGTGCCAGGCATAATTGTTATTTGATATAATGGCTCCTCAACCTGCAGCTCTCACCCAACCCAAAAAGAATTTAGTGGCTTAAGGTTTCGATCCAACCCCCATTTCATCCTGAACGAAAGTGATTTGGAAATCCTTTTTATCCTGGATGTCTGACAAGAAAATCCGGCTAACAAGGTCGTCTGAGATGCCACCAGAACAAGATGCAAGGCTGGGAATGTTGGCTGACGCCTGTAATTCCAGCATTTGGGGAAGCTGAGGTAGGAGGATTGGTTGATCTCAGCTCAAGACTAGCTTGAGCAACATAGCAAGACCCCATCTCTATGAAAAGCAGAAAAATTAGCTGAACACCCTTGCAGCTGATTTTTAGCATTTATAGGCTCAGCTACTTGGGAGGCTGAGGCAGAAGGATCACCTGAGCCCTGGAGGTCGGGGCTGTAGTGAGCTATGATTGTACCACTGCACTCCAACCTGGGTGACAAAGCAAGACCCTATCTCTTTTAAAAATCATATTATATATATAAATGCTTTATTGACTACTGTGTTCCAAGCTCTGCTAGGAGTAACTGGAAGCAAATGTTAATGTGACCCCAAATCCCAATGCTTTAAACTTGAGGATGCCTTCTTCAATGCATGCCGAGAAGACCTGCAAAGTAGGACAGTGGCACCAATATGCACAGTACCAAACTAAGACACTTCTGAAGATGCCAGGCCCAAAGCCATAAACACGGACCACCTTTGGGACCAAGTCATCCAGTCTCTAGGCGTAAGCAAATGATGAGCCTTTGAGTACAGCTGAGCTGGCTGTAGATGATGACTCCGCCAGCGTCTGGTGATGCCAACTTTGACAGTTGATTTAACACTGCTCGGAGCATCTGTGAAACGGTGATGATAGTGCCTGTCCCCATGGAACTGAATGAGGATGAATGGAAAGAGGATGTCAAGAGCTGTCACACAGTGGGCAAGCAGTTCCAGCCCTCCTTCCTTTCCCATTTCACTTACTCGTCATTAGACATCTGGGACAGGCAGTGACTTCTGCTGTCTTGAAGTTCACTATTAATTCAAACAAAACTTCCTGACTGCAATCTGCCTTCATTACTGGCAATGTCCTGCCTGATCTCGAAGGCAACAATCACTAATTTTGTAAGTACAACCTTCTCATCCCTTAGAACTTAATGAAAATTCCATGAAAATGATCTTCAGGTACCGTAGTGACATGAAACTTCAGGAACTCATAACCTTAAATGTCTCACCCAAGGAGTTGAAATACTTCAAAAGCTGCATGCATATAATATTAATACAAGGGTGTATAATAGCTGTAGTCTTCTCTAGGGCAAGTTCACTTGTAAAGTATACTACCCTTAACTGGAATAGGGTTTTCTTACTTAACGAGTTATTCTCTTTGCTTGTTACTTTCTACCTGTGTCTTTTCTCGTTGTTCAAGAATCAAGAACAAACTATAGTGGATTGAACACTATAAAATTGCTGATATTTGGTCATTTTTGACCTATGGAAATGACGGTCTCATAAAAGTTTAACCTGCTAGAACCAGGCCAAGGATAAAGGAAATCAGAACAGTTCCTGAGAGTATGTGGTTGGCCTGCTCCCCTGCCCAAAGAGACCTTCGCTTTCCAAACACAAAGCCATCACATGGTGAGTGCTGTCTGCCTTGTTTAGGTGGGGTAAACTTGACATTATTATTTGGGTTCTCTCTCCCCACTAGTAGGGCAGGTGCTAACCGAACAGATGCATGATTATGACTGCAATAAAAGTCACTATTGGAGGGGTAAATTATCTCCACACCCAGACTGAGGACGGCTCACTTGGTTTGCACAGTTCCTACAACCCACTCCACTGTGGGCTCCATACCCTCTTGGGGAGTTGCCATCGCATTCCGAAGCTAATGACATTAATCATTAGCCAACTCAGAAGGTTAATGGGCAGCTCAAGGGAGAGGAATGTTTTTATGGAGTTGATGTTCCTGGGAATTGGAACAGAAGAGCATAAGAGGGCCCTGGATGGGACATGAGCATTAACGAGTCCCTCCACCCACCTCATCCCACACCGCAGGACTCTAGGCTCAGCAAAGTGTTTCATCTAACACTTCATGAATGTCCCAGATGACGGGAACCAGGCAGAATTCCAGCTCCAGCTTCATAATCCCTTCTTAGAACATAGATTTCTCAAAGAGTGTCTTGTAAATTAAAAATGTGTTTGCATTGTTTTTATTTTTATTTATTTGATTTTGGAGACAGGGTCTTGCAATGTCACTCAGGCTGGAGTGCAGTGCTGCAATCATAGCTCACTACAGCCCTGACCTCCTGGACTCAAGTCATCCTCCTATCTCAGCTTCCCAAGTAGCTGGAACCACAGCCGTGCATTATCACGCCTGGCTAATTTTTGTGGGTTTTTTTTTTTTTTTTTTTTTGTAGAGATGGGGGTCTCACTCTGTTGCCTGGTTTGGTCTCAAACTCCTGGTCTCAAGCAATCCTTTCACCTTGGCTATTAAAAGGGGTTCCTCTAGAGGGTCCCAGCTCTGAAAGCCAGCCGTGGGCCTTTTGCCTAGTTCCTGGCTACCTTTCACCTGGCTTTGCCAACTCAGTCTCCTCTCCACCAGGCTCCACGTGTCTTTCCCACCTCCGAATCCAGCTGGAGCCTCTCAGCCCCAGAGCTCAGTGGCAGCCCTGCCCGTTCCCACCCCAAGATGACTGGGGGCTTCTCCTTCCTAAAAGGGGACTCCTCCAACCACCCTCCAGCTGCAAGCAGCCTCCTTAATCCCAAACACCAGTCGCAATCACCAATGATTCATTTCCATCTATTGGTCTCCATAACACCATGCCTGGGACTGTCACCCAGATAGCACTAGGTCAAATCTGATTCAATTTCTTTTTTTTTTTTTTAATTATTTTACTACTTTATTTTTTGAGATGGTGTTTCACTCTTGTCACCCAGGCCGGAGTACAACAGCATGATCTCAGCTCACGGCAATCTCCACTTCCCAGGTTCAAGCGATTCTCCTGCCTCACCCTTCAGAGTAGCTGGGGCTAAAGGCCTGTGCCTCCACAACCAGCTATTTTCGTATTTTTAGTGGAGATGGAGTTTTGCCATGTAGGCCAGGTTGGACTTGAACTTCTGACCTCAGATGATCTGCCTGCCTCAGCCTCCCAAAGTGCTGGGATTACAGGCATGAGCCACAGCGCCCGGCCAAACCTGATCTAATTTCCTTTCTCAGTCTTTCATCCAGTATGGAGTAAAGAGAGGGTCAGGCTACCTTCTGGATTAGCTCAGCGTTCGCAGTGTCCTAAAACAAATGTAATCAGACAAATAGGCAAAATATACATGCATTTATACATACAAACAGATATGAAAACACATGTGCCTGCACACTGCACACACTCACACCTTCCCAGGAAAGTTTCAGAGATAGTCGCTAAAATCTAAATCCATATTCAAAGACGGATCAAGGACAATGTCCTACTAAAAATAGACTCTATTTATGCTAAACAGAACACATCACATCTCAGCCTACATTTAGAGTAACATTGAGGATGACGATCATTACACAAATTACTGTTGTTGGACAAACTGAAGTGTTTATTCTGCTAACTTTTCCCAAAACAAAGGAAGTCACAATCATGCACTGGTTGCTCAGCCTTTCGTAACTACGAGTGAGTTTTAAAGAACAGTTCTACTGCTTTAAAAAATATTTTTCCACTGGGCATCACTACACAATGATGCAATCATAGCTCAAAATATTTTGGAAATTCCTCCTTTGGAATGGCCTTCCGAGCCAAGAGCACATTCCTTTTGAATAGTCTCAGTGGTTATAAATCTTTATACCAAGAAGAAGGTGTATTTGATTCTTAAAATAAACCAAAAAATTATTTTAAAACAGAGCTGATGAATGTAGTGATCAAACTGGGTGACACTACTCAGGTATACAAAATATGGCCCTAAAACATCAGGCAAGTTTTCTTGTGAGTCATAAATTATCTCTAAAGGCCACTCACTCAACACACTTTGAGGTTTTGTTTTTTTTTTTAATGTAATACATTTTTACTCTGTGCCAATACTGGATGGGGCACAAACCCAGAAAACAACTAATTTCAATGTTAAATGGCAATATTTACAATAGTAATATGTATGAAACCCCAGGCATCTCAGAAGAGTGGTGTACAGACGGAGAAGAAGGATTGGGAAGGTCTCAAAAAAGACTTAAGCAAGCCTGTCATAATAATCAGCATTTTCACCATGGCCAACTTGAAGTCCATGGCATTTATTTAGATACATTCATTCAGATATATTTGTTGAAGCATTTACCCCATTGCTTTATAATCATACTTCAGAATAAAGGAACATGAACTTCATTTCACCCAGAGTTATTATAGCAGGACCAAACAAGACATTAATTTTGCCCTTGATTTTTTACCCTTTTTTTTTTTTTTTGCTTCATAATGCACTTTCAGTTATGATCTTGGGCTTTCTTTGAGCAAAAACCTCTTGGCTTCCATACACCATCGTTATTTAGGAAATCCCTTATGACTTTCAAAACATTCACGTTTTTCCTGGAATAACATTGCACACATTTATGCGCGATCGCATTTTCCTGCCCCACGCATGTCTATGAACCCTGGCTCACGTTGCTGAAAGCCAGCCCTTACTGCTTAGTGATATTGCAGCAGCTGCTGGTCAGCACCCTGCTATTATAGCCCCTGCATCCTGCTCAGGAAGGGAAGAATCTCAAGGATGGGCTGGGGAAGTAAGGGCACATAGGCAAAGTGGGGTTCCTCCAGATGGAGTTCCATCCCAGTTCTATGACTGCCTGAATAAAGAGTGTCTTGGGGCTTTGGTGGCAGCTTTTAATAGTCAGACCTCCATTTTATATCTCCCCTAAAAGCCTGAAACACCAATTGCTACTCTTGCGTTTCTCAATCAGTGGAAAGTGACTCCAAGGCCCTTTCCCAGGAAAATTCAGAAGGGTAATGACCTAAGAGTTTTCAGCTGTGGCACCCGCCTGAGTTTCTCATGAGGCACCGGACTGTCATTTCTCATCAAAATCGTCTTTTAAACTTCTAAAGTAAACACCAGGAGGAAAAGAAATGAAATGGCACTGCAACTGTGGAAATTGGACTCTGTCAGGTCTACAGGGTGAAATGAATTGCTATTTCACCAGGCCAGGTACCTCTATCCTTACGAATCAAAAAGCTAAAGAGGTGAAAAGGAATTTTAGCCACGTCAAAATTTCACCTAGACCCACTGTTTTATACTTTTCTTTGACTTGCTCTATAAATATTTTACTACAGTTTCAAAGTTTATAGGATCCTTAAGACTTGTAAAAAGGCTGAGTAACTAGAAACCCATGACTGATACCTACCACAGGGATCTTGATATTTTTCCCCTTCTTCTTTTTCTTTTTCTCCTTCTTTTTCCCCTCCTCCTCCTCCTCCTCCTTCTCCTTCTCCTTCTTTTCTTTCTCTAGATTCCATTGAACAGATTTTATTCTACCCAGGATCCCTTGAAAGTTGGCTTGAAATTCATCTCTCAATTGAAGTCATAAATCTGCAGGGGACACAGAAAAACGGCATCCACATGTCAACTCCAGCTGATTTGGGGGCACTCTCCACCGTGTCAGAACTCGGTGATTTTGGCCCCAGACCTGTAGCTTCAGAGGCTCAGACCTCTCAGATACTAAGGGTACGTGACCCGATGACCTGAATCCCTGGTGCTGGCATCACATTCAGATTCCCCAAAGCAGAGAGGGCCCAGCCACCTTGTCCTGCTGCATTCTGGGAATGACAGACATGCCACTGGTTTTAAAAGGATGTGTTTCCAATGGCCCCTTCACCAAGCTGCAAATTTTAATTGTATGCTTGAGAAATATGCATGACTGTCTTCTGGTTTCCAGTGATTTGAGTTTTGTTGGTTCTAGAACTAATTATTCTGACTTTTAAATCCCATAAAAGTACATAGAACTATGGTTATCAGTCTAGCCAAAATTAATTCATTTGTACATTTGGAAACATTTGTTCTAATGACTGAATCGTGTGTCTCTTTTCTTCAAAAATACAGAATTTGGCCAGTGCACGGTGGCTCACACCTGCAATCCTGGCACTTTAGGAGCCTGAAGCAGGAGGATTGCTTGAGCCCAGGTGTTCCAGACCAGCCTGGACAATATATCGAGACCTCGTCTCTGCAAAAAAATTTAAACTCAGCTGGGCATGGTGGTGCACACCTGTAGTCTTAGCTACACTAGAGGCTAAGGCTGGAGGAACAGTTGAGCCCAAAAGGTTGAGGCTGCAATGAGCTATGATTACCCCACTATGATTGTCCCACTGGGTGACAGAATAAAACCCTGTCTCTAAAAATTTTTTTAGAAATAAGAATAATTCAGAGTGTATAGATTAAAATGTGCTCCTGAAATACTAATCTTGAGCTTCAATCACAGGTATACGTAGAAAGCCATTGTATTAGTACATTCTCACACTGCTATAAAGAAATGCCTGAGACTGCATATGGCTGGGGAGGCCTCAGGAAACTTACAATCATGGTGGAAAGCAAGGACCTTCTTCACAGAGCAGCAGGAGAGAGAAGTGCAAGCAGAGGAGATGCTGGACACTTATAAAACCATTGGATCTTGTGAGAACTCACTCTTATCACTAGAACAGAATGGAGGAAACCACCCCATGAGCCAATCACCTCCTACCAGTCCCCGTCCTCCACACATGGGGATTATGGGAATTACAATTCTAGATGATATTTGGGTGGGTACACAGGGCCAAACTATATCAGCCATACGTGAAGGGAGCACAAGAAGCTGAAGCTTACACCTCTTATGCTTTCTAAGTTTCTTCCAGGTCCTGAGCCCACTGTCTCACCTCCACAGTGTAGATGTGCCTTAAACACAATCAAAACTGAAGCCAACAATAAACAGAACTAACAGCAAAGAATTAACAGAAATTAATTACCACATCTGAGAGAGACAATCACTTGTTTAAAACTTTAATATGGAAGATACTTCTTTGAACATAAAAACCCCAACGCTTCCATATTTTTGAGATAGTTTTGCATGTTAGGAAATAATTCTCTGTATTCCATGATGAATTATTTATCACAGAAAGCCTTTTAAAAGACAAAGACAGTGAAAATGTGATTGCAGGCTGGGCACAGTGGCAGAGGCCCATAATTCCAACACTTTGGGAGACTGAGGCAAGCAAATCACTTGAGTCTAGGAGTTCAAGATCAACCTGGACAACATGGCAAAACCCCATCTCTACAAAAAAAAAATACAAAAAAAAAAAATTAGCTGGGCATGGTAGCATGCACCTACAGTCCCAGCTACTTGGGAGGCTGAGGCAAGAGAATTGCTTGATTCTGGGAGGGAGGTGAAGGTTGAAGTGAACTATTATCATGCCACTACCTCCAGCCTCATCAACAGAGTGAGACCTTGTCTCCAAAAAAAAAAAAAAAAATGAGAAGAAAAAAATAGCTCTGACTGCAGTCACAAACACTTAACTTAAACACAACTCTGCAAACTTTCTATTACCTTTGAAAAACTATTTCTGTACAGGGAGAAATAACCTTTAGCCTTGTTTTGATAGGGAAATTCGATTACTCATTTGAATAGATTGAGTATGATAGTTATCTGACTTTTGAAAATGTTTCTAGTCTCCTTCCTCTCTGCTATCTTAGGATCTCAGCTTCCTGAAATTTTGAACCAAAGGCCATGCAATTCATGTTCTTAGCCTGTGTTATAACACTCTGCATTAAATAGAAGACACAAAGTGCGACCAGGTGGCTCATGTCTGTAATCTCAGCATTTTGGGAGGCTGAGGGAGGTGGATCACTTAAGGCCAGGAGTTCCAGACCAGCCTGGGCAACACAGGGAAATGCTGTCTCTACCAAAAATACAAAAAATTAGCTGGTGTGTGCCTGTAGACCCAGCTACTCAGGAGGCTGAGGTGGGATAATTACTTGAGCCCGGGAGGCAGAGGCCCAGTGAGCCAAGATTGATTGCTATTGCACTCCAGCCTGGGTGACAGAGTGAGACTCTCTCTCAAAAAAAGAAAAAAGAAAAAGAAAAAAAAGAAGAAGAAGAAGGCATGAGGTGAGAGGCAGGGAAAAGCCATTGTTATTCTTGCAAATCCAGGATAAGTCCTTGGAGAAAATGGTCTTTCTATTTTCAGTCCCTTATTTCATTCTTATTATAACTCAGGGACACACCTTCTTTTGTATATTGAATCATCAAAGGATGCTTTCTATATTTGGGAAATTCTGTGCTTATGTTTGACTTCCTTGTTTTACATGGGGTGGGGGCAGGAGAGGAGGCAATTTTTGAAGTACAGCGTGCCTCATCACAGAGGTGATGTTTGCTCAGTGGAGTATGATATTCATATCTTTCTGGACCAGATATGTTTTTTTCTTTTTAATGTAGGCAATTGGTTTTTGCTCTATATACATTTTGACTAGGTAAGGAAGAGGTAAGATAGGCCATTTTCACGTTTTTCTGCTTCAAGCAACTAAATTGTACACCCTATATTGATGACAGGCACAGCTTGGCACCAAACTGGATGTGAGGGGAAGCTCTGGGGTGTATCAGGGAAGCATCCGCAGACTTCAGAGCCTGCTGGTCCTAAATTAATCACTGAGTTTCATCTGCTGTCACCTGCTTTGCCTACGTTCCTTTTTATAAATACCTTCCTTTCAGGACTGACTGAATAAGAGCTATTGATTTAGTGCTTCAAGATCTCACAAGATTCAGTCATGAAAATAAGATCTGGCCTGCGGTGGAGTGGGGGGAACACTTCCTGCCCAGCGCGCAGCCCAAGCAGGGACAGTGGCCGGATCTGTTTAGTGCTCGTTAACGAGGTAACTTTGCCATTTATCAAAGCGCAGGAGCAGTCTGGCGAGCCAAAACCAGAACACGAAAATAGATCTTTCTTCTGAAGTTCAGATGTAAAATATTTGCCATGTTTCCAAGAATTTTTTTAAAGCCTCAACTTTTGTCCATACCATAGTTTTCTGGGAGTTTTCCTAATTAAAAATGCTGATGGTTATGGGCTGTGTCTTTTCACAGAGAAGTCAGGCCTCTATACAACTCACAAGTTCAATAAGATCACCCAGCATTAACATGCTTTTGATGAGATATTTGTTTATTATCTTTAGTTATTTCTCAATAATCATACAACTGGCCTAATGACACAATAGGCTTTATAATAATGAATTTTCAAAAGAAAGTAAACATTTCCTTTGAGGCTATATTCTCCAATGAATTTGGCCTGCCCTGGTTTGAAGACTTTCATCTGCAAATAGGCTGGGGTTTCTCTTTTATCTAGTGGCCTGCCTTCCTGAAACTTTCTCTGACACACAAAGAAAAGTCTAAAAGTTGTCCAGTTCTATCCAAGACTTTAAAAGTACTCAGAGAGCCAGATAAAATCTATCCCAGGGTTTTTTCTCTCCCTGACAAATATTTAGGAAAGCCTTACTTCTGAGTACAGAGGTACTTGCTTAGGACTGAAGATGCTAATGAAAAAGTGTTTCATTTAGGAACCTTGAGTGCATCAAAATTGGAGAAGGTTTGTTACCCAGAGGTCTGTGGTTTTATTATACAAGGCCATATACTTCACCAAGACCCGTGAAGTCATGCAAACAACAACGCGTTGAAAGACAGAGTATAGGCAACAATATTCTGACCCATCTGGTTGGTTGTGGCATCTCCTAACTCAAACATCTTTGAAAAAAACTCTCGTAAAAGGTGAATATAAGGCCTGTAAGACCTCAGAACACAGTGGTTGTAGGGCAGAAACCTATGATCACAGATCACTAGAAACACACTCTCCAGATCAAAGTCGTTTTAGTAACTGTCATTCTGCATTATGGAAATCTGAGTCCTGGGTTTGTGCCTTCCTGCCTTCCCTCCCCAGAACATGTTTATTACTGAAATGGAGGCCTGCTGGATTTCCAGATTGTGAAGCTAAGCTGTAAGGGTCTGCCCTGTCAGGACCTCACTGGCTGTGCATGGTCTCAACCAGGCGTCCCCAAACTACAGCCCGCAGGCCGCATGCGGCCCCCTGAGGCCATTTATCCGGCCCCCCTGCCGCACTTCAGGAAGGGGCACCTCTTTCATTGGTGGTCAGTGAGAGGACCACAGTATGTGGTGGCCCTCCAACGGTCTGAGGGACAGTGAACTGGCCCCCTGTGTAAAAAGTTTGGGGATACCTGGTCTAAACTCATCCACCTCCCAGTCTACAGACAGTACATCTTAATGTATCAACTTAGAATATACTTGTTTAAAGGCAGAGATGAGCCCATGAAACCTTTTAAGCTTTCTTCCAACTCAGATTCTACTCACTTTGTTGGTCAAACAAACAAATAAACAAAAAATTCTATCTAAAGTCAACAGTTACACAAGAATATGAATGTAAGAAAGACTGAACATGAATTATTCCAGGATAGGAAAAGTTAATAAACCAATTAACAAAATCTGGGAGCATTGTTAACCTTCAAAAGAGGAGGATAAGCTTACATTTTATTTCAAGACCAAACAACAACAACAAAAAAAAACACCTAATTAGTATCATGCTCTAAAATACACCTTTTATTGAAAGCTAAGTTTTTATTTTTAATTAGTTCAATAAATGGCAATGGGCAGCCTTCTCCTACTTAGCAAACTCCCCAGGCTGTAGAATTGTAGGAAATTAGTTCTATTTCAGTCTTTGATCCTTGAAGACCAAAGTGTGCAATTTTGCTGGAGTAGTGTCAGTCGTTTGCAAGACCTCGGTGAAGGAAAAGTCTTAGTGTCCTTTAAAACTCTTTTAAATATGTAAAAACGCACAATGTCGGGGACCAAGTCTCCATCTACATTGAGCAAAGAACAAAATCAATGACTTCCCATCAAAGGAAGGATTTACATTAAACTTTTCCCAGCAAAAAAGAAAAAAGAAATTTAAAAGATCAGACTGTGTTTTCTAGGGAAATCTCTGAATCTCCTTTTGTGCCTAATAATCTTCGTTGACTGAGACACCTAAGCTTCTTTGTGACTTTTCATCTAAATACACATCCCAAGTTGTCTTTGGGATTAAAGTAAAATAATATCACATTAAAGTAAAATAATATCATAATGTAACAAGTTTTTACATAAAAAAAAAGTTTTTGTAATCCCAGGCAATGACTTATTTCAAGCTATGCAATCATAAGACACACTCTGAAAGTTTGCTTTATTTGCCTCTGGGCTTGTCTTTTTCATATTCTTGCCCTTGGCTTACTTTTCTATTGCGACTAAAAGGTAAACTTACTCAGGCATCTCAGTGTGCGTGTGTGTGTGTGTGTGTGTGTGTGTGTGTGTATTTATATTATTTATTGATAGACATATCTCTTAAATAATGAACTTTGCAAAATAAAATCACACTATGATGAGTTTTTAAAATCCTATCCTTAATTTTTTAATGGCATTTCCTTGCTTTGCTTAAGTTGACCACTGTTTGCCTTTGAATTTCTTTTCCATGCAAATATTCTTTTACATATATGCATGTTTTATATAATTTAAATAGAATTTAACCTGGTAATTGTATTGTGACTTGTGCTAGCTGAAATTTGAGAACCTCCTCATGTCCACAAATGTTATATACTTTTATAAAGCTAGAATAGTTTGCTAAACATTTGCTCTAAATTCCAGATTTATGATCTGCCTTCATTCCTCTGTGGCCCTTAGTTTTCAGCCGTATTTCCACATCATCCTCCTCTCCCCACACAGGTTCAAAGTTCCATTTTCCCAGAATTCTTCTCGAACCTCAACTAGTATATCAAATTTCCACTTCAGTATAGTGGGACTATCTCATACAATCTGCAACTCTCAATCTCATATATTTTAATTGTGTGTCTTATTTGCAAGATATCTGATCATGTGGTATTAAGCAAGTTCCTATATTTACTTTGGAGCAATATTTCTTTCCTGGGGCTCATTTGGC
Source organism: Saimiri boliviensis (assembly GCF_048565385.1). Classification (NCBI taxonomy): domain Eukaryota; kingdom Metazoa; phylum Chordata; class Mammalia; order Primates; family Cebidae; genus Saimiri; species Saimiri boliviensis. The sequence continues at coordinate 121,567,532 of NC_133456.1, read as the reverse complement.
TGGCTTCACGTGCTGGTGTAATAATATATCATACACAAACTTAAGGAAGAAATTAGAAAAACAGTCTATTCAGAAGAAGTATTTAAGAAGTCTACTGGGTTGGAAGACTTTCTCCCCTAGTTGAGATCATTTTATTTTTCCTTAAAAAAAAAGATTGATCTATAAATCACATCCTAGGAAAAAAATCTGACAGAGACACAGTGAATACGGTAAGCACCAAATCCCTTTGTACTCTCTATTTGTATAGCAAAGCATTTCCACGCCTTGTGAGAACCATACTGCTCTTCAAGATGGCAGATTCTGGAACAGAATTACCTGCCTCTCAATGGCTGGGCCCTTTTCTGACTTGGAACTAAGCCACTCTCCCTCCTGTAGTTCCATGGACCTCACTTGGCCTGCCCTCAGTATCCCTGGTTTCAATTCATCCATGCCATTCCCCTCCTCTGCCAGATACTCAAGAGGATACCCATCCCCACAGTCCGTATAGAAAACAGTCCTTTTAAAAACTCTTAGCTAAGAAACTGATCTCTATCTCTGAATTTACAAAAACGGGATTCCCACCTCTGAAACTTCAGCTCTTACAAAAGTACTTTTGTTGTGGTGGCCACTGATTTGTTGACATTGTATTTATGTTGGGTCACCCCAAAATGGCTGCCTGGAGCAGTTGACCACAAGAATTTCTCCCTATCTCCTCCTCCTTCAATTGTAGCTGCCTAAAGGAATATAACATTGGTGGATGTGAGGCAATTCTCAAATGGTTTTTTTTCTTAGAGACGGGGTCTTGCTGTGTTACCCAGGCTGGTCTTGAACTCCTGGCCTCAAGTGATCTTCCTGTCTCAGCCCTCCGAGTTGCTGTGATCACAGGTGTGAGCCACCGTGCCTGGCTGCAATTAGTTAGCACCAGTCACAACAAAATTACCAGGTTAAATATACATATACGTTTTTTATGTGTGTGTGTGTGTGTGTGTGTGTGTGTGTGTGTGTGTGTGTGTGTATTTATAAATAAATGGATATTTTACATATCTATATTTATATATAAATGTATATTTTATATATGAATATATCTATATTTTTAATATATCTATATAAATCTATATGTAGATATTTATATATAAATATATATATTTAACCTGGTAGTTTTGTTGTGACTGATGTTAACTAATTGCAGTCAGGCAAGGTAGCTCACACCTGTGATCACAGCCACTTGGGAGACTGAGGCAGGAGGATAGCTTGAGGCCAGGAGTTCAAGACAGCCTGGGCAACATAGCAAGACCCCATCTCTAAGAAGAAAAACAATTTGAGAATCACCTCAAGTCCACCAATGTTACAGATTTATATATTTATATAACAGATATAAGTATAGCTATTTTATGTATAGATATAGATATAGATATATGAAATTGCTGCTGAGGCTTCTTCCAAACCCTTATTCCCAATCTATTTAACTTGCCCCAGGGTTTGTTCAGGGCAAAAACAGCAACAGCAGAAGACATGGTACCAAAGGAAAAGGAAGAGTAACACCTCATGCTGGCTCTTGCGCTCTCCCTCCCCATACCCCTCTCTCCATACCCCGTTGCTCCACTTAACTATGCTGTGGAACAAATCACCCCCAAAATTAGCCACTTCATACAGCCAGCTCTTTATGCTCACAAATTTGGTGGGTCAGGGTTTTGGTCAGAGTGCAGGAAAAATGGCTTGCTTAGCTAAACCTGGAACCTCAAATGGAAAAACTCTACAGCTAGGGGTGAGGAAATGGCTGGAGACTGGAATCTTCTGGAAGCACCTTCACTAGCGTGCCTTGTGGCTGATGTTGGCTGTCAGTTGGGACCTCAGTCAGAGCACTTCCATGTGCCTTCTCCACGTGGTCTGGGCTTTGTCACAAGATGACCAGCTCGGAGTCCTGTTGCAAGTCTCCCAGTGAACAAGGTGAAAACTGTTCATACATATTTGGGGTTGAATAACATTCTAAAGATTATGTAAAGAATGTTCCCAATTTACAGTCACGGCAGCTGAGGCCTTTAAAAGTTAAATTTCTACCCATGTTTTTTCTCATCTGCCGCTTTTCCCAGCACTCCTCAATGTTTCTTTGTAACTGTATGTTTTCATAAAAGCAATTTTAAAATGCCATAAAATTTACATTTGCTTTCATCACAGTATACAATATACACAGTGAACAATGTTCTAGCACTGAATAACGGGGACACCACCTTACATCATTTCGAATTTCCCCAGACAGGCAAAGTCAACGTCAGGGTTAAAACTATCACGTGTTGAACTTCCTTTCAGTGTTGAGCCAGTGCAAAACATGCTCCTTTTTGAGAATTCCCAGAGGTGATTCGGCATTACTGAGGCGTAGGGAAGACAGGGCTCACACCCCGCAGCCATTCTTTCCTTCCCCGAGATGCATCAAGACTGCGCTGCAGCAGCAGCCCAGGACCAGCGAGCCAGACTCAGAGCCGAGGCTCATAGATGTGGGATCAGTCTGGAAAACACGAGTGTGAAACGGAAGCCACATTCACTTAGTTCCCTTTACAGAAGTGTCAGCTCCACTCAGAAACCGACTGTCTTCCCGGCCAGCGGAGGAGAAGAGAGTGCTTTGTCTCGCTCACCCCATCACACGAAACCATTTGATGGGCTTGACAGCGTCGCTTGCTAATTACGGGGCAAGCTTCTCAGCACGAGGTTTGTTGCATCAACAGGTCCCCGAACAATCCAGCAATTGTTTGGGGGAAGCTTGGCCGCTCGGGGTTGAGCACTTTTACGTCAATTATCCCAACCGGTTGTCATGACTTGGAGCCGCTCTAGCGGAATGAAGGCAACGAAACGATCGGGAACGCGGAGGCCTGCACACAGCAGCTTGGCTCCAAAGAACATTCCGGTTGTATCTCTGTTTCTGGCTGTGGACGATATGATGAGAGGTCGCTGTCTCACACCACTCCTGCTCCAGGAAAACACGAAATAGCGTCCATTTGGGAGAGTCTAGCATTTAGATAGAAAGGGCTCATTCCCCATAGAAATGTAATATATTTTCAACCTAGGCTATGAGTGTTGGGGATCTGTGATTTTTGAAACATTAACAAAAAGGTTGAAAAAATAAATTCTGTTTCATTCTTTGGTAATTTTTTTGAAAGCTAGAGAGGGAGGTAGAACTAGGGGAAGATGAGAAACAACATACTGTCTTGATGAATATGAAGTTATCATAGTGTTTGAAAAGAAAAAAAAAATACTAAGAACTGAGAAAAGGCACTTTGGGAGGTCGAGGTGGGTGGATCAGTTGAGGTCAGGAGTTCGAGACAAGTCTGGCCAACATGGTGAAACTCCGTCTCTACTAAAAATACAAAAATTAGACGGGCATGGTGGCAGGTGCCTGTAATCCCAGTTACTCTGGAAGCTGAGGCAGGAGAATGGCTTAAACCCAGGAGGCAGAGGTTGCAGTGAGCTGAGACTATGCCATTGCACTGCAGCCTGGGCAACAAGCCTTTCTCAAAAAAAAAAAAAAAAAAAAAAAAGAACTGAGAAAGAGAAAGTATAGTGGACAGTGCCATTAGTCCACCGAAATTCAGTTTCCAGTTTCCACTTCTTCCTGTGCACAGTCTAGACGACATTTCCCAGCGATCCTTGCATTTAGGTATAGCATCTAGCCCAGTAGATCATGACCTTGCAGTGAGGGACTCAGGCCTTCAGGGAGTGGGCATGTATCGTTCATGCTTTTTGTTCTTCTCACAAGTGGAAACTAGAATTGCCTCTATAATCAGCTTCAGCCAGCAGATGACAATTCTTACAGAGAACAGGGGACAGGAGAGAACAGAGCAATGACTTGAGAGGAAACTGTGTCCTTAAGTAACTGTGGAACAGAACAGGCTGCACCTGGAACACTTATTTTGGATAGTTACACAAAAGAAGCTTCTTCATCTCTTAAACTTCTGTACTGTTGAGTCTGTGTTATGGCAGCTCAGCCTTTTGCCCTAATATAAAAATAATTCTCAAATCAGATCAGAAAGAGATTCCCAGGTCCCATCCTTCCTTTACCAGCTCTCCCTATGTCACAGGTCGGCTGGGCAAGGTGACTCACATCTGTATCCCAACACTCTGGGAGGTAGAGGTGAAAGGATCACTTGAGTCCAGGAGGTTGAGACCAGCCTGGGCAACATGGCAAAGTCCTGTCTCTACAAAATAATAATAATAAAAAAAAAGTTAGCCAGGCATGATGAGGCCTGTAGTCCCAGCTACTCAGGAGGCTGAGGGGAGAGGACCACTTGAGCCCTGGAAGTCGAGGCCTCAGTGAGCTGTGATCGTGCTACTGCACTCCAGACTGGGTGACAGAATCAGACCCTATCTCCAGAAAAAAAAACAAAACAAAACAAAAAAGGTCACACGTCATTGTGCAGAAGTGCAAACCTTGGCCAAGACGAGGGGCAATGACTCCCCCAGCCCCTCAACTCTTTCCTCGGGAAAGCAGCTCACTTGAGCAGCAGCGATGAGCAGGGACGATCTTCGGCTCTCCCTTTGGAAGAATTCACTGCTATCATCTTAGAGCTGTAGCCAACTGTTCTCAGGCTTGCGAAGGCTGGGTGACCTTCCTTCTGAGCAGGGGCAATCCAGCCCATGGTTCACAGAATCTCTCTCCTACTCAGAGGCCAGCAAGGAATTGTGAATGCGGGAGTCAAGTGAAATATGTGGAAATAGCCTGAATGCCTGCGCCTTTTAAGACTCACATAGGAGAAGGAAATAACCATGTTTTCCAGAAAGAATTCTCTATGGAGGATTGTTCATAGCGTGAGGTGTTACCCTACTGCTCAGAGGCAGGCAATGAGTTTAACTCATTCCCTGAAGTGATTTTTACCTTTGATTTTAAAAAGCAATAGAGATCAAAGAACACGACATGTTTGGATTGTGAGTAGATTTATATACAAGACTAAAACGTTATTGATTAATAAATTAGGTATTCATTCATATTTAGGTTTAAAGGGAGCTTTCAGTAATGATGGGAATGTTCTATATCTGTGCTGACCAATATGGTAGCCACTATTCACATGTGATTAATAAGCACCTGAAATGTAGCTAGTGCATATGAAGAAATATATATTTTTTGAGACAGAGTCTTGCTCTGTTGCCCAGGCTGGAGTGCAGTGGAGTGATCTCAGCTCACTACAACTTCCCTCTCCTGGGTTCAAGCCATTCTCCTGCCTCAGTCTCCCAAGTAGCTGGGATTACAGGCACCTTCCACCATGCCTGGCTAATGTTTTATATTTTTAGTACAGATAGGGTTTCACCATGTTGGCCAGGCTGGTCTTGAACTCCTGACCTCAGGTGAATGGCCCATCTCAGTCTCCAAAGTGGTGGGATTACAGGTGTGAGCCACATCACCCAGCCGAAGAAATGTATTTTTAATTACATTTAATTTTAAGACATTTACATTTGAATAGCCACATGTTGCTAGGGCTGCTGTACTAGACAGCATAACTATGGACAAAGGATCAGCAACTTTTTTTCCCTAAGGGGCCAGATAATAAACATCCTAGGCCTCTGGAAGTGTGGTCTTCATCACAGAGACTCAGTCTTCCCATAGTGCCAACAGCAGCCATAGACCATATTTAAATCAATGGACATGGCTGTGTTCCAGAAAAACTTCATTCACTGGAATCACTGACAAATTTGTAAATACTTTCCATGATATTTTCAGCTGGTAAGGCTAAGTAGATTTCCACCAGAGTGTCAGTGACAATATAATTCAATAACTGGATTTTTTTTTCCTTCTTTGGTAAGAACCCAAGGAAAGAGGGGCCTTACATGGACGACTGAATCTCACATGTTAGCATTTCAGACCCTGTTGGCCATGATGAGAGAAAACTTTGGGGCAGAATGGTTTTCCTTCCTCGTGCTCCCACAAACCACATTCCAGAATGAACGGCCCCTTGTTCTGCTTCCTTGAGGAGCTCTGCTCTGTGCCCTAGGCCTTATGATGAGTGTCAGCTCCTATCCGACCTTCATTTTTACACAGCTCAGAAAGGTAGGAAAAATGGCCCTGGCCGGTTCGTCTCCCACAACCAAATCTGTTCTCTCAAAGCTCATTTTCCATGCCACCTTCATTTTGTGCCAGGATTTGAAGATTAAAAAGGTAACTAAATCAAAAACCCTTTTTACCACATGGTAAAGACAAATCAATACACTCAATTTCCCAGAGTCTCAGGGAAGCCATGCTTCTTTTTTTTTTTTTTTTTTTTTTACATTTTACCTCAAAAACCATTATTGGCAAATATAGGATATGCTATTTCCTGCACACCAGGGCTCAGTGAGGAAGAGAAATGGAAAAAAGAGAGTCTCGAGGTGAAAGAGTTACAGCAAATGAAGAATCCGAGTTAGCCTCAATATGAAATGCTTTGCACAATGAGACATTTGCTTTAATATTAGTTAAGGAATCATCTAATTTTAGCTCACATTTTCACCCTAAAACTTTGCTATGTGCCTTAGAGAAAAACCTTCTTCCCGGGGCCCAAGAGTGGTGGAGATCAGCATAGCCACAAGAATAAATGCTGATCAATCATTACGGAAGCACGTAGTAGATGCATAACATCATCTAAGTTATACCACTAATTGCTTCCAATTGTGGTCATTCTGGAGGAAAATGAGTTTTCCTATGCAGCCGTAATATTGTCAACATTAAGTAGGAAGTGCTCACACATATGACAGCCAGCACAGAATAAACGTCAAATTGGGCAGGGCACAGTGGCTCACACCTGTAATCCCAGCTCTTTGGAAGCCTGTGGCAAGAGTTCAAGACCAGTCTGGGCAACGCAGTGAGACCTCACCTTTACAAAACATTTTTAAAAATTAGCCAGGCATCGTGATCCTTGCTGGTAGTTTCAGTTACTTGGGAGGCTAAGGTGGGAGGATTGCTCGGGACAAGAAGGTTGAGGTTGCAGTGAGCCACGATTGCGCTACTGCACTCCAGCCTGGGCCACAGAGCAAGACCCTGTCTCGAAAAATAAATAAATGAATACAATTAAAAATCAAAAACAATAATCCCAGCACTTTGGGAGGCTGAGGCAGGTGGATCACTTGAGGTCAGGAGTTCAAGACCAGCCTGGCCAACATGGTGAAACCTTGTCTCTACTAAAAATACAAAAACTAGCTAGGTGTGGTGGCACATGCCTGTAATTCCAGCTACTCAGGAGACTAAGACAGGGTGCAAATCGCTTGCACATGGGAGATGGAGGTTGCAGTGAGCTGAGATTGCGCCACTGCACTTCAGCCTGGGCAACAGAGTGACACTCTGTCTCAAAAAATAAAATTTAAAAAATTAAAAACACCAGTGTTGATGGAGGCAACTCTGTACATGCTGTTGCCTTTTTCCTGGTTTGTTGCTTCACCTTCTAAACTGGATTAGGTGTCTTTAACTCCTTTAATTATCAGGAATACTAATAAAGTAGCATTCCTTTACGATACTAATACATAGTAATAAAGTAGCATTTTCCTGTGGTGCTTCTTGGAATGCATGCAGAGGAAGGTTCTAAGGATGACAGAACAGAGTTTAAATGAGAAGCTGCTCATGTCTTCAGATGATTTCTCACTTCCTCGCCTCTGTTTCTCGGTACCTCTTGCTTTCCAGTACTCCACGCTAGCAATAGTAAAGGCTCCTGCTGGCACCCACACCCCCAGCTTCACCCCGCCTTAATCAGCAGCTGCCTGGCTCTGTGCAACGTGTGGCTAATTACTGGGTCTGACTTTTAGAAGGGCCAGCTTTGGTGTCGAGCCAGCCAGATTGCACTAGAAGCCAATGCTGTAACTCTCGGGGATGAGTCAATAGGTACAGATAGAAGGGAGGCGGTGGGGAAAAGAAAGCCTTGAAGACACCACTCCCCTCTAACATTCTGGCAAAGAGAAAGAAAAGCAAGGGCACAGAGGAAGGAAAGGAGGCACACGTGACGAGGAGAATCCAGTACCCGAAGGAGACCCAGATGGCTTTCCAGCTCCTGCAGACCCTCGCCTGTCAGGCCCTGCCTCGAGAGCCATCTGGAAATGAGGCCTCCAATGCAGGTCTCCTGTTGGGAGATTTGCCTGGCATATTCTGCAAAGATTTGAATGCACAGTTAAAATCATGCCACCTTTGTTTGATGTAGGCAGGAGACTGCTCAGCCCTCAATCCGAGGGTGAAGAAGGCTCTGGAAGTTTCTCATGCACTGGTTATGACAGCTGCAAGGGCCTCTCCCAGAGCCACCACATGCCTGACTGCGTTCTGTAACTGGAGCAACAAAACATTCCCCCAGCCCCTAGCCAGGGGAAACACTCCCCACCTCAGGCTCCACAGGGGCTGCCTGGGGCTCTTGGAAACCCCTATGGTTCTCTTCAGGAGAAGGGTCCCAGTCCCCCTGATTCTGGAGGAGATGAGGAGTGAGACAGTCCTATCAACTCAGACCTGGTCAGGCCTGCTCTCGACAATAATGGCCAAAACCACATTCAGTATCTACCCATTCCTAAAGCCTAGGAGTGCCTTTTATTCATTTTGGGTTTACAGTGTGTGATCATTCCCATTCCTCTTTCCCCAACCCCTACACCCACCCCCCCAAAAAAAACCCCGCTGAGATAATATCCATGTTTACTCAACACTCACCAAAAGAACCTGGATCTCCTTTTACGGTCACTGTTCTCCAATTTCTGAAATTTCAGAGACTTAGGCCGCCGTCAGTGAAGTGGGGCTGCGCTGGCCTTGAATGAGGTGATCTGAGTTCGAATTCATCCTCGGGAGATTCAGTGGACCACATGGTGATATGGTTTGGCTCTGCATCCCCACCCAAATCTCATCTCCAACTGTAACCACCATGTGTCGAGGGAAGGATCTGCTGAGAAGTGATTGGCTCATGGGGCACCTTCCCCTGTGCTGTTCTTGTAATAGTAAGTGAATTCTCATGAGATCTGATGGTTTTAAAAGGGGCTCTTCCTGCTTCACTCTTCTCCTTCCTGCCGCCTTGTGAAGAGATGCTTGCTTCCCCTTCTGCTTCTGCCATCATTGCAAGTATCCTGAGGCCTCCCCAGCCATATGGAACTGTGAGTCAATTAATCCTCTTTCCTTTATACATTACCCAGTCTTGGGCAATATCAGTAGAGCACTGTGAGAAGGGACTAATACATACAGGTTTTTAAATGTATGTTAAATGACAGCTGAAAGAATGACCATCTCTCAAATTCTATGGATCTCTAAAATAAATGACCAAATCTAGGATGCTAGGAAGTAGATTTTACATAGATTGACAAAACCCTGAGGAAGAGGAATAAAAGCAAATGAAACCATCCTAACTAAAACTGAGGACAAATGGCCACATTTGCTACTTTTTTAGTATTCCTGATAATTAAAGGAGTTAAAGACACCTAAGAAAGTTAAGGGTATTAACAAGGAGTTCTGGATACCTGGAAGGATAGGATGTTAACCTCTGCAGTTAACTCAGATCTACCATATAAAGAAATCTAGCTTATTCTGGTGATATAAGAAAAGTGTCTTAGAAAACTGCTTTAGTAAGGGGTCCAGCTGAGGGGAAATCGTTCATTGAATGAGAGAGAAAAATTAACAAAAGTTGAAAATTTGAAGAATTTTTGGTGTGAAGCTATGGAGCTGAAACCCATGATTTTTCCATGGAAATGTGAATCCAAAGGAAGCCAAAGACCTAAATTCATATTTCAGTGAAACCATGGGTAGAGAAACCACTGATGCTGCCACTGAGCCATTCACAAATCAGATGGGGAAGATTAAAACCAGTTCCTTTGCATAATGTAAAATATCTACAAGAAGGCCAGGCATGGTGACTCACATCTCTAATCCCAGCACCAAGGGAAGCCAAAGCAGCCCATCACTTGAGGTCAGGAGTTTGAGACCAGCCTGGGCAACGCAGGGTGACCCCATCTATAAAAATAAAAATAAAAATAAAAATAAATTAGCCGGGTATGGTGGCACCTGAAGGCCCAGCTACTTGGGAGGCTAAGGTGGGAAGACTGCTTAAGTCTGGAAGTCGAGGCTGTAGTGAGCCATGATTACCCCACTGCACTCTCTCGCTCTGCGTGTGTGCTCTCTCTCTCTCTCCATATATATGGCTGCGGAGGGTCTGCATTTTAACATGTTGGTACACACACCCACACCATACACAGAAGAACCACAATTTTTTCAAGCTATCAATTATGACCATTAGAAACCAGAGAATTCAGTTAGTCCTTGACACAAGCCAAGTGGTTTAAAGTCGATTTAGAGATGTAATATACACTTTCATTACTTATAAAACAAACTTTTAGGGTTTTTTGTTTTTGTTGTTTTGAGACAGAGTCTTGCTCTGTCATCCAGGCTGGAGTGCAGTGGTGGGATCAATTCACTGCAACCTGCCTCCCATCTTCAAGTGATTCTCCTGTCTCAGCCACCTGAGGAGGTGGAATTACAGGCTAATTTTTTTTTTATTTTTAGCAGAGACGGAGTTTCACCATGTTCACCAGGCTGGTCTCGAATTCTTGGTCTCAGGTGATCTGCCTGCCTTGGCCTCCCAAAGTGCTGCAATTATAAGCATAAGCCACAGTGCCCAGTCAAACTTTTAGGTTTTTTATTTTTTGTTTTTAAATTCGTGTGGCAGGCAGCACTCTTCCTAACTGGCTCAAGACTGACTTTGGCTGGGCACAGTGTCTCAGGCCTAAAATCCCAGCACTCTGGGGGGCCAAGGTGGGAGGATTGCTTGGGCCCAGAAGTTCGAGACCAGCCTGGGCTACATAGTGAGACCCTGACTCTACAAAACAAAAATACAAAAATTAGCCAAATGTGGTGACACGTGCCCATAGTCCCTTCTCCTCGGGAGGCTGAGTCAAGAGGATGGCTTGAGCCCAACAGATCAAGGCTACAGTGCGCAAAGGTTGCACCACTGTACTCCAGCTTGGGCTACAGAGCGAGACTGTTTCAAAAAAAAAAAAAAAAAGAAGAGCGAGAGAGGCTGATTTCGTGCTATAGTAATAATGTTCCTAAACTTAGATTTTTTAAAGTCTTTAGACAGATCCTTGAGACGACCAGGAACCAAAGGCCTACTTGAGTCAAGGTGTTAAGTGTTAGGAGAGGTTCAAACTAAACACTTATTAACTGAATTGTTAAGTTGGAGGATAAGATCCCACTTAAAGAGGTGGTACTTTGTTTGAACACCAACAAGGAAATGCTGTAATACCTTAGTCATATTTGCTATCTAGAAAAATAATAACTGAATATATGTTTACCGATAGAAGTAAGTTCTCTGAAGAATGACAGAGTGAGTGTCATTTTCTAAATATTAAACTCCTTAGGCCAGGGGGAGTATTTCTAATGACAAAGGACTTGCTGTTGGTTTTGTATTAGTATGTACCAATAATGAGTTTTCAGAGAGTAGAGGACTGTTTGACTAAACTCTTTCTGAAGAGTTCAGTGTACACAAACTGCTCATTAACAAGAGCAGAAAGATCCCTGGAGGTAAAATTTGGATTTCAGAAATGTGATTTTGATTATATTTGGAGCCAAAGCACAGTAGGAACGCATATCAGATTATAAGAGAGAGATAAGATTTGAAATTCAATTACTTGCCATAAACAGTTCATGGGTACACGCTCCATGAATTCAATCACACGAATAAAATGACGACAACCTGGAATCATGCTATTATCAGAACAGGATATCTGAGGAACGCTGCACTCTCACTGTGAGCTTCCATGGAAGATTAATTATTCTGAATGTAAGTAATTCTAGAAATAGTGTTTAAAGGAAGCTGGTCTATGGTGGAAGATGGCTTGTCATTCTCGACCACTTTAAATGTTTCTGAAACTCCCTTTTGTAGGGAAGTTTTACAATTTATACACTCAAGGAGTCTGTGTTTTGTAATGGAAAACAGGACAAGCAGACATAGAAATGATGCGTAGATGAGTGATATACACAGGGAGACCTCACTGCCTGGAGCTCAGCAGGGATGCCAAAATTATAACAGCTCTCAAGAAACTGACAATCGTGCTCAGAAAATAAAACGTACACAGGCAATAACTAGTTGTCTAATAATCAAAGAACACTCTATCAGAATCTCAGCATCTGAGAGGCAGATGAGAAATGAGAGTTGACAGACTAACTCCTTGACAGATGAAGAAGAAATAAAGATACGAAAAAGCAAGGCAGAAACTCATATTTAATGAGTGACTACAGGTAAGGTGGACCTCAAGCGGGTCCCCTTATACATATCTCACGGAACACTCGACCGCTCTGTGAGACATGGGGATTATTGTCCTTCCTTTGACAAAGGAATGACAGAGGATTTGAGGGTTGAAGGAAAGTCACACGGCTAAGAAGACGGATCAGGGACCGGACCCGGGTCCCATTGCCTGTGTCAGTGGTCGTCCCCAAACAATGCAGGGGGCACTAAGTGCCAGGTCTAACACCTGGTAACAACATGGATATGTATGTTTGAACCCAGAGGAGGCAAATCTGAGAAATCTTCACAAGAAAGCTGGAATCGAACTGAGACGTAAAAAGAACATAACCCAGAAATGTCTTAAGAATAAAGTCAGCAGTAGCTGAGATAGTTTCTACCTCCAGCGTGTGTCTGTTTCACCCATAAAGGGGCATCTTCTCCAGGGCTAGGCATAGGTCTTGCTTTCTGTGGCATTTTCAGTGCCAGCCCCCATATCTGGACCTAGGTACACTGAACAAGTGTGTGTTGAAATATTAAATGCAGAGAGACTTGGGGATGACAGAGGTAACCCATTGTGAACAAGCTGAGGAACAGAGAGCAGATGTTGCCTAAACGAACAGCAAAGAAACTGGGAATATGAAAATTTAACAGATTTATCCAATTATGGTGTCCCTCTGCCGCCCTCCTGTCCCCCATGGGTAGCTGACCTCTCACCTTGGCTAGAAGATTATTTTCTGTTTCAGAGTCGCTGAGCAAAGGTCACATCATCAGCCCCAAGGTTGAGGATGATTTCTCCCTCCTAAGTCCTAAGAAAGTCAGTACGAAGGTGGATCCAGGGTCTGAGGCCACACTAGCGAGAGGGAGCAGAAAAATACCCTGGACACACCGTTACCAACAAACCTGTCAATTGCAGAACTTTGGCTGGCCATGTTCTTGGCTGGGGGGTGACGAGAGAGTTGGAGGAGACAGACAGAAAGGTGCCAGTGAATCAATTTTAGTTTTGACAAATACTGCATGGAGACATATCAATAACAGTGGGGCAGAAGATTAGTTAAGAAAAAGTTTTAAATGGAGAAGATAATCTATTATATCAGATAATCTATCACAGCAGTAGCACCATCTCAGCTCACTGCAACCTCTGCCTCCTGAGTTCAGGTGATTCTTCTGCCTCCGCCTCCCAAGTACCTAGGATTACAGGCATGTGCCACCATCCAGCTAATTTTCATGTTTTTAGTTAAAACAAAACAAAACAAAACAAAACAAACATATTACGTGCATAAATGAAGATAAATGAAATATCTCAATAGAACAGTGCTGGTTATCATCTAAGTTTCAGATTTTGCCTTTTTCTTGTAAACATGTTTAGTTGTGTGATACATCAGCGATTCATAAAAAAACAAGAAAAATGATAATTCATCCACTGGATCTAAGAAGTGTTATCCTTACCACAATCTTTCTTTTAGTGACCTTTTTATTTTTTTAGAAAGGAAATATTTTAGGGTCAGCTAAAGCGTTCCCATTTTATCATTCACCTTCTATCACCAGAGATAGACAGCAACTGACTATATTTTTGTATTTTATAGACATGGAATGGTACGGTGAGCAATACGTAGTAACATTTGAACATCTTTAAATGTACAGATGTGGTGAATTACATTAAAAAATTTCCTAATGTAAACCATTCTGCAACATTAGGATAAACACTAACTGATCAAAAATGTATTATTTAAATATTTTGATAGACTTGGTTTACTAATATTTTATTTGAAATCATTACACTCACATTTGTAATTAACAACGATCTATAATTTTGCCTCACTTTACTTGTTCAGTTTTATTATCAAGGTTATGCAAACAAAATGATGTGGGAAGTTGTCATTTTTCTGTTCTTTGAAAAAGTTTATACAAAGTAGTGCTTATCTGTTCTTTGAAGATTTTGTAAACTTGGCTGTCTGGCCTGTTTTTTGAAGGGGAGGCATCTGGGGAAGGAAGGCTGTAGATTATTAACTTGATTCACTTCTTTTGTTGATTAGGGTATATTCTAGCTTTTTCTTTCATCCGTTTTTGTAATTAATATTTTTCTAGGAGTTTGTCTGGTTTCTCTGTTTCCAAATGGATTGTCAGGAACTTGTCCATTGTATTCCCTTACAGGCTTTAAAATCTTCATTGGTAGTTACATTCCGTTTCTTTTTCATGCTTTTTCTCCTCTTGTCCTTGGTCATTCTTGCCAGAGATGGCTTTATCATTTTTCAAGAAACTGGTTTTTAGTTGGGTTGATTTTCTGCATAATGACTTTGTTTTCTAGCTCATTAATTGCTCTCCTTATCTTTATGGTTTCCTTCCTTCTTCTGCTTTCCTTTTGCTTGCTTTGCTGCTGTTGTTTTTCTGTTGTACTGTGTCAAGCACATAGCTGGCGAATTTTTCAGTCTTTCTCATGTTCTAATACAGGTGACTGAGGCTGTAAATGTTTATTTAAAGCAGAGGTGTCCAGTCTTTTGGCTTCCCTGGGCCACATCGGAAGAAGAAAAATCATCTTGGGCCACATGTAAAATACGCTAACACTAATGATAGCTGATGAGCTAAAAAAGTGTCATAATGTTTTAAGAAAGTTTACAAATTTGTGCTGAGCCTCATTCAAAGCTGCCCTGGGCTGCAAGACATGGGTTGGACAAGCTTGATTTAAAGTATCATTTATTTAGGCTGCATCTTACGGGTTTTATTTCTGCTTCCTTTTAATTACTTCATAATCTGCATTATTATTTCTTTTGCTCTTACAGTTTTTCATTTTTACTATGAAGCATTTCAAACATACAAAAGCAAACGCTGCTTCACGCAGACTCCTTCTGGAATGTTCCTAGTTCAACATCACATCAAATGAAGTTTCTAATACATGCTTTTGGGTAATAACATTCCCTATTTTTACTCTAGAAATCCATGCATGTGTCTTATTTCTTCTCTTTGAAGACAAAACTATACCTTAAATAACCTCATGTCATACAATGCAAGGGCTTTGCAAAATCCAGCTGAATTAATTTTTTTTTTTTAATCCCACATGACCAGATTAAAAGCAGCCCATTTTGCCAAAACGTAGACTTGCTTCATAGACAGTTAAAAGTAATTTTTAGAACACGGCTCTCATTTTCTTCACTACAGTTTCCAAGTTTGAACTTCTACAAACGTTCGGGATAGTTGAACAAGCACCGTTTTTGGAACTGTAAATAAAGCAGTTGCCTACGAAACCCAGGTCCTGCTTTTTCGCCTCTTTGCCTGCCACTGATCCTTGTCCTGCTGCTGCCTTTCCAAAGGGCTGTGTGTGCACTCCCAGGGAATGAGCCGTCCAAGCCGCAATCCTGAGCCCAAGAAAAGCACCACCGAGCCTCCGCAGGAAAAATAAGTTGCTGCCACACGAAGGAAAGGATTCCAGAGCCTTCAGACTCCGCTGCCACTGGAGCAACTGTTTCTAAGAATAGCGTGAACTGTGGAAAAAAAAAAAAAAAAAAAAAAGACTGGCACCAGACATTGGTCTTTAATTGTCTCCAGGCATTAAAATAGAAACAAGCTGAAACGGAAGTGCCCCGGAAAGCCTCTCTCGGCCTCACTCAGTGTGGACCAGGAAGCAGGATGTGGATGCGGCTTCCAGAGACACAGACTCCAGAAGGCCAACCCTGCGCTTGTTTCCAGGACAGGATGGTCTCTCCCAGAGCGGACGAAGCCAGGGGCCAGGAGCCGTCTCCAATGGCCCAGGCCTGGCTCACTCTCAGGCTTCCTAGAGATTCTCTCAAGGGCGTTGATTGGAGGCCCCATGGGACATGAGGGGTCCGTCTCCCAATAGCCAAAGTCATTGATCAGAGGCTTCTGTTTCTGGTTCATTTTCATGATCTTAAATGTAGCTAATTGGTTCCTAAATCAGATTTTGCAAAGTGTTTCTTGACATAAAAAAAAAACATTAGGCTGAGCGCGGTGACTGACGCCTGAATCCTAGCACTTCAGGAGGCCAAGGCAGGCGGATCACCTGAGGTCAGGAGTTTGAGACCATCCTGGCCAACACAGGGAAACCGCGTCTCTACTAAAAACGCACCAAAAAAAATTAGCTGGGCGTGGTGTTGGGTACCTGTAATCCCAGCTACTCAGAAGGCTGAGGCAGGAGAATCACTTAAACCTGGGAGATAGAGGTTGCAGTGAGCCGAAATCAGCCACTGCACTCTGGCCTGGGCAACAGAGTGAAACTCCATCTCAAAAAAAAAAAAAAAAAAAAAAAAAAATCAGCCTTATAACTGGGAGTCCCCTCAGCATACAGGAATGTGTGCAGTTAGTGCAGTTAGATCCTATATTTAGAGGCTGGAGATTCCGTCCTCATCCCCTACTCCATAGAGATGGGGAACACACTCTTCAGTTCAGAAGACACAAAATTGTATTTTGTTTTGTTTAATGAAGAAGTGACATTCATCTGAATACTGAGTTTCATAACCTAAACAGATTTCCAAACTTTGGGAATTGCTTCCAAAAAAAAAAAAAAAAAGCTGCAGCAAAAAAAAGATCAAGGAATCCGATTCTAGGCTCCACTCATCCAAATTTCTCTTGCCTACTGCATTAATCATTTTATAAAAATAGGTTTTTTTTCCCCCGCAAGATTTCTAGTATTTATGAAATTACTCTTAGTTGGAAACAGAAAATAAACCAACACTCAAGCTTTTCTCAATTCTTAGACAAACACACTAAATAAAAGAGGTGGTTAAGGCTAAGTTTCCCAGAAACCCAGTGCCAATTCCTGACAAGATTATTTCAGCTCTACTTTTTCTAACATGGTTCATTGTTGACAAAATATGGAAAACACAGAAAATAAAATGAAGCTCTTTTCTCTTATGTGCATAATATTGCATGATGTATGGAAGTCAATGGCTGCCTCACAGGTGGGGAACAGGGCTTGGGCAAGGGGAGATATACACAACTCAAAAGAATAGAACTTAATAGGGCTGGCAGGCTCCATGTGCTCCAAACTCTACACAGCATGGCCCTTCCAACCCAAACTCTAGTTGAAGACCTCAGATGAAATTGACAGAATGCTGTTTTAGAAACACATAAGACCAAAAACAAAAACAAAAACAAAAACAAAAACAAAAACAAAAAACTAGCACCAGAGGGAGACAGATACAAATGGGAACAGCCCAATCAGATGGAACATTTACAACGCAGGTTTCCCGGAAATCCTGGTCTTTGGCTGCAACCATCAGCACATGCAGAAATGTCATCTCCCATCCTGTACCCTCCCTGAACACAGTGCTCATTGTGATCCTTATCTATTCAAACCAGATTACTCAAGCCAGAGCAGAGATTGATTGTCCTTGCCCAAGGTCAGCAGTCAGTTATACTTGCCACATGCTGGACTGTGTCTAACTCAGAAATCTTAGAGCATTTAGCTGCACATAGGACAGACTACATAAACGTTTGTTGAATTGAATGGAATGACTGTGCTCAACTAATCGCCAATGCTCAACTGTTTCCCAACATCCATTGGTCCTTAACATCAACTCTCATCTCTTGGACCTTCTCTTGCCTGTGTTTGCCAACAAGGCTTATATTTCAGGACACCAGCCCAACTCACCTGCTAGCCCCTGAACCTACCTATATTCTCCACCGACACCTCACGCCGGTCTCTGCCTTAACTCAAGAGTCACCCTTCTCCACCGTCTGACATCTCTTGATCTATTCGCAGCTACCTGTATTCAGCTGTGACATTTACAAGTGGGATCAAAGAGGAGAAGGATGGTGAGGGAGGAGAAAAGAACTTACATTTGCTTTTCCCCCTGCTGTGTGCCAGGCACTGCATATATTATCTCCTGTAATTCTGTTTCTAAAGAATGCTGGAAACTAGGGAAAGAAGTGCTTGAACCCAGGAGGCGGAGGTTGCAGTGAGCCAAGAACGCACCACTGCACTCCAGCCTGGCAACACAGTGAGACTCCATCTCAAAAAAAAAAAAAAAAAAAAAAAAAAAAAAAAAAAAAAAAAAGATGCTTTCACTGTCTAAGCCTTTGGGTCAGGAAACTAACTCAAACACCAAGATCCCAAAGCCTTCCACAATGGAAACATTAAACCCCTACTTCTAAATTACAGATTTTTAAATTTATGATTTTAAATTAAGAGAACTAATGAATATCCATAGTTAAGTTTTTACCCACCCACTATAAAATGAAGTACTAAAATATGTGTTTCCCTAAGGCTGAAATAGTCTATTCAAAGAATTTCCTTTGTTCTGAGACTATAGGGGAATCCTATTTTAAGAAGGAGTAAAATGATTTCTTATTGCAAAAATTACATATGCTCAAAATTACCCTTCAAAATCCTTCAAGAAGTTACCAAAATCAAGTTCAACAAACCATTATTACTTCTTCTTCTTCTTCCTCCTCCTCCTTCTCCTTTTAAAGACAGAGTTTCATCCTTATTGCCCAGGCTGGAGTGCAACGGCGTGATCTCGGCTCACTGCCACCTCTGCCTCCCGAGTTTCAGCAATTCTGCTGCCTCAACTTCCCGAGTAGCTGGGATTACAGGTATGCACCACCATACTCGGCTGATTTTGCATTTTTAGTAAAGACAGGGTTTCACCATGTTGGCCAGGCTGGTCTCAAACTCCTAACCTAGGTGATCCACCTGTCCAGCCTCCCAATGTGCTGGGATTACAGGCATGAGCCACCATACCCAGCCCCAATAACTGGTTCTATACCTGAGTATTCCTGGTGAAATATCTGGCTCACTTTAAGTGCCAGGCTGCTTAAAAGAAAGAAAGAAAAAGTGAAAAAGAAAAGCAAAGCAAAACAAAAATCTCAAAGACTAGAATCTCACTCACCTGAGGAACTGTGGATAATCTCACTCACATGGAACTGTGTGGTGGTCACATGGCTGTAAACATACAAATAAGTCATCACATTTTTTACCTTAGATTTTTTCACTTCACTATCTTTAAATTTACCTCAGTAAAGTATTACAAGAAAGTCTTATACAGATTGTCAAATGATTATGCAGAGAATTCTCAAACAAGAATTCTCCCTCGTTCTCTCAAAACTGAATTTTAGTCAATGCACTTAAATCCTTAAGTTTTTGAGTTATAAGCTCCCTCCCTGGTAGGAAGTCTGGTACCTAAGGAACGTTCATAATTCTTTCATATATTGAGTGAAGATGCCAAAGTCACTGATTAAAGCTCCCTAACCTCTTAACGTATTACCACAAAACCACCCTGGGGGCCAAGGGACCTGGGTTTTCACTGCCTTCTTTATGAAACTTTCTTTCATCTTAGCTGAAATAATAACTCAGAATCAATATGTGAGTCACTCAATGCATTGTTAATCCAACAGCAAATGTCTTGACTTTTTAGGTTACAGACAACTAGGGAAATACTTACAATCGTTAAGGTTTTCTTAAAAAACAAACAAATCTTCCATAAAGTCTATATGAATTTTTTTTGCTGTTGCTTTACAAAGCAAAAATTATCTTAAATCTTCTTGATTAAAAAAGAAATTGGGCCAGGTGCAGTGGCTCATGCCTGTAATCCCAGTACTTTGGGAGGCTGAGGTGGGCAGATCATGAGGTCAGGAGTTCCAGACCAGCTTGACCAACATGGTAAAACCCCGTCCCTATTAAAAGTACAAAAATTGGCCGGGTGTGGTGGCATGCACCTGTAATCCCAGCTACTCAGAAGGCTGAAGCAGGAGAATCGCTTGAACCAAGGAGGCGAAGGTTGCAGTGAGCCGAGATCATGCCGCTGCACTCCAGCCTGAGCGACAGAGTGAGACTCCATCTCAAAAAAAAAAAAAAAAAGAAAGAAAGAAATCGAAGTGATGCTTCCTTGTTAGCTTGCAAACCCTAGAAAATGATACTGTAGGAAAACACCAGTCATTTAATTAGCTATTAAATAGACAACTTCCTTTCACCCTCTGGATTCATAGCTGCCATGGGAGAATTTATTAACTTTAGTGGCTACGTTCACCTTAATTAAGCCTAACTGCCCTTGACCAGTTAAATAGCTAATCTGTGAAAATGCAGCTGCTTTTGGATGTGTGTGTGTATAAAATTATTCATAACTTTTTATTTATTTCAATTTCTCCATTGCTTCAGGATACTATTTTACAGCATGCATCATTAGAGGATAAATCCATAAAGATAAAGCATTTCCATTCCTACGTGCGATCTTTTGCATCAGCCTTGTAAATGTCAGCATCGTCCCTGAACAGTGGGTATTCCTAAGCTAAGTCTCTGGAATCCCTAACTTTAAACTGTTGAGTAAGTTCAAGTTGCGTGTTCACGCTGGCAAAGAGAGTGCCTAACTACAAAGAAATACCCACTGTGTCATCCGTGTTTCATGTCCCTTTGGACCGCCCGTTCTGTTTCATTATTCCTCTTTCAGCCACCTCCAGGCCGAACACTCGGACAAAATCACTCTGGCAACTTGTGAATGCCTTCTGCTCATCTAGGATGGCTGTTTTGCCCCTTGTGCTTTATTTACTGAGCTGTTTAATAAACAGCAGGGTAGCTGGGAATTTCTTGGAAGGAGCCGGGCAGGGAGCGGGCACCGTGGTGCTGACTTTCCAGGCTGACTCGCAGTTGCATTTGCAAACCTGGGGCTCCCCGGCCATCCCCACAGAACTTCTGAATAGGTTGCTAAGGACTTGGCAATGTTCTGCGCAGCCACCACTGACGATAAAGAGGCCACAACAGGCTGGATCCCAGAAGAAAGGAAGTGCTAACAGTCTGAGTCACCGTGAATGTGGGACTGCTTCATTTAATAATCTCAGACAATTCTGTCTGGGCTTAAACTCCCCACAGTTCCGTGACAGTGTCCCAGAGATTCAAAGATAAGTCACCTGATGCCTTCAGAACACATTTCCTTTTATTCACAAGATAGTAAAGCTTATCCTTCATGCATATTCACTGGGTTTTGTTTGGTGTTTTTTTGCTTTTTGGGGTTTTGCTTTTTATTTTTTGACAGAGTCTCATTCTATTGCCCAGGCTGGAGTGCAGTGGTGCAATCTCTGCTCACTGCAACTTCTACCTCCCAGGTTCAAGTGATTCTCCTGCCTCAGCCTCCCCAGTAGCTGGGACTACAGACATCCATCACCATGTCCAGCTAAACTCTGTATTTTTAGTAGAAACAGTTTCACCATGTTGGCCAGACTGGTCTCAAACTCCTGACCTCAGGTGATCCTCCTCCCTAGGCCTCCCAAAGTGCTGGGATTACATGTGTGAGCCACCACACCTGGCCACATATTGACTGTTAACCAGCGATCTTCATTCATGGCATCTGGCCTTAAACAAGGGAATGAAAGATTTTTTTTTTTTTACATCAAAAAAGGAGGAGAATAGATGAGAAGGAATGTTAATAAGGAAGGTCAGCGTAAGTGACCTGAAAGAGCAAGTGCAAAGGTGGGGGGATGCTGGTGTTCGAAGGTGTGTGGAGTTCAGCAGGCAATCTTTCCCCCAACACACACATCCTCCGAGTAGAGGAAGGGAGATTGGAAGGAGCCCTTGCTCTTCTTTTTGTTGTTAACTGGACATACATGTAGTCACGCCTTGATAGTCACAAAGTCCTGGGCAAGGTAACATTGGAGTCCAGAATAGATGCCCATTTTCTTTCCATCTGCTATAGAATGCTGAGCACTTAGGAAACAGGAGAGCTTTTGTAGTAGTATTTATCTCCATACATCTCATTTTTCTGTCACTCTGGGGTGGTTGAACTGTGGCATTACCATGTTCTCTAACCCATTCCTACTGTGGGATGTGGCAATGCTTGATAGAGAAAAATTGGGATTTGGACAAGATCTATTCAACGTCCCTGCACACTGTGTAGAAGCTAGAATTGATGGCGCATATACTACAACTTGAAGATAATGCACCTCATCTCATCTGAAAGCAGAAGCTAAGCAGGTTTGGGCTGGGTTAATATTTGGATGGGAGATCACCTGGGAAGACTGGGTGCTGTAGGCTTGGCCAGACACAGTGGCTGATACGGTTTGGCTGTGTCCCCACCCAAATCTCATCTTGAATTATGCTTCCCATAATCCCCATATGTCATGGAAGGGACCCAGTGGGAGGTAATGGAATCATGGGGGTGGGTTTTTCTCATGCTGTTCTTGTGGTAGTGAATAAGTCTCATGGGATCTGATGGTTTTTATAAAGGGCAGTTCCCCTGCACACGCTCTCCTGCCTGCTGCTATGTGAGACACGACTTTACTCCTCTTTCACCTTCCACCATAATTGTGAGGCCTCCCCAGCCACGTGGAACTGTGAGTCCATTAAACCTCCTTTTCTTTGTAAATTACCCAGTCTCAGGTGTTTCACCGTAGCTGTATGAAAATGGACTAATACAGTGGCTAATGCTTGTCATCCCAGCTACTGTCCTCTCAGCCTGAGGATCACTCGAGATGAGAGGATCATTTGAACCCAGGAGTTTGAGGCCAGCCTGCACAACAAAGGGAAACTTCCTTTCAAAAAGTAATAATTAACTTAAAATGTAAGAGGTGAGACTGCTCCAGGACCCAACCAGTCTCTCCAGTCACCTTGGGTACGTGACAAACCACAGGCACGCAAGTGCAAACTCCCCAGGGGACAAGGCCACCTCCTTCCTTGGTGACCTCCTAGCACGTAAGGACAGGGTGTTAGCTTAAACTATAACCTGTCCTCCCCAGGCCACGGGACCTTTGTCCTAGCCCCTCCCTAAGACTCACCAATCACCTCCCTAGAAAAGCAGAAGAAACAGCGTACAGAGTGCTCGAGAGGCATGCACCACAGTCCCAAATAATTCCCCCAGGTGGCCAGGGGCTCATCTGTTCCCAATTAAAAATACATCTACAAGCCAGAGATCTTGATTTCAAACAGATCCAAGGATGCAAAAAGGCACTTTGAGCACATAAGGTATAGTACACAATAAGGAACGTAAAGTTTCATTAGAATAATTAAGAGTTAAGTACACATATGCATATGTATGTGTGTGTATATATATATATATATATTAGAAAACTTTTTTACTCAATAAAAATAGACCACATATCATACAAATACATTGTGGTGTGTAATAAGTACTTACTGTCATTGTGTGCCAATCACACAATTCGAGGCTTACCTAAAAACGAACAAAAACAATTACAACATTAAACCTTAATTAATAGAGACTGAACATAATTTAAGCTGTGTACTTATCCAGCATAACCTGAAAGGAACAGAAATGTGCATTACACATTCATTGCCTCAAAAGATCTTCATTATGAAGCTATCATTAATAATTATAAATAAAAATGACTGTAAATCAAAATTTCTCTGATCTACAGGGAGTAGTATGACAAAATCACATAGAAGGATTTCTTGTGATATTATCGAGTTAAACCCCAGGAAACAGTGATGCAACAGCTCTTGGGAAAGATCCCGCAGTGTTACCGGTTTTTTCAAATTATCTTCAAGCTTGTACATCTAGAGTATCTTCTGCTAAATAGTAAATAAGCATGGTTTTGTAATGCTTATGAGACATGTACAAAATTAAATACAGAGGTTTTTTTTACTCTTTTTTCTTGTCCATAGAACACCAACTGTCCCCTTACATCATCACAAACATGTCCCAGCAACCTCTGTGCTGCTGTGACCCACAGTAAACCATTGTTCAATTTTTATTTTATTTTATTTTTTGAGACAGGGGCTCACTCCATCACTCAGGCTAGAGTGCAGTGGCACAATCATAGCTCACTGCAGCCTCAAACACCTGGGCTCAGGCAATCCTCCCACCACAGCCTCCCATGTAGTGGGGACTGCAGGCACACATCACCATGCCTAGCTAATTTTTTTAATCTTTAATAGAGATGGGGTCTTGCTGTTACTCAGGCTGGTCTCAAACTCCGAGGTTCAAGCAAGCCTCCTGCCTTGGCTTCTTAAAGTGCTGAGATTACAGGTGTGAGCTACCACACCCAGCCCATCATTCCATTTTTAAATAGATGACCATTTATTTAAAAATCTTGGGGAAATTATTGGGCTGCTTATGTGTGTCTGGTATTTAAGTACCTGGAGAAATGGGTATCTTCTAGATGTTGTCATTTAGTTTGCATGAGTGTGATTAGGGAGCTCGGGGCCCAGAAAGTCTTTCCTAGTGTCTTGGTAACATAGATTCCACTAGAGCTGGCTCCCTAGGAACTTTGCCACACACA
Organism: Saimiri boliviensis; assembly: GCF_048565385.1. NCBI lineage: Eukaryota > Metazoa > Chordata > Mammalia > Primates > Cebidae > Saimiri > Saimiri boliviensis. The sequence goes on along the minus strand of NC_133456.1, from coordinate 121,543,191 downwards.
GTGGGACTCTTCTGTCCTTCAGAGTCCTCATGTTCACAGAAATTTAGACACATTCATCACAGGGAGGACATTCCTGAGGCTGTGTGGTGATGAAAGCTTCATTTGTTAAAGGTTAATCTGTGGGGGCAGCAAAAATACTCAACAAGGGGGTTATTAAATTTTCTAATCAAATGTGATCAGGGAGCTTTGTTGTCTGGATGTCAAGTTAAAGCCACAATCGGGCAAAACTCTTCTGAAGACAGTCAAGCACAGTGTTACGCCCCTAACCGTAGATCAACATTCTCTGTCACTTGCACTTGAGAGTCCTTTCATCATCATGAAAAGTATCAGGTGTTGAGTGTGTGTTTTACAGCTTACATGGAGCCATAAGCCAATGGAGTGGGTTCCAGTATTTTAGAAATTCCCTAGGTTTCAGGTTTGACAGTAGGGAAATAGGCCATTATCTCCCATGTCAGGCGAGGCTCCTGCTAAAAAGAGTACCCTCCCCACCGGCCCTGTACCCCTCAGCTGCGGGACACGTAACACGCAGACACGTTTCAGAATAAATTCACCATAACCACAGACAGTCCACGACCTCACAGCTCGTCTGTCCAGATAATATATTCTACAAATAAGGATGCTGACCCTCAGAAAGGTGAGAAGAATTCAGAAAAGTGAGAGACTTCAAAATAAAGCTGAGCTCTAATTTGGAAACCAGGTTTCCAAATTTTGGCTTATTGCAGGAAACAAGGAGGTGTGGGGCACCAAAGGACAAATGTATAATGGAGCTTCTGATCCCTAAACTAGGGCAGTGACGGCCTCTGACACCGTCCACGGAGGCCTGACCATGAACAGTAAGAGCAGAGCACCAGACGTTCTGGAACAATCCCAAAGCTGAGGCTGAGCACACCACGGAGGTAACAGGGAGGCCAGCTGAGGAATGAGTCAAACTGAGAAGCCCCAGAGGGAAGGGCCCTTGTGGGCCCCAGTCGACTACTGTTCTTTAGGAATGAACCCAATGATGTCAAAAGAAGCCAGAAGTCCACAAAACCTCCCAATTTCTTAATGCTGGCACCCTGTTCAAGACATTTTTTAGGCTGGGCGCAGTGGTTCATGCCCGTAATCCTAGCACTTTGGTAGGCCCCAGGCAAGACGATCACTTGAGCCCGGGAGGTCGAGGCTGCAGTGAGCTGCATTCATGCCACTGCACTTCAGTCTGGGTGACAGAGTGAGACCCTGTCTCAAAAAATACAAATAAAAAAAATTCCATTTAGACTTTCATTTTCACTTGTCCACAGAAACCACCTTGTCACGATCAACATGACCTCCCTACCGACAAAATGAACGACCAGCATTGTCTCATTTGTTGCATCTGCTGCGCTTGGCACGGCTGAACAATCCACCTCTCCTGAATACTTCCTAAGTTTGGCTTCCAAGGCTCTGTGATCGCAGACTGCTGTGCAGCGGGAAGGAAGCCCCGCGCCACACTCTGCATCACTAGATGACAGCTTTACCACCACATCACTGCTCTACCACTGACACTACTAGTTCTCAGACCTCAGCGTTTCTTTTCCATCCATCTTCAAACCGTAGATGTCTGATTCCATGCTGGGGGCTCCCAAAATAACGTCCTCACCTTACCTTTCTCCCAAACTCCGTACTTGCAGATATCCCATTGCCTATTAGGCAAAACCTCTTTAAATGAAAAACAGTTCCCCAAAGGAACCAGGAAATTCCGCAGATAGGACACAAAACAGCACCTAGATTTTATATATTAAAATGAAGAATTAGGGCCAGACATGGTGGCTTACTCCTGTAATATCAGAGCTTCGGGAGGCAACGGCAAGAGGACTCCTTGAGATCAAAAATTCAAGACCAGCCTGGGCAACATAGCAAGGTCCTGAATCTACAAAAAAGAAAAAAAAAATTAGCCAGTCATGGTGACGCACACCTATAGTCCCAGCTACTTGGGAGGCTAAGGTCAAGGAACACTTAAGCCCAGGAGGTGGAGGCCGCAGTGAGCTATGATTGCACCACTGCACTCCAGCCTGAGCAACAGAGCAAGACCCTGTCTGTCTCTTTAAAAAATTGTGTAATTTAAAATAATAATAAAGTTAAATGAAGACTCATAGTGCATTCATTCACTATGGAATGGCAAGGAGTGATGATGCATTATTTTTTTAACCTGAAACTAAGCCGAGAGTATTTTTAAAGCTTTAGGTCTCATTCGAGAGCAATCCAGAAGCAAAAGCATCTTCTTCAATCACCAAAACACAGAGGCCATTGATCCAGAGGACAGAAGAGCTGGCTTACTCACTCCAGCAGTTCTCAGAGTTAGGCAAGGCAAAAGCTTACACTTCTTAAATCTGCAAAAAGGAAATATGTGTGCCCTGCAAGTCTTTATAGGGTTCTGTGTTGATAAAACTAAATATCTTGAATAATAATCCTTCAAAGATTATTTAAAGTGATGTTACATTTATTCTTACTGTATAACCCAGGGCCATTTTTAATAATCAATTATTTAAAGAGCTCTACATTAACAATATTACAGAAACCTATAAAAAGAAATGTTTAAATTTAAAATGTCTGATATTTGAGGTTATGATTTTCCTTATAATAATTGCAAGAATGATTTTTTAATAAACCCATGACCATGATCATAAGACCGCCAAGAACTATCTTGAACTGCTCATTTTAAGATCATTCCAACGTATCTTCCTTCTGCCAACATATTGTGTCATCATTAGTAGTAATATTTTAATTCTAAAGATTCTTTTAAAGGAAAGTCCAATTTGGCAAAGTTTTTTCCTGCCCTATTCCCATCAAACTGTTACAAACATTATTTACTTATCAAATTTTTGTGTAAACTAAGATTTTCATTAAATTTTTAAATGATCTTTCAAAACCACAGTATTTTACGGTGTAGTGAAAATTTAATGACACCCATTTTTGGACCCCTTTCAGCCCAAGTACCACCTTCTTCCTGCCAGATTCTATGGCGGTTCCCTCTTTTAGATTCTATATCTGTAGCTAAAGTTCCGCACCAATTCTAGGTCATAGCACATATTCTTAAAAATAACTGATTTTGCTGTCTAATCATCAGTTGCTTCTGTAGAAACACATTTGAGATTAACCACAGTAAAGAAATAGGTGAATATTTTAATGGGGAAAATAAAACATGTCCCTAAAAATTTCATGGAAACTCTGTATTTGTTCATTCCTGTCTCCAAAGAATCCTAACATTTTAACATTGTTTCACAGTGAAAAGTGGGGATTAGGCAGAATAATGAACCTATTACTGCAGCTATGTTCAAAGTCGCCCCATAAACTGGAGCTTTGATTTTACAATGGAGACACTGAATGCTTTTGTGTCTGATCTGTCTTCATTGCAGTTCCACAGGGAGTCCCTATATTTCAAACATGTCTGGCTTAATGAATTTTTTTTCTTATTATTGCTGCAATCGGTTTTGGTGTCAGATTTACTCCAGCTTGGAGGTCTTTGTTGCTCTCTTTTCAGGCAACAGACCCTTTCAGTTTCTGAATATGTTGGCTAAGGATACAGAGGAACAGGTCTGAGAGGATGTGCAACGCCACTGTGGTATAAACCAGAAGGAAACCTTCAAAACAACTCCCTCCTCCTTTTGATCAGTGAAGCAACCACAGCCTCATATTTTGAAGTGCATTTTTGTTATCTTTAGGTCAAACTCAAATGCATACGGTCATGAGAACAGACCTCCCTAGAACCCCTGAGGTCCACGGCAGCCTGGATCTCGTCATTTTATTTGTGTTGAGGTCATCGTCAGGTGCCATGTTTTCATAATTTATAAAGAAACCAATCTGCTAAGAAGTGGTTTCACCAAGGAAACCATTTCAGACTCTCTCAACAGTCTGTTCAGAGAGTCTAAAAATCTCAGTGACCCCTCAAGACAATATCGTCTATATTATTTTACCACAAGCAAAGGGCAAACTGATGTTTAGGTAAGATACAGTCACATACACCCAGCTATATAATTTCTCCATTTCCTGATTTCTGTTTAAAAAATCTGCATGCCACACTCTGGAAAATAGGAAAGTGTCATATGACAACACAATTCCTCTATTCTCTGATGGGGGTGTCTGCCTTTTGTGTGGCCATAGGGCTTAATATGTTACAGCCTGATGCTGGCCCTACTGAGGACCGGGGTAAGAGTGTTCGAAGTTCAGGGTGGGAGTTGGTCCCTCCCTGCAGGAAGTGGACATCCCAGGACTGGAGAGGAGGAAGGATCTTAGAAGCAAAATTGAACCCTGAAGCTGTCCCGAGATAAGAATGAGAGGGGGCATGGTGTGGTGGCTCGTGCCTGTCATCCCAACACTGGGAGGCCCAGGTGGGAGAAGCACTTGAGGCCAGGAGTTTGAGACCAGCCTGGACAATATAGTGAGACTCCTATCTTTACAGCAAATTTAAAAATAAGCCAGGCATCATGATGCATGCCTGTGGTCCCAGCTACTTGGAGAGACCGAAGTGGGAGGAGTGCTTGAGCCCAGGTGTTTGAGGCTGCAGTGAGCAGTGATTGCACCACTGTACTCTGGTCTGGGCCACAGAGTGAGACCCTGTCTCTAACAAACAAACAAAGGAATGAGAAGGAACACCTCTGTCTTTATGGGCCTCTGTCTTTTGGTTCTCCTGCAGGTCCTCCCAGGAGGTAGAATCAAACATACCCACTGTCCTGTGAACACAGGGAAGGTGACCATGAAGAGACATTAACTGGAAAATGCAGTGATATGATTTTATAAGCCAGATTATTTAACATCATGTTCCTCTTTAGAATTACATCCTTGCAATTGTCGCTTTCCATTTGTTGAACTCAAGCTCAAGTGTTAACCTGAACATAATGGTGTCAAATCAGCAATCCTGTTAGCACTCCCTAGTCCTGGCTACCATTTTCAATTACAGCAAAAGAAAGAGAGTAAAATCCCTCAAACCAGGTTCCAACTTAATTCTACACTAACCAGACCTGGTTGAAACCCCTCAAAAGACAACAGTTAAAACTAAGAAACAGACAAACTCTTAGGCTAAGGATTAAAGACAAGAGAAGTAAACACTCCCAGTTATTGCCTGGAGTATCAGGACCGAACACAAACTTTGGACATATTACAGCAGGTGGGTTAAGACTGGACCAGGAACCATCTCCTTTACACTAAGTCCTTTTGGATTGTCTCCTGTTTAAAATTAAATGTGAAATTATTCCTGTAGATCTTACAGTTTGTGTTTTAAAAGTCAACCACTAGAACTTAATGACTGCCTGTGTGGGAGTAGAAAGTCCCTTTTACTGGAAAAAAATATACGGTTGACTCTTGAACTGCAAGGTTCCACTTACATGTGGATTTTCTCCCACCCTTGCCACCCCCAAGACCAACCTCTCCTCTCTCTCCTCCTCCCCAACCCACTCAACACAGAGAAAAGTAGAATGAAGACCTTTATGATGATCCACTCTCACTTAATGAATAACAAATACATTTTCTCTTCCTTATAATTTTCTTAATAATGTTTCCTTTTCTCTAGCTTACTTTGTTAGAATACAGTATAAAATACATAGAACATACAAAATGTGTTTTAATCAATGGTTTATCTTATGGATAAGGTTTCTAGTAAATAGCAGGCTATGAGTCATTAAGTTTTGGGGAAGACAAAAATTATACACAGATTTTGGAATATGCAGAGTATACATAGCACCCCTAACCTTCAGGATGCTCAAGGGTCAATGGTACCTCAAAAATAAAATGGAAATGCTCTGAACATGGGATGTGATTCTTATTTTCAGCCATCAGCTGCCCGTGTTAAAACAGAACTGTATCATCTAGTGAGCTGGTCCTAGGAAGGAAATTACAGTTGCCCGTGTTTCTCTTAGATATTTAAAGATGTCTCAGTACAGAGCTCTCAGGAAATCTTCAGAATTTCCTATCATTTCGAAGTCTGTGACTTGGAAGAGAGGCTGTATGAGTAAAGAAGACAACAGAAAGCTATGAATCCCCCACAGACTAGTAGGGCTTATCTCATGACGCTATCTTGTTTTTAGCTTCTGCCAGCTGGGTGGTGCTCAGGCACTAGAAACCCTAAAGCTTGCCATAGAAGCATGGTAAAATTCTGAACTTCAAAAGAATGCTATATAAGGATCATCTCAGCATGGAGAGAAAGCAAAAGGAAGAGGCATGAGTCTTGGTGTGAGATCTGCGTGAACTTCATTGTGATTGCAAAAGGGTTGACTAGGGTAGAAAAAGAAGCTGAGTGGGAGAGAGATTCGAGATTACTAGCAGCTTTCCTGCAACAATGCCCGCCTTGGGAATGCTCCATTCCCTGACATCTAAATACCCATTACGGAAAAACAGACTTACATTGTAGAATAAGGGGGAAAGGTCACTGTTTGGTGGTCTTAGCTTTTTATACTTTCCAATTCTTCTGCACCCTCAAAATAATAGCCACACTCAGGGCATGTGGAGTAAACGAATGCTCTTCACTCAGGCTGCCCCCACAAAGGATGAGGGCATTTGTCCAGGAAGAGGCCTCTGGCGGGGCTGCTGCTCCTGGTGTAGGGGCTCATTAGGACACACAAGGTCCCCAGCGCTTCTGTGGTGTGGGTTGGCCCATGGATGGATTTTCCATTCCGTCTTTAATTTTTTTCCCCTTCACATTTTCCACACGGCACTAAAATTACTCTTCAGAAAAGCGTTTATCTTCCCATTGCCATGTCACAGCCTGTCGCCATTAGAGGATTTTCAGGAAGGACTGGCTGGTACCTGTAAAAATATCCACTGGCTTTTACGAGTGGAACATCACCAACAAATCCGATTTTCCTTCCTCCCCATTCCCTCCCAGCCCATCCTTTCCCTGCTGCCCACTCAACTCATAAACTCAGTAAAAAGATTTCAACATTTCTCATCCTTTTTCTCCTTTTTTTTTTTTTTGTTGTTTTTGGAAAATTTATTTCGAGAAGCAGCTTTATTTCCAGTACCTGTAGCTGACTTCCAGAAACACATGAGAAAATGCATAGTGAGATATCCCAGTGTGTCTTGTTTTATAATATCGACGTGTGATGTGTGTTTGCATTACTCAACAGGGATTTTCGTTTGTTTCCATTTGTTTTTATTTTATCGTGTGCGTGTGTGTGTGTGTGTGTGTGTGTGTGTGATATGTGTGTGAAAGAACTATTTCCTCCAGGATTTTTTTAACTTGTTTTAATCATAAAAAGCTAAGTATTTTTATAGTTTGTGTTAGAATATTTGGAGATATCAAAATAGGGAAGAAAAAAACCTTCCACCAAGCTAAAAGCCAGGAATACTAATATTGATATTTTAGCATATTTTTCCATTTCATTTCCTGAAATTGTTTTTATGCGGTGTTTTAGATTTACGGGGAGGTTCATCAACTCAGTTCAAGTGTTCCTTTCCTGAGAAGTCTTTCCTTGGCTTCCCCTAATGTTCATCCCATCACAATGAATTATAAATATTCTCTGTGTACACATTTGTGTCACTGACTTGACTAATAGCTCCTGTTTGGTGGGGACTTTCTTTTTTTTTTTTTTTTTTTTTTTTTGAGACGGAGTTTCGCTCTTGTTACCCAGGCTGGAGTGCAATGGCACGATCTCGGCTCACCGCAACATCCGCCTCCTGGGTTCAGGCAATTCTCCCGCCTCAGCCTCCTGAGTAGCTGGGATTACAGGCACACACCACCATGCCCAGCTAATTTTTAGTATTTTTAGTAGACACGGAGTTTCACCATGTTGACCAGGATGGTCTCGATCTCTTGGCCTCATGATCCACCCGCCTCGGCCTCCCAAAGTGCTGGGATTACAGACTTGAGCCACCACGCCCGGCCGGGGACTTTCTTTAGTTCATCTTAGTTACTCTAGGATCTAGCACCTAGCAATAAATTCAAATATTTCTTTGCACAAAACAAATACTGATTTGTACAGCCTCTGTGCTGGGGCAGTTACCAGAGACTGAGTATTCATCAGTGAAACAGACAGATATGAGGAGGGCCAGCCACGGGTTATAGGAAGAGGAGGGCGGAGGCATGGGGAGAGAAGAAGGGCTTAAAGAAAGGCAGGGGCCAAACCAAGTAGGGACCTATGAGCTGGGCAATGGAGAGCCACTGAAGGATTCACACAGGCATCACACTTTCCCTGGATCCTGCATAGGAAGAGATCAAAGCATTCCGCAAGTGGAATCAGGGGAACCACTTAAGAAGCTGACGGTGAGTTGGACATGATAGCTGACACCTGTAATCTCAGCATTTTGGGAAGCCAGGGCAGGAAGATCACTTAAGGACAGTAGTTTGAGACCAGCCTGGGTAACATAGCAAGACTTTGTCTCTACAGAAAAATTTTTTAAAGATTAACTAAGCATAATAGTGCGGCCTACAGTCCTAGCTGCTTGGGAGGTGTCTTACCTGAGATGGGAGAATCATTTGAGCCCAGGAAATGGAGGCTACAGTGAGCCATGATTGTGCCACTGCACTCCAGCCTGGGCAATAGAGCAAGACCATGTCAAAAAAAAAAAGAAGAAGAAGAAAAAGGAGAAGAGAAAACTGGTGGTGGCTTGAACTATAGTGAGAGAGAGAGAGGAGGTAATATGTGTACTGATTCAGGATGTGTTTTAGAGGTAGAATAGTCTGGAATTTCTGACAACTTGCCTATGAAGGTAAGCATAGGGAAAAGACATGCAGGCTATCCAGGGTTCTGAATGGAGCCACAGGTGGATGAAGGTGTGGTTTATTGAGACAGGGAAGACAGGAGAGAAATAGATTTAAGTGGCAGGAATCAAGAGTTCATTTTGGGACATATTAACTTTGGGATGCTTGTGAAATTGCTACATGGGAGTGGAGAGAGGGCGGTTGGATACACAAGTCTGAAGTTGAAAGAAGCAGCGATCTGAGCTAAGGCTGTAAATTTAGGAATCACCAGCAAATAAATGCTATTTAAAGCCATGGGTCCAGTTGGGACCACCCACAGAGAGTGTGGCAAGAGCAGAGGAGGGCTCGGGAACAGTCATATAGCTGTCTTAGGAGGGGAGGAGGAGCCAGAGACGGAACTGGGAAAAACAAAGAAACCCAGGGGAGGTGGTGACTGCCCTTAAGCAAGGAGCAAGATGAAGGCACAAAGCTGAGGCCAGACACAGTGGCTCACGCCTGTAATCCCACCACTTTGGGAGGCCAAGACAGGCAGATCACTTGAGGTCAGGAGTTCCGAGACCAGCCTAGCCAACATGGCAAAACCTTGACTCTACTAGAAATACAAAAATTAGCAGGCATGGTGGCACATGCCTGTAATCCAGCTACTCGGGAGGCTGAGGCAGTAGGATCACTTGAACCTGGAAGGTGGAGGTTGCAGTGAACTGAGATCACATCATTGCACTCCAGCCTGAGCAACAGAGTGAGACTCTGTCTCAAAAAAAAAAAAAAGAAAAAAGAAAAGAAAAGAAAGAAAGCTGAGCCCTGAGTGTGGCAAGGAGGAGGTCACTGATTACCTGGAGCAGGAGTTACCATCAAGCCGCAGAAGGGGAAACCCAACTGGCAAGGAGAAGAGGTGAGGAGGTGAGACGGCATGCCCAGCTGACTCTTACATGAATTTTAGGCATAAAAGGCAGATAAATGGAATGATACCTAGACATCCTATAAGGATCAAGGAAAAACATTTAGAATGTTTGCATGCTGATGGGAATTATCCGGAAGAAAAGGGGAGCTTGATGAGGTTGGAGATAGAGGAGATAATCAAAGGAGGAAGTCCCTGAGATGATTCAGGGATCATGTGCACGGCATGAGCGTAGGGATTGGCCTTAGACAAGGGAGGGATATGTGACAATTGTACCTGGAGGGAAGAAAGAGAAAACAGTGGAGGGAGATGATTATAGATTTAGGAGGAGATGGGCCAGGTACAGTGGCTCACACCTGTAATCCCAGCACTTTGGGAAGCCAAGGCAGATGGATCACTTGAGGTCAAGAGCTGGTGACCAGCCTGGCCAAAACAGCGAAACTCCATCTCTACTAAAAATAGAAAAATTAGGTGGGTGTGGTAGCAGGTGCCTGTAGTCCCAGCTACTCCTACTCGGGAGGCTGAGGCACGAGAATCAAGAATCACTTGAATCTGACATATGGAGGTTGCAGTGAGCCAAGATCATGCCATTGCACTCCAGCCTAGGAAACAGAGCAAGACTCAGTCTCAAAGAGAGAAAAAAAAAGACACCTGGTTGATGTCTAGTGGGGGTCTGTGATAATTCTTTTCCATATCATGTTTCACTTTCTTGTCCAAGCCTCAAGTCAGCAGTTTTGATGAGAAGATTTAGGGGGAGTTTGAGAGCATTCTCCCTCCTCAAAGAAGTGTGATGTGAGGCCACCAGGTGAGATCCAGGAGGGAAGGTGGGTGAGCATGCCCACCGAGCACACAGGAGCAACCCAGACCAGCCTTGGGGAGGCTGGAAGTCTCAGTTCAATAGAGAAGGAGGAAGAATGGAGAAATACCAGAAGATGCTAAGCAGGGAAGTGACAGGATCTGACTATAGGCAGAGAAGATGTGAGGTGGGTGTGGACAGTAGGCTGCTGGAAGAAAGAGATTGGAACAAAAGAGACCAAGCGAGAGCCTGAGAGTCTGATGGGCCTGAGAGGCGAGGCAGGCCGGGAATGAAGCTGTGGTGGCGGTGGAGAGAAAGGGGCAGATTTCAGAAACACTTAGGAGAAGGGGCCAACAAGATGAAATTGAATCAAAAACACATTTATTTATAATTTTCTTAAACAAACGTGACTTCATTTTGAGCTGCCAGGTGGCTATGTTAGCAAATACGTTAAACTAAGTGTCCTTTGTTAAGTCTGGTGATGTTCTTAGGTGTCGGTTTGTAAATGCCCTTGTTGAGACCTCTCTCTGTTTCCCTGGCTTCTCAGCACAGACTAGGCACACAGCCTTGGGTAAGTGATTTTTTTTTTCCAGCTAAATGAAGCTACCCAGGGGTAGGATTGCACCTTGTTCTGGCCCTCCTCTTCAGCGGGGAGCTGGCCATAGCACTCACAGTGTCCGGTGACTGTGCAACTGGGTCACACATCAGAGTAGAACCTCAGCGATACCTAGCACTAGTGTGGAAGGCTGTGTGTCACGACATGCTGTCATCTGTATCATTTGATCCTGTCTGACCCTGAGAGGTGAGCAGAACAGAATTAATCACCTCAGTGCTAGAGATCACAACTCTGGTAGCCCAGAGATGCTAAGTGAATGCCTTAAAGACCCAAAGCCAAGAAAAAAGGAAGGGTCAAAACATCTTGCCCCATACATCACAAGGAGCAAGTTTCTTCCTTTTATTATTATTGTTATTTTTGAGATATTATTATTTTTTTCAGTTGCCCAGGTTGGAGTGCAGTGGCACAAACACAGCTCACTGTAGCCTCAACCTCCTGGGCTCAAACCATCCTCCTCCTGCCTCAGCCTCCAACAGGACCACAGGCACTTGCCATCATACCTGGCTAATTGTTTTATTTTTTGTAAAAACAGAGGTCTCATTTTGTTGCCCAGGCTGGTCTCGAACTCCTGGACTCAAGTGATCCTCCTGCCTCAGCCCCCCAGAGTGCTGGGATTACACTTTGTGTAATCCCACAAAGTGTACCCGGCTGTTTAAAGTCTACAAGCGAGCAAAGTTCAGAGAACCAAGGAAGAAAGGTGAAATGCCAAGGATTATAGTGGAGCGTCTCCCGACTTCCAGTCCTGAAGGAGAAAGAAAAAAGGAAGTTTCCACCCTCCATAAAGAGAGCTGTAGCTGAGGAAGAGAGCTTGCCCGACACAGGAGCTGTGCCTTGGAGAAACGCAGCTACTGTCTGGATCGCAGCCAGAAGGAAGGGAGTCTGAGGTCAAGTCATGAATACTCTGTCCTCCTCGCAATGCCTCCATTAGTCAAATCCAGAGGACAAGGAAGACTTCGCAGTCCAAACCTTAGAGGTCAACGTCCTGGGGCACAGAGAAAAGCAGAAAAAGACAGATGAATTCTGGATGGAGCAGGACAAATGGAAACAGAGCAGCGTAAACCCCTAACAGACCTTCCCACGTACACAGTAGTTCAGAAAAGGATCTCATGCCTCCCCTTAAGTCAGTCGCTGTCAAGGACTTAGAGGTTTCGACTTGTCAAGATTTAACTTTAACTCCTACAGGAGAGGGATAAACTCCCACATGAAACTGAAGTTTTGCCAAAAAGGAAAGAGAGAGGAGTATCTGCCACAGTAAGTATTTCTAGAAAAAAAATATCAGTTTGACAATCTCTTTTTAAAAAGCTGTTTTTACTTGAGAAAATAAAAATATTAAAAACTTTAAGCAAGGCTTTAAAAATATCTTTTGGAGATTTACTAGTCAATGAAATCTAAAAGTTTTGGAATAGTTTCTACACACGTATAAAGACAATGGAGAATTTAGTCTCATTAGGAATTAGGGGTTGAGACTGAAGAAAAAAAAAGGTCTGGAGCCTAAAAGCTGCAAAACATAGATCCACTCTATAATCTAGATGGTGAGAAGGCAGATCGCCAGCTAAAGCCGTTCTCTGAGGGATGCTGTCCAGTGCTCTGTCTAGAGGTTTAAGTGGCTCACAGAGGTGATTCTGGGGAAGACCGACACATTTCCTCTCCTGTTCTGAAACAGATTACAATGCACATATCACATTTAATCCTTGCCCAACACAACAATTATTACAAGAGACATAAAGGCAAAGGTAGCTGTTTACTATTTAGGCTAAAAGTCACTCTCATTGTGACCTCTTTATTGAAAGAACAAGCTAGGAGACGAAATGTGCGAATCGCAGACACACATCCCTGAACTGTCTAACGATGAATAGTTGACCGCTTCATTTAATTGCAGTTGACAAAACATTTAAAACGTTTGCCTTCTGTTCCCGAAATGCAGATGTTAGAACTATGAGGAATATACTGTGATCTGGATTTCCTTTATCTCTGTTTAACTTTCAGTTGCCTTCCGGACAATTCTGGTATGAAGAACTAGAGTATTAAATGAAACAAAAGCCAAGAATTAAAATCAAGGAATAAATATTTATCACATGTCCAGAGTACCAAGACCTAGAAACAAAAAGGCAACAAAGATGTCAGATGTCTGGCTCAGTGGATGATAAGTAAACAGTTTGACACAAACAGCTTGGTGGCAGTTACATTTTGAGAGATTTCCCCCGTGTTCTCATAGGTATGTTCTAACTCAGGGGAAACCAGTAAATACTAGGAAAAGTATTAGTAAGTCTTCAGCTCAGCATTTTTGTTACTCGTAGCATAGTTATTTGTTAACTCAAGTAAAACCCTTAGCTCTGACAGCAAGCAACTATATAAGAGAATCACAAAGTAGCCAAATTCATTCCTTAGTTCTCAAATTTCAGATGGTGATTTTGAATATTCTCCATTTATTTATTTATTTATTTATTTATTTATTTTTGAGATGGGGCTTCACTGTGACCCAGGCTGAGGTGCAGTGATGCAATCAGGGTTCACTGAAGCCTCCACCTCTTGGGCTCAGATAATCCTCCCACTTCAGCCTCCTGAGTAGCTGGGGCCACAGGCAAACCCAGCCAGGCTAATTTTTTGTATTATTTGTAGAGACAGGGTTTCCTCTGAAGTAGTAGTGATAGTCTTCCCAACTGCTCATCTCTCATTGAACTGCTCATTGCCCAGGCTGATCTCAAACTTCTGGGCTCAAGGAATCCTTCCCGCTCAACCTCCCAAAATGCTAATATTACAGGCATCCCTGGCCTCTCCTTCATTCTCACACATTTGTGATTGTAATGAAGGTAGAGTAGTTTGACCACAGTTTATAAGACAGAAGAAATTGGCAAATATGCCAGTTGTCTCTTTCAAGCACAGGCATTCTGCCAGCCACCATTTCTCTTTACACTTGTACAAACAAGCTCATGGCTAAGGCAGTATTAAGACCATGACTGAAGAAGAAGAGATCATTGGGAGGCAGTTAGAATAGACCTTTAGAAGGAAACGGTTCTTAAGAAGGACTCTCAAGATTGAAGGAGATATTGATAAAATGAGAATGGCTGGAAAACAGTCTAGTAATATTCAGTATCTGAAGAAGAAAAATGGGCTGGGTGTGTTGAAGCTCTTGGCTTGGCTGAAATTTAAGTCCTGAGAAGACCAGTTATTAAAGGGAGGAGATTTGTGGATAAAGATGCAACAGATCTCAAAGTCCATGGGCTTCAAGCTTTAAAAGAGAGAAAAAAAGAAAAGACTGGATGATGGAAAACCAAATAAAGAATCTTAGGTAAAAGAGTATGTTCTTTGGATAAAAGCTATTTTGAGGAACTGGCTTTATTCACTAAGTGCCTGGAAGAAGAAACGGGAAGACCTTCCCGCTCCCACCCTTGTCTCAGTCATGGTGAGAAGCCAGGTGACCTCTTCCGAAGTCAGAGGAATTGAGCTGTTGTCAACGATCTCAAATACTTTTTTTAAAGTGGCAGCCAAGATGCTGTTGTTGCCTAAACCTCACAAACATCTATCATTGCAGTGCCACAAATAGCACTGGGAAATAAGAAAGGCAAGAGAGCGTTGAAACAGAAGGCAAAGAGTGGAACCACCACCGTCTTTAATTTTGGGTGACTATCAAACATTCAACAGGAAGTGGCTCAGCCATAGAAGATGCTTAATCTAAATGTGAGACCAGTTTGGTTTCGTTGCCCAGAATTTAGCTGCTTCTGAAATACAAAAAGCAATTTCCATAACAAGCAAGAAATGCCTGTGTGCAACTCACAGAACCCCAGCCTAACTCTGGTCGAAGGAAGCAGGGTCGATGCTTACATTTAAAACAAAACTCGTGCAACTGTAATTAACTTAGATTTATCTTCAATGTAGTTTTCCTGCTCAGCTTCCAGAATATTTTAACTGTAAGAGCTCCTGCATTAAAATACCGTAATGAGAAAATCTGGTACTACTTTGTGAATCAACTTTTTAAATGGACATAAACATTTCCATGTGTTAGCCAGCCTCTGTGGAGCCATTCACCACATCCGACCGCCTCATCTCTGGTGAAACAGACTACAACCCAGCAGACCAGAGCATCATGTCAGCTGCATCCAAAGGAAAGCAGATAATGAGGCTGAGTTAGAAGTGCAAGAGGTTTGGGGTAGGGCGATAATGTTTGTAAAAAACATAAGAGGAAATATGAAGATTGCCCAGGCACGGAAAGCCTTCGGATCACGATGCAGATTTGACACTTAGAAAAGGAAAACGGATAGAAAACAAGAGAGACAAGAGAGAACATCAGATTTTGTTGGGTCAGATATGGATTTGGCCAAAGTGGTGGGAAGCTCTGGAGCAAAGACTGCACACTGGAGCACTCCCGTGTTGGACAGACACGGCCTTGGTACCACTGCGGTGCCATTACTGGCTGGGAGCTGCCCAGAAAAAGGGTGGTCTTGGCTCAGAAGCTCAAGCAGCTCCTCTAGGTGCTGCAGCTGGAAGCTGTCGGCTGCCCACACTCCTTGCAGCTGCCAAGTTCTTTCTCCAGTGAATATCTGAGCTATTGCACACCTCATTGCCTACCTCCATCCATCCCTGCAGGGCATCCAATAATCTTCAAAACATCTGAGAGTTTTTTCCCCAGAGTAGAGTCACTTGAATAATTGTCCTTTGGGGAGAACAATGGGAATTCTACCATCATAGACTTGGTGTGGTGTTGCTGGGTCCTTCATCCTGGGAACATGGCCACCCTTTCTACTGGGGGACTCCAGGTCTGAAAACTGCCTCAGGCTCTAGGTACTAGACAAAGGATTGCAAATATTTGAAAGAGCAAACACCTTCAGCCTCCTGGGCATCCATGTTGGCTTTGTTGTTTTGTTTTGTTTTTGTTTTGTTTTTGTTTTTGTTTTTGATGCAGAGTCTCACTCTGTCACCCAGGCTGGAGCACAGTGGTGCAACCTCAGCTCACTGCAACCTCCACCTTCCAGATTTAAGCGATTCTCTTGTCTCAGCCTCCCAAGTAGCTGGGACCACAGGTGCACACAACCACACCTGGCTAATTTTTGTATTTTTAGTAGAGACGGGGTTTCACCATGTTAGCCAAGCTGGTCTTTAATCCCTGACTTCAAGTGATCCACTCACCTCAGCCTCTCAAAGTGCTGGGATTACAGGTGGGAGCCACTGCACCCGGCCTGTGTTGGCTTTCTTTTGATTAAGTGTATTAAGAAGTATCCTCACAAGCATCCCATCTGTTTCACCCATCATCATTGTTTTCCATGGATTCAACTCTACAACAGCCTTTCACACCATCAGTTGTGACCTGCAGAGGACTTCCCAGTGGCTTGGTGAATGCTGCGTTCTCCAGACCTCCCTCTGCAACGTAATCCTCTGATGGGTCTTCTGATCTCTGTAATATATCCTCTCCAGCATATTCACTTCCCGGAGCCTTTAAAAAACTTGTTTCAGCTCCACCCGGCATGGACCCATCTCCAGCCTTGCTGAACCACCCAAGCAGCACGTTTGTGTCATTCTCTAGGGTCTTTGCCAAGCATTATGTCCAACGTCCTGAGAAAATGCCCTCGGGTTCCTTTACTCTCCTTTATCCTGCCTCCTTGATCAAGCGCCTTCAAAATCCAGTTCCTTCCTTCTAGTACATGGGGGCTAATTTTTCACAGTGTGCAGGAGGTACAGTTTCTTTCTAGCTCATATCAT
Organism: Saimiri boliviensis; assembly: GCF_048565385.1. Classification (NCBI taxonomy): domain Eukaryota; kingdom Metazoa; phylum Chordata; class Mammalia; order Primates; family Cebidae; genus Saimiri; species Saimiri boliviensis. The sequence goes on along the minus strand of NC_133456.1, from coordinate 121,526,540 downwards.
TCTTGCCTTGGTAATGTTGTGACTTACCTCTAGTGATTGGTCTGGCAACCAGGCAAGAAACTGAGGACCCTGGGAAGCCCTCCTTAGCTCATGGGGACAGAACTCTGCGATCTTGTTCCATACAGGGAGTTCTAGATCGTAACAGGGAAGGGTGAGCCATCTCTGCAGGCTCTGAGGGCTTAGAAGAGTTTCAAGGCTCAAAATATTTGGAGGCTTCCACCCACATGTCTCCATCCCATGCACAAGAGTTCCATGTTTTCTCAACCAGTGCTCTGACCTTGCGTAATGATAATCATCTTTGAAGCTAGGCAAGCCTATTAAATCCACAGTTTGGTCTTCTGCTGTTTCTACTCTGAATGGAGTGGATACGGGCCTCTTTCCCGGAGGCCCTCTGGCCTTCACACTTGGCTTTGAATTGTTCCCTAACTGCCTACAGCTTTTCATTATACTACTGTAGAACCTCAATGCAATTGAGCAACAATCAGCCAATTCCATTGTCCTTGGATACCTTGCTTCTCTCTGGCCTCTCAAATGCCCGAATCGTCTCTCCATCCAGGGTTTTGCCATCAACTAGAACATTCTTCCAAGTTACTGAAAGTTTTAGGTGGAGCTCAGTGGCCCATGCCTGTAATCCCAACACTTTGGGAAGATCAGGCAAGAGGATCACTAAAGGCCAGGAGTTCAAGACCAGCCTGGGCAACAGAGTGAGACCCCATCTCTACAAAAAAAATTAGCCAGGAACAGTGTTGCATGCCTGTGGTTCCAATTACTTGGGAGGCTGAGGTGGGAGGATCACTTGAGCCCAGGAGTTCAAGGCTTCAGTGAGCTATGATCATACCACTGCACCTGGCCCAGGCAATAGAGAGAAACTGTGTCTCTAAAGAAAAAAAAGAGAGAGTTTGAGCAATTGAATCACCACCTTTTGCCAGAAACCATCCACACTCCACATATTAGGCAGATGGGGTATTCATTGCCAGTCAAGGAAGTGATCCAGTCCCAAAGGCCCCCCAGCTGCCTCTTTCCTGGACCACACCTGGAACTTACTGTATCAGCTGGGTCCTTCAGAAGCAGTTAACGTCAAGTTAGGAGAGAAAGGAAAAGGGAGGTAGGACTGGGCAGGGAGCCGCCAGACCACAATCCACAGCTGGTCAAGTCTCAGCATCTGATGTCCCCTGAGAGTCCCTCATCAGGCAGAAAGGTCTGGGCCCTGGAATCACGCCACACTCAGTTCTTGCTGTGCGGTTGCCCTGGAAATGCGTAGCCATGGCTAGAATGCTGAAGATCCTGAAGGCTCGCAATGGCTCTTCACAACTGATCACAAGCTCTTGCTTAAAGGGAAATCTAGGCGCCCATTTCCACGGCTGCCACAAAGCATCCAGTAGAGGCTGACTAAGCACATGCTAGTGATGATGATGCAATTTTTCACTTGAGCCAGATCTATCTGACAAAAGAATCAGCATCTTCTTATCTTTTCCCACCCTCTTTTTTCTACCCAGATACTGAATACTAATAACACAAATAAGAATCTTGTCCCTATGCCGCTTTCTCAGAATAGAAGAATTCATCATCTGTAGGCAAAAGCATATATTGAAAACCTACTGTATACCAGGAACTGTGTGTGTGTATGCGTGCTCCATGATAACAAAGGTGAGTAAGTAGGCAGCTATATCATTTATCATTCAGCCAGGCACAGTGGCTCACACCCGTAATCCCAGCAGTTTGGGAGGCTGAGACGGGAGGATCACTTGAGGCCAGGAGTTCCAAGCTGCAGTGAGCAATAATCACAATACCGCACTCCAACCTGGGTGACAGTGCAAGCCCCGTCTTTAAAATTAAATAAGTAAATAAAATTGAAAATTAAAAAAAAATAAAGAAATGGAGTGGTCAGGATGAGAAAGTAACATCAAGTAAAAACTTCAAAGGAAATGAGAAGTTTGACTGAATACTATGTGAGGAAGGTGAGAGAATTCCAGGTAGAAGAAACAGCCAAAGAAAAGGCTCACAGGCTGGGTGCAGTGGCTCATGCCTGTAATCCCAGCACTTTGGGAGACCAAGGTGGGTGGATCAGTTGAGGTCAGGAGTTACAGACCAGCCTGGTCAACATGGTGGAACATGGTCTCTGCCAAAAATACAAAAATTAGCCAGGCGTGGTGGTGAGTGCCTGTAATTCCAGCTACTCAGGAGGCTGAGGCACAAGAATCGCTGGAACCCAGGAGGTGGAGGTTGCAGTGAGCCCAGATTGCACCACTGCACTCCAGCCTGGGTGACAGAGCGAGACTCAGTCAAAAGAAAATAAAAAGAAGAAGACAGGAAGAAAGAAGGAAGGGAGGGAGGAAGGGAGGAAGGGAGGGAGGGAGAGCGAGAGGGAGGGAGGGAGGAAGAAAGGGAGGGCTCACAATGAGTTAAGGAGCAGCACAGAGGCCAAGTAGGGGTTGGAGGGAAGAGAGTGTAAGAGTCAGTGGGCCGGGGAGGCGTCACAGCTTCTAGTGTGAGAGACATGCAATCCACTGCAGGGTTCTGAGTTGAGAGCAAACATCGTTGGACTTGAACTTAAAAGTCCTAAGGACAGGCCATGGGAATTGGAAGCAGGGAGACCAGTCAGAAAATGATGGGGACTCAAAAATGGAATGGAATGGAACACGTTTGATAGTTTTTTTGTTTTTTTGTTTTTTTTTAGAGACAGGGCCTTGTCTGTTGCCCAGGCTGGAGTGCAATGGCATGATCACAGCTCATGGCAGCCTCAAGCTCCTGAGCTCAAGCAGTCTTCCCACCTCAACCTCCTGAGTAGTTGGGACTCCAGGCAGGAGCCACTGTGCCTGGCCCCAACATTCAGATAGATTTTTAAACTACCTGAGCCAAGTTGATTTCCTGAAGGATTGGATGTGCCATGTGAGAGCAAAGGAATAGTCAATAGTCAAGGACAACCCAAGGGTCTGCATGGAGTCCTGGGAAGGTGGAGCAAGCCACATTCCCTGGTGCTTCCAGGACACATAGCCTCTGAACGGTGCCCACGGGCTTATATATCCGTCTCCTCCCAGGAGACAACACACTGATTTTTGTCCCTAGACCTTATGAAAGTTGCCAGAGTCAAATTTGAATCACTAGTGTTTTTTTTTTTTTTTTTTTTTTTAAGAAAAACAAACAAACAAAACACCTGAACTGGGTGCAGTGGGTCATGACTGTAGTCGAAACTCAGGAAGCTGAGACAGGAGGATTACTTGAGCTCAGGAGGTCGAGGCTGCAGTGAGCTCTGGTCACACCACTGCACTCCCACCGGGGTGACAGAAGGAGACCCAGCTCTCGAAAACAAACATAAAAAGACTTCAGTCTAATCACTCTTGCAATTAAGGATTTAACTAAGTAGTAAAATATGTCAGATCATATTCTGGGCCCAGGAACTCTGAATCTGGGATGTGAAAAGTTTTCTGGAGGAGTGTTCTGTTTGTCATATCATTAACTACAGTTAAGGTATTATTTGGTATACAAGAGGATATTGCCTAAAGCGATGAGAAACAGAAACTCGCTCTCCCTTAAATTTCTCCGAATACCTTGTAAAGTTGCTAGTTACAGCAAAAGAAGAAGAAGAAGAAGAGGAAGAAGAAGAAGAAGAAGAAGAAGAAGAAGAAGAAGAAGAAGAAGAAGAAGAAGAAGAAGAAGAAGAAGAAGAAGAAGAAGAAGAAGAGGAAGAAGAAGAGGAAGAAGAAGAAGAAGAAGAAGAAGAAGAAGAAGAAGAAGAAGAAGAAGAAGAAGAAGAAGAAGAAGAAGAAGAAGAAGAAGAAGAAGAAGAAGAAGAAGAAGAAGAAGAAGAAGAAGAAGAAGAAGAAGAAGAAGAAGAAGAAGAAGAAGAAGAAGAAGAAGAAGAAGAAGAAGAAGAAGGAGAAGAAGAAGAGGAGGAGGAAGAAGAAGGAGAAGAAAAAGAAGAAGAAGAAGAGGAAGAAGAAGAAGAAGAAGAAGAAGAAGAAGAAGAAGAAGAAGAAGAAGAAGAAGAAGAAGAAAAAGAAGAAGAAGAAGAAGAGGAGGAGGAGGAGGAGGAGGAAGAAGAAGAGGCAGCAGCAGCAGCATGCTCACTCAAAGGGAAGATGCAAAAATAAAAAGATGAAACTGCTTCCCTTCCCCTAAAGAGATAACGTGTGCACTTAAAAAATGTTCTAATCCTGTCTTTTGTAAGTCGACATATAAGCATTATTGAAAAGTCCAATCTTGCCTGCATTTTAAGGCTCTCAGCTCCTTTTAGGAAGCAACAAGATCAGAAAACAGTGTTCTCTCTTCCTTGGAGCTAGCACAGGTTTTATTAACATCGGTTGAACACCAATTCAAAGTACAGATTGGAAGTTCGAAGTATTGCTATTGATCCTTTTCTTGTGTATCCTTTAGCTCAATAATGAATTGATTTGTGACAAAACGAATAGAAGCTGCAGTCTTCTGAGAGCTTAAGATGTGCAGATGTGAGCTCAGTGCTTCACGTTTGCGTTCCTGCTCTTCATCCCTGTCTCCCAAGCCACTCGTCACACCCAGACTCTCCTGCGCAGGAGACGCTGCACAACCCTCACTGTGAAACCTCCTCCCACCGGCTCCTGACTCCGGAAACGCCTTCACAGTGCCATCAGCCTGATCCACTAGTAGCAAAATGCCTCACATCCCAGATCTAACCTCCAAATAGTCCCTCCTGACAAAAACTGACTCTTCCCTGAGGACGCTGCTCACCTCCCCTCTCACATGCTGGCTGTTTTTCATTCTAGGCCCTCCTGCTGCCAGACCTGGAGGTGACGGAGGGGCCCTGCTGATCCCCTTTTCCCCTTCCAGAGCCTTCTCCTTCCCTTCTACTGCAGATCTCATACCATCATCATCTGTCACCCCTAAAACTGTCCCTTCAAACTTTAAAATTAATCAGAAGAGAAGGGAGGGAGAGAAACAAAAATAAGCCAAGCTTTCACATGCTCAGCATTAGTCATGGGATCAGCTGTTTCCTGATCCTTCCTCATCGTATTGCTCCAGAATCACACAGACCCTGTCAAAGATTAGAGTTCCCCTTCACTACTCTACAGCTAACAGCTGAACATTGTGAAACGTTGTTCTCCATTTGAGATATTCTTGTAGGTCCTGCATACTGACGAAACTCCTGACGCCAGCTGGTCTGAAGGACTCCATGAGAAGCTGACTCACTGAAGAATGCAGTTTCTACATCCTGATGATTTCATCCCTCTTACCCCAACCAATCAATGACTGCAATTTTTCAGCTCCTCAACTCCCACAGTCCCCTTAAAAACCTCAGCCCAGAACTCTTCAGGGAGACAGATTTGAGGGTCTTCTCTCATATGTTCACTTGGCCTCCCCGCTGTCATCAAACCCTCTCTCTGCTGCAAAGCCTGTTGTCTTGGTTTATTGATCTGTTCCTATATAACAGGCATACAAACGTGTTGGTCCTGTAATACCTCTCCCCAACATTGTTTCCCACCTTTCTCAACAACATCAGTTCTCGGCCCATTGGTGTCCTCTCCAGTATTTCTCCTCTCTTTTCTGAGCATTTTCAATGCATAGATAATAATCCTGCCAAAACTCCACCATCCCAGGTCATTCAGCTTCTCTCTTCCTCCAGTCATCTTGACCTCTACCCTCATAAAAACAGCCAGTCACTTTCATGGCAATACATGGATCTCATCATGCATATTCATTGGAGTCCTTTGCCCCCTCTTAACTTCTAATTACTCCAGGGCTCAGTAATCACTCTTTTTTTTTTTTTTTTAAATCACTGTCTCTACTTACTCCCCTGGTTCCGTGGCTTTAAATGCTACCCACACACTGATAACTCCCAAATGAATATCTACAGTCCAGTCCTCTGTCCTGAACTCCAAATCTGCATCTCCAATAGCGTACTCATTATTTTCACTTGAATATCTAATATGCTTATCTCTGATTTTTCCTACCTATCCCACTGCATCCACAACCTTCCCCATGTTAGTTAGTTGATAGCAGTTTCATCCTTCTGGCCTAAAATGGAAGACTTCTTGGATTCATCCTTGACTCCTCTCTTTCTGCCCTATCCTACATCCAATCCATCAGGAATATCCCTTGCCTCTTTCTTCAGAACACATCCAGATTCTGACAACTTCTCACTGCCTTTGCTGCTCTTGTTCTGATCCCAATACCATCTTGCTTGGAGGACTGCTCTCACCTCCTAAAAGGCCTCCCTGCTCCTGCCTTGCCCCTTGTCATCTATTCCATGTGATCCAGGCTTCTGTGACCTCGCCAGCCTCAGCTCCTACCATCCCAACACCTACCATCCCAGCTCCAGCATGGCAATTCCCTTCTGCTCCTCAGTCAACCATCCAGGCTCCTTCCTTTCTGCAGCCTGAACACCCTGCCCTCAAAGATCCAAACGGCTCACTTTCTCTCCCTAAGACTTTGTTCAAATCTCAAAATCTCACGTTGTCATAAGCCAGTTCTCATCATCCTATTTAAACTCACAGCTTTAGCTCCTTCCCCAGTGTATTTGCTTATCCTGCCCTACACTTTTCCTTTTCTTTTTTCTCTCTTTCTTTTTTGAAAAGCATACCATTTATTATCTTCTAACAGCCTATATAATTTACTTTATTATTATGTTTGTTATTGATTATAGTGAATTCTTTTCATCCTCTTGTTAGTAGAGATAGAGTCATTGAGCATGATAATACAGAAGCTACTGTATTGCAGATTACTATGCCAATAACAAAAAAATAATAATGTGCAGTGTTCTTTTTAGGTTCCAGTTTGAAAACTGCAAGAATCTATTGATAGAGACAAGAACAGATCTCAACTACAAGGAGCTGCAGCAACATGAGGGAAGGAGAGATGGGCAAGGAGAAAAAGGGCAGAAATGAAGGAGAGAAGGGGCTTTTGAACGTCAGTTCAAAGTGGGTTATGTTCTGAATAAAATATGACCTAATCAGAATGGAGAAGAAGGATTTGGACTCTCTGGACCCCAACCACTGAGGAGAAGGGCCTCTTTCTGTTAGCGCACCCTTTTCAATGTGATAACACATTGGAATAGGGTGACCTTCTTTTGAAATTCCTAATAAGGGGCTGGGTGTGGTGGCTCATGTCTGTAATTCCAGCATTTTGGGAGGCCAAGGTGGGCAGATCACCTGAGGTCAGGAGTTCGAGATCAGCCTGGCTAACATGGTGAAACCCTGCCTCTACTAAAAAGTTAGTTGGGCATGGTGTCAGGTGCCTGTAATCCCAGCTACTTGGGAGGCTGAGACAGGAGAATCTCCTGAACCCAGGAGGCAAAGGTTTCAGTGAGCTAAGACTGCGCCATTGCATTCCAGCCTGGTGGACAGGAGTGAGACTGAGTCTGAAAAAATTAAAAATAAAAAAAAAATACTAATAAGGAAGAAAGCCTGCTAGTATGAGGCAATCATTTTTAATGCATTTTTTGATTCAACAGAATTTGTCAAGAGCCTACTATGTGCAAAGTATTGTGGTTATACTCTGGAAGGTTTTAAATGGAATGAGAAATTGTCATCCTGAAGATGTCAGAATATAGTACAGAGGCCAGGCACAGTGGCTCAGGCCTGTAATCCCAGCACTCTGAGAGCTTCAAGAGGGCAGACCACTTGAGGTCAGGAGTTCAAGAGCAGCCTGGCCAACATAACAAAACCTCATCTCTAGTAAAAATACAAAAATTAGCCAGGTGTGGCAGGTGTCTGTAATCCCAGCTAATCAGGAGGCTGAGGCAGGAGAATCATTTGAATCCAGAAAGTGGAGGTTGCAGTGAGCTGAGATCAAACCACTGCACTCCAACCTGGGCAACAGACAGCAATAACATCTCAAAAAAAAAAAAAAAAAAAAAATATATATATATATATATATATATATATGTGTGTGTGTGTGTGTGTGTGTGTGTGTGTGTGTATCTCAAAATACATGTACGTAGTGTGTGTATATATATAGTAGTATGTATATATACAGTAGTGTGTATATATATATATAGTAGTGTATATATATATATATGGATAGTATATATACATATATATGTGTATATACACTACTATATATATATATATATATAATAGGGGGAGAAGGCAGGAAAACAAATTAAATATAAAGTAGAAATTTTCATTATTGAGGCACAAGCAAATGTATTAAGAAAACAGAGGAAGGAGGCCCGACGGTGGCTCACGCCTGTAATCCCAGCACTTTGGGAGGCCGAGGCAGGCAAATCACAAAGTCAAGAGATCCAGACCATCTTGGCCAATATGGTGAAACCCTGTCTCTAGGAAAAATGCAAAAATTAGCTGGACATGGTGGCACACGCCTGTAGTCCCAGCTACTTGGGAGGCTGCAGCAGGATAATTGCTTGAACCCAGGAGGTGGAGCCGAGGCCACGCCACTGTACTCCAGCCTAGCGCCTGGTGACGGACCAAGACTCTGTCTAAAAAAAAAAAGAAAGAAAGAAAGAAAGAAAGAAAAGAAAACAGAAGAAGAGGAAGGAATTTTATATTCTGCAGGAGGCAAAATCAGCACACTGGCTACCAAACTGCAAATAAAGAAGGGATCCTTCCCTTCCTGGCAGCAGTTTATGCTGATTTGAGTCAAAAGCCCTTTCCCTAGCACCCTAGAGAAACAGAACCCGCAAAGAGGCACACAATGGAGGCTTCTGAGTGTTGTGCTGGAGATCTGATGAGGAAAGCCGAGCCATGACCCGATCATAGGAATCTGTCTACGGTTTGTTTCAGTATGAAGCTCTCTAAGGAAATCCCTTCTACTGCTTGACATGGAAACATTGGGAGCTACTAGGGACAAATCCCCAGGAGAAAAGGGACTATGGTGATCAGAACCAGGGTTCTTGAGTTCAGTGATGCCTCCAAATCTGGAGAGTACCACGTCGCTGCCCACTGTGAAGAATGTGAGCTTGTTTTTACTGACAGAACCTCAGGCCTAGAATGAATGATTTTGTCTTCTATAATATGGCACACGGTGTTGTCGTTAACAATTGATATGGAGGGGACAACATTTATGAGAATTTTTTTTTTTTTTTTTTTTTTTGAGACGGAGTTTCACTCTTGTTACCCAGGCTGGAGTGCAATGGCGTGATCTCGGCTCACCGCAACCTCCGCCTCCTGGGTTCAGGCAATTCTCCTGCCACAGCCTCCTGAGTAGCTGGGATTACAGGCACGCGCCACCATGCCCAGCTAATTTTTTGTATTTTTAGTAGAGACGGGGTTTCACCATGTTGACCAGGATGGTCTCGATCTCTCGACCTCATGATCCACCCGCCTCGGCTTCCCAAAGTCCTGGGATTACAGGCGTGAGCCACCGTGCCCGGCCTTATGAGAATTTTTTAAAACTTTTCTTTCCCAATACTGAAGCCAACCTTTAGGACCAAACTATTTATTTATGTATAGACAGGATCTCATTTTGTCACCCAGGCTGGTGTGCCGTGGCAGAATCACAGCTCACAGCAGACTCAACCTCCCCGGCCCAAGCAATCCTCCTGCCTTAGCCTCCTAAGTAGCTGGGACCGCAAACACACACAACTTTGCACAGGTAATTTCTTTGTTTCTTGTAGAGGCAAGGTCTTGCTGTATGGCCCAGGCTGGTCTTGTGGTCCAAGTTTCAAGCAATCCTCCCGCCTAGGCCTCCCAAAGTGCTGATTACAGGCATGAGCCGCTGTGCCTGGCCCATAGCAATCTATTTATAGGATTTTTGGAGTAGTAAGTGGTTGGCCTTTCTTTTAATGTAGATCAGATTTCTCTCCACCCTAAAATATAAACAATTCATTCTGGAAAGATGAGTGTTATGCTACCAAGCCAAAACGCTTTTTTTTTTTTTTTTTTTTTTTTTAAAGAATAGGAATAAAATCAGTGTGATTTTTTAAGGTTTTATCTAATGTCATCCCTAGAAAACAGTTTGCCAAATGTCGTATACAGCTTTGTCTTATAATTAGATTCCACATACCCAGTGAAAATTTAGCGTATACAATTTATTTGCAACCAGATATTTCTGTTTCATGTTGCCCCACACATTGCCTGCTGGACAAACAAAACTAATGCTTATTTTAGAATATGTAAGTTTAACAAACGCAAAGCACAGTTAGTTTTCACACAACAGTGTCTTCGAGCAGCAACAACCCTATAAGGCACTTAAGTTGAGCCGGGGGAGGACCGCCACACCACCTCTTTCAGGATAAAGTGGTAAGTGGGAGGTGGTACAAAAGCCCTATAATTCCTCTTAAGCTTTTAAGAAATTCCCTCGATTAATATCAGTAGCTAGTTTTTCTTAAGGCTTTGGTCTGAAGGAATGTATTACTGGCAATCTTGACAAAAGATGTTTTAGTTTATATGCAGTCGTCTCAAGATTGTACGGATATTTGCTTTGACTAACCTCAGAAATTCAAGCAAAGCCATGTTACAGTAGGCATATAAACAAGTAGGTCACAAGGTTAATGTTCGATGCTAACACTGACTTTTTTCTACCACTCGAAAGCACGCAGGAGCAGTAAGATGTGATACCCAGAAGCAATGGAAGATAAACACTTAACTATGCATAGTCAACCAGCTCAGAGCTTTTAGGCAATGAACAATTATTTAATTATTAAGGCAAAAAGCACACAGGCATACGACTGAGAGTACCAGAGACATTGAAGCCCTCCAAATTTTGAATGAAAGAGTAATTTTAAAACTGATTTTATGGAACAAAAGTAATCTTTTAATGGAGCTGTAAGAATGTATTTAAAAATCGATCTGAAAATGAGATTTCTCAATCCATTAATCATTAGCCAAAAAAAAAAAAAAATCCTCCATGCATGCATTATACATAATATGGAAAATGTATTGAATATCAATATTGGAGGGGTGGGGACACATTTCCAAACATGTTTCTGAACTAGGGATCTATGTATTTGTCTTGCCTGTCCTATTAAGACTAACCTCCTGGTGCAGTGATTCACCCCTATAATCCCAGTGCTTTGGAGGCCAAGGCAGGAGGATCCCTTGAGACCCTGGGCAATATAACAAGACCCCATCTCCACAAAAAATAATTAAAAAATTAGCTAGGTGTGGTGGCATGTGCCTGTAGTCGTAGCCTCCTTGAGGCTGATTACTCAGGGAGGATCAGTTGAGCCCAAGACAGGAGTTCAAGGCTGCAGTGAGCCATGATTGCTCCACTGCAGTCCAGCCTAAGCAGCAGAGCAAGACTCTGTCTCAAAGAAAAGAAAAAAAAAAAAGACCGAACTCCCCAAAGGTCCAAGAGCACTCTGAAATCCCACACTTGGCAGGGTGCATAGCAGAGAAAGGGCTTAGAAAGTCTTGTGTTGAATTTCAATAAAAAAGACAAGATCGCATCCCAACTCTTAGCAATAATGATTGCAAACTCTCTTCACTTGATCTCTCTTAAACTTCAGGTCAGAATTCCCCAACTAGAGAATGGGAAAAGCAATTTTACACGGTAGACCCCTGGTTTCCATAGCTTTCCACAAACTTAAAATGCGGTGCCACACCATAAACCTAGATGTTAGTATCTAAGATGCTTTCATTCTAGGGTGCAGGAGACCAGCTTTCCCATTCCTTCAGGAAGAGAAACAGAATGTGCACCAGTAACAATGTTTGCAGGAATGAGAAGCTGCAGACTGGCTGATAAACAAGCTCTAGATTTAGTAGACGTGGTTTACAAAGGTCCCAAGTTCCGGAAGTAAGCCATTCCACATTTCTCTGAGACGCTCTTCTCACAGATAAATGCGGCCCTTATCAAGAGGTTAGTATGTGCCCAGCACTGTTTATTTTGGCAGCGGCTCAGTTTCTGCCTCTATAATTAAATGAGGCTGATGAGTTGACAGCAGCTCCGAGAGAGATCAGAGGAAACTCGACTTCATCTCCCTGCCTTTTATTTTCTCTGCTCTCCACTGCCTAGCCTCCCTCGTGTTTTTTTTTTTTCTTCATTAATACAAGAGAGCAAATTTAACCCACATCCTGGCCCGGCAGGGGTGCTCAGGAACAACATAAAATTCCAAATACGTGTTTTGATCTTCATTGCCCCTCTGCCAGAAACAGCAACTTCACTTCTCATTAGACACTAGTAACAGCTTCTTAATTATCCCCACGAAGAATGAGAGACACATGTCCCCATCTTTACTGCAATCCCGAAAGAGCCCTTAACTCTGTATTCTACTAACAAGGCCTCTAGAACCTTAAGGTAAATGCTTACTAGTGGATAGTCCTTGAATTCATTACAGAAAATGCTCTCAAGTGAGTGCGTGGGATAGCTGTGAAAACAAAGGGAATCAATTGCAGCCTTAAACTCCTGGGCTCCAGTGATCCCTCCAGCTCAGCCTCCTGAAAAGCTGCAACTACAGATGTGTGCCACCATGCCTGACTAATTTTTAAAATTTTTTTGTAGAGAGAGATCTGGCTTTGTTGCCCAGGCTGGTCTCAAACTCCAGACTACCATAGTGGACTACCAGTTCTAAATTCATAAACCTTCTTGTTGAATGGTAGGCCAAAGAACACATGTAATAACCATGGGTCACTATTTTACTCATAGGCTAATATCCCTGCAGGGTGTGTGTGTGTGTGTGTGTGTGTGTGCGTGTGTGTGTGCGCGCGCACATGCACATGCTCACGCAATACAAATGTTGGTTTAGGCCAGACACAGGGACTCACGCCTATAATCCCAGCACTTTGTGGGGCTAAGGCAGGAGGGTCACTTGAGGTCAGGAGTTTGAGACCAGCCTGGGCAACAAAGCAAGATTCCTCTTTTTTGTGTATACAAAAAAAAAAAAAAAAAGTAGACAAATTTTTTTTTTAATTAGCCAAGCATGGTAACACCCATCTATAGTTCCAGCTACTCAAGAGGCTGAGGTGAGAGGATCATCTGAGCCCGGGAGTTGGAGGCTGCAGCAAGCTACACTTAGTCCACTGTACTCCAGCCTGGCAACAGAGGGAAACCCAAAGAAATGTTGGTTCCTTCCTACACCCAGGTCTTGTTTCAGATAGTCTCATTTGAGAAGCAGCTGCTGTATTCTTCCTTTTGTTTTTGTTTTATCCAAGGGCTGACGTCCTATTTTTTATTTAATTTTTTATTTACAATTGACACATAATCATTGTGCGTATTTGTAGGGTACTGTGTGGTGTTTAGTTGCAGGTATACGTGATAGAATGATCGGATCAGGGTAATTTCCATACCCATCACTCTAAACATTTATCATTTCTTTGTGGTGACAACATTCAAAATGTTCTATCTTGAAATACTGTCTGCACGACTTTGCTTTTGCTGTATTAATCCTATCCTGTAAAAGGACTCCAAAACTATTCTTCCCGTCTAACTGCAACTTCGTATTTTTCTTTATTATAGCTCTAGACCCAACTGCAGGCACACTGCATGAGACTCAGATGCTGTGCCGCTTTTAACTAAGAAGAATCAATTCCCCAAACTCTCTTAAGAGAGCAGCTCATGGGTTAAACATAGCCAGTGTCGGATTTTAACCTACGGTAGAATGTGAGGTTACCCATGACACATTTCCATGGATTCCTCATAAATACGAGTCAGAAAATCGGCATTATCTCAGCTGGAAATGTGCCATCTTCTCCCTGATGATGAAAATCAGTTCTACTATTATACAATCATCTGATAAAAGCAACCCACATTGACAGCTTTCACGTTAGCAGTATGTCATATCTGGTCACGTAAAGTGTCCTGACACGCACAGTCTCCTTCAGACGGAGTCGATCGTGTCCTCCTGAATGCTCCTACACTGCGATCAGAGTCCTTTGGCGGCCTCCGCCATGCAGCCGTAGTTCAAGAGCAGTTCTTGTCTCATCGTTTCTCTCCTCCTCCCTTCTTCCTGTCTTTTTTTCTCTTTCTTTTTCCTTCTTGCTTTCTCTCTTTTCTTTCCTTCCTTCCTTTCTTTCTCTTTCTTTCTTCTGTTTTCCTTCTCTTTCCTTCTTTCTTTCTCTTTCTCTTTCTTTCTTTCCTTCTTTCCCTCCCTCCTTTTTCCTTTTTCCTTCCTGTTTCTTTCTTTCTGTTGAGACAGGATCTCATTCTACTGCTGAGGCTGGAGTGCAGTGTCAGGATCATTGCTCGCTGCAGCCTCAACCTCCCAGCCCCAAGCAATACTCACACCTCAGCCTCCCAAGTTTCTGGGACTACAGGCATACACCACCATGCCCTGCTAATTTTTCATTTTTTCTAGAGGAAGAGTTTTGTCATGTTGTTGGGGCTGGTCTCAAACTCCTGGGCTCAAGCCATCTTCCCACCTCAGCCTCCCAACGTGCTGAGATTACAGGCATGAACCACGATGCCTGGTGCATTCATCCTGGTAACTCCAGCAGTGTGCAAACTCTCTAGTGCACCTGAGTTTTAACAAAAGTACTTATTGAAATGGAATAAATTATCTCCTTCAATCCTTGCAACAGTTCCGGGAGCTAATGCCGAGAAGAGTTAGATGTAGATGGTCGGACTCATGACCAGTGATAGAGAGAAAACAAAGGCATTTGGTGCCAAATCTAACCTCGTGTCACCCCATTAGGTACCTGCTTTAACTGAGTACTTACCTAGTGAATCACTCTGCAGCTTCAACATTTATTTTCACGTTAGTGTGTTTTATGCACCCACAGGGATTATTATTTCTCTGAAGGCAGAAGATTTTATATTAATGAAACACATTATACATTTGCATTGCTCCCAACACAGTTTGAATTCCTTCCTCGTTGCAAGGAGTATAAAAAATAACATCTAGGTCAGATGCAGTGGCTCATACCTGTAATCCCAGCACTTTGGGAGGCCAAAGCATGCACATCGCTTGAGGCCAGGAGTTCAAGATCAGTCTGGGAAACTTAGCAAGGCCCTGTCTTTATAGGAAAATTAAAAAAAAAAAAAAAATTAGCCAGATGTGGTGGCACATGCCTGTAGTTCCAGCTACTGCAGCTGAGGCAGGAAGATCGCTTGAGCCCAGGAGTTCAAGGCTCCAGTGAGCTATCTCACTTTGCCTTTTCAAGACTACTGGATTTCAAGCCTAGAGACTGACATCAGCCTGGGCCAGGCCAATCACTCAATACTCCAGCGACTTTTTGGAAAATAAATACGTACACCACAGCACTCCAGGCTGAATGACAGGGTGAGACTCTGTCTCAAAAGGAAAGAGAGGGAGACAGAAAGAAAGAAAAAAGAAGAAAGAGAAGGAGAAGGGAAGGAGGAAGGAAGGAAGGAAGTAGGTAGGCTGGCAGGAAGACAAAGAGAGAAAGAAAGAAAGAAAGGAAGGAAGGAAGAAAGGAAGGAAGGAAAGACAGAGAGAAAGAAAGAGGAGGGAAAGAAGGAGAGAGAGAAGAAAGAAAAACGACAAAGAGAGGAGGGAGGGAGGGAGGAAAGGAGAGAAGGAGAAGAATAATATTTAATCGTGTTCACATGAATCTTCATATGTAATTGACACAAACTGTCCAGCGAAAATCATCAGGACCTGCTGTGGGGTGAGGCCCGGCCCCTCCCGTCCCTTTCTGTCCACCAGCGTCAGTGTATTTTGTCTCTCACTTTGCCTTTCCAAGGCTATTGGATTCCAAGCCCAGAGAGTGACATTAGCCTAAGCCAGGCCAATAGCTCAATATTCTGGCATCTTTTGGCATATTCTTTGGTCATCCCCAAACCCACTCTGAGATTGGAGACTCAGTGCTCCCTGTGACTGCCCAGTACTAGGTAAAATCCATCTGCCAAACTCAGATGGATTCTTCCCGATGTGAGAGTTCACATACCGTTTTGTCGGACCACACCTCAAAACGAGAACCATCAGAAACTTGTCACTTAAGTGTTCAGCTTTAACGGTCTATAGTTAGCTCAGTTTTTGGTGTGGGATATAGGCAGCATTGCATGGCTATAAAGGACTATTTACTAGATTAAACATGATATATAATAAATTATATATAATTCTATCAGCTTGACTAATAGGAACAGGACATTGATTTTAATCTTATGTTAGTCAATAGCTTTCTAACTGTCCTCTATAGCTATTCAAGTGGTGAACAGAAATCAGACAGGTTTGAATAATCCACAGAAAGTCCATGGCAGAACGTAGAACCAGCACAATAGACACTTTAACACTCGCTTGGTTCTGTGCCATGGAAACGGTAGAGGCTGGTTTTTCCTTCTACTCTACAGACATTTTTCATAAGTTTATTCCAATCTATTGACAAACAACCGATTTTGGAGCATTTAACGATCTTGGTTGGGAAAACACTGGAGCTTTAAAGAATTACTAGTGTTTTGATCATTGTTTTTATGGCACGTTTGGGCATACTGCCTAATTTACTTAAATAAACATCCCAATGTGAAGTTAATTAAGTTCTGAAGGAGTTAACAAAACTCTCAAGAAATAGATTATTAAGAAAACTGCAACCCACTTGGTTCTTGGCTGTCACAACGTGGATTTAGATTGCTGTAAGTACACTTAATCATGCTTACTGCCAAATACTGTATTTCTATGTTCATAAAAATGTAATTTGAAATGCATGTAGGGATGATACAGTCTCTTTATAAAGGGAAGTTATCTGTGATAAAAGCAGTTGTTGACATTAGAAATGCAGACCCAAGGATGCAGACGGGAAATGTAATAAAAAGAAAACAAACGTAGCGGGGAGAGGGGGGGTTAAAAATACGGCAAAACAAAGCCAGATGTGGCTGCAAAACTCTGCCCAAGGGAAAAGCTGGAACTCCTACCTTTCACATGGGCCGTTGCTGGCCATTAGAAGTAAAACATGATCCCAGATCTAGAAAGCAGAGTGGACGATTCGGTCCACAGCTGCTTGCTGAATGCAACCCCTACAAGTAGAGATACACGTTTGTTCATTCCTAAGAGCTGCTGCTTTTTTCTCTTTGGAGACGGGGTCTCACTCTGTCACCCAGGCTAGAGTCCAGCAGTGCCATCACAGCTCACTGCAGCCTTGACCTCCTGGGCTCAAGCTGATCCTCCCACCTCAGCCTCCTGAGTAGCTTAGGCTACAGGTGTCTGCCACCACACCTGGCTAATTTTTTTTATTTTTCTGTAAAAACAGGGGTCTCACTATGTTGCCTGTGCTGGTCTTGAACTCCCAGGCTCGAGTGATCCTCCCATCTCGGCCTCCCACTGCTTCTTTTAGTGGCTAAGGATAATGGACTGTGGATTTCCACACTGCTGAGCCTTCTCGTCTCCATTGTTTCTTCATCCGACCTTCTCCCACAGGGCCCCCACACAGTAGTTTAATGAACTGGCTTTAATACTATTCTCCACAGAGCTGCAAAGATATGAGGCCACATGGTAAAAACTGATATTTCAACACATTTTACTTAGGCTCAGGGAATCTGTTAAATGTTAGATTCTTTAAACAAAACTCATGGCGATTCTCCCCTCCCCACAGCCATACCCGTGCTCATCCTGGAAATTATTATCACGGGTCACCAGGATCCTGTAGGACTCCCCAAGTTCACCTTGATCTTCACCAAAGCAAGTTGTTAATGATGTACTCAGCGGCAGGTGTCAGTGCTGGATTTTGGCTAATGTTTTTAATCTTTCCTGTAAGACGAATGTGTTTTTAAACTTGTGTTTTATCCCACCTCCTGCCCCTAGGTTGTCTAGGGTCTTTCCTTAATGCTCAAAATAATTCCATGCTCATGTAAATAATGGAAAACTCGTAGATCTCCCAAAAAGGGTTTCTTTGGGCCGGCACGGTGGCTCACACCTGTAATCCCAGCACTTTGGGAGGCTGAGGCAGGCAGATCACTAGAGGTCAGGAATTTGAAACCAGCCTAACCAATGTGGTGAAACCCCAGCTCTACTAAAAATACAAGAATTAGCCAGGCATGTTGGTGGACGCCTATAATCCCACCTACCTGGGAGGCTGAGGTGGGAGAATCACTTTAACCTGGTAGGCAGAGGTTGCAGTGAGCTGAGATCGTGCCACTGCACTCCAGCCTGAGTGACAGAGCAAGACTCTGTCTTAAAAAAAAAAAAAAAAAAGATTCATAAAACCCCTGCCTTTTTTTTTCTTCTCTTCCTAAGTGAATTGCTGGAAGACTCAAATTTTAATGAAACTAAAAAAGCATGAAACCTGTGGGAGGTGTAGAAATACATGGTCCTGCCTCAAAACCACAAACATTCCAGAAGGGAGGCAGCACCCAAGGGTGTGCACAGGACACTGTAGGAGAAGGACTAACTTCAAGACCCAGAATGATTTGCTAAATTGCCTGCACCTGTGTCTTCAATAGCACAGAAATGTTTCTAATAACTTAATTCACAACAAGAGCCAAACGTCTCTTCAAGCCTTGCTATGAATATTTTGGAAAACAACAGCCACATTAATAGAAATCAGACCTGGAAAGACATACCCAGATTGTTATAAGGATATCCAGATTAGAGTTTAAGAAAGTTCAGACCCTTAAAGAAAGTTTCCTGTCCGATATTAGGAATTGGCAACTGAGTCCCACAGCCTGCAAGACTTGTATTGAAAGCCTCAGTCCTAGAGGCTATTTTCAGCCCCTGGGTGGAAATCCAGAGTTAGAGACCTCCCCAGCCCTCCTTCTCCGCTGCTGTGGGTGGACAGCGCCAGCAAACACAGATACACGTGGTCCAGCCAGTGAGATTTTGGCCAAATAATGACCTTGAAATGGGTACTTTCAATTCTGAGTATGAACACATAATCATTTCTTCTTCTCTTTTTTTTTTCTTTGAGATAGGGTCTCACTCTGTCACCTAGAGTGGAGTACACAGAGGTGATCTCCGCTCACTGCAGCCTTAACTTCCCAGGCTCAGGTGATCCTCCCACCTCAGCCTCCTGAGTAGCTGAACTACAGGTGCCTGCCACCATGCCTGGTTAACTTTTTTGTATTTTTAGTAGAGGTAGAATTTTGCCATGTGGCCCAGACTGGTCTCGAACTCCTGGGCTCAACGATCCTCTCACCTCCCCAAGTGCTGGGATTACAGGCGTGAGCCACTGCACTTGGCCATCATTTCTTTTAAAAAGGTATTAAACCTGCAGGATTCCAAGTAAACAAGTGTGTGTTAAGAAGATTGGGAAGAAAGCAGAGATCTTTTTTGTTTTGTTTTGTTTTGATTTTTTGAGATGGAGTCTTGCTCTGTCGTCCAGGCTGGAGTGCAGTGGCATGATCTGGGCTGACTACAAACTCCACCTCCCGGGTTCGAGAGATTCTCTTGCCTCAGCCTGCCGAGTAGCTAGGACTATAGGAGTGCAACACCACACCTGACTAATTTTTGTATTTTTAGCAGAGACGGGGTTTCACCATTTTGGCCAGGCTGGTCTCTAACTCCTGACCTCATGATCTGCCCATTTCAGCCTGCCAAGTGCTGGGATTATAGGCATGAGCCACCATGCCCAGCCAGAAAGCAAATCTTAATGTCAACCTCAAATTCAAAGACATTCAATAATGTGGTAATGTCATACTAGCTGTGATATAAAACTAGATAGTAGTATGTCAATACTAGTATTCAATTTTTATTCTATTTATTGGAATATTTTCTTATTGCAACTGGAATACATGAATATAATATAAACTTCAAAAAAATATAAATATGCATAAAAAAAGAAAATTATTATCATCCCTAATCTTAGCACAGAGAGGTAACCATTGTTAGCACGTTGGTATGTATCTTTCATTCCTTTATTCATTTACTATTCATTCATTTAGTATTCATTCATTTATTTATTTAGCACCAATTATGGACCCAGGCACTGTACATTCTTTCTGTCCTTTGTCTATACATAAATATGCTTATTTTTTTAAACATGGTATTGTTTTATACCTAGGATTTTAGCCTAATTTTTAAATGTTAATTATAAAATGATTATAAAACATTTTAAAATTAGATTTTAAAATGGCATAAAATAGATGGAATAAAAGTGTTTGATTTCAGCATCTATTATGTACCATTTTCATAGTTCTGTATTATTTCATACTATGTATGGACCAAACCATTGTCAAACATACATCTTTTACACAATATTTCAAGGTGCTATGCTAAATGTAAATTGTTACATACATCTATGACTGTTTTATGATAGTAAACACTCACAAGCAGACCGACTACATCAGAAAACACAAAGATTTCAGGACTTTTGAAATTCATTTGCGTATTAGCCACCACTTACGTTTTACATTCCTAGCAACAGTATGTGATTTCTCACACTCTTCCAAACACTAATCAACTTTTTAAAGTTTATCAGGTTGTTAGGTTAAAAACAACACCTTGTTTTGAATTTGTAATATGTTTTGTTATTAGGAAAATCGAACCTCTTGTCATTTGGTTAGTTGGTTGCTTGAGTCAAGAGTAAGATATTTACTAAGCACCTACTAGGTTACCAGTTCTAAACTGGGGAAGACAAATGGTTCGCAAATCATGTAAAGAATAATAAAATACCAGATCTAACAAGAAGAAAACAAGACTTAGGACAGTCGTTAAGAGCTGAGCTGTAGAAAGGAAGTTAGACTGGTACATTTTTTCTCCTTATAATCTATTCTATTTTTTTGTTTGTTTGTTTTTGTTTCTTGAGACAGAGTCTCACTCTGTCACCCAGGCTGGAGTGCAGTGGCACAATCTCTGCTCACGGCAACCTCCGTCTCCTGCGTTCAAGCAATTGTCCTGCCTCAGCCTCCCAAGTAGCTGTGATTACAAACATGGCCAATATGTCTGGATAATTTTTGTATTTTTCATAGAGATGAAGTTTCGCCATGTTGCCCAGACTGGTCTCAAACTCCTGGCCTCAAGTGCTCAAGTGGTCTGCCAGCCTTGGCCTCCCAAAGTGCTAGAATTACAGACGTTAGCCACCGTGCCCGGCCAGTCTAGTCTATTTTTAAACTTGTTTTATATATACACTATAAACCAAAAAACACACACATATATACATCTTAAAGAATTACAGAAATTTAAAAATGAAATTAAAGAAATGAAACATACACCCATGTGCCGGTCTCCCAGCTTAAGAAAGGTAACTGATTATTCTATATCCTTATAAATGTCTCCACCCAGACACGTTCTCCTCTGTTTTCGAAGATGTTAATGCTGAGTTTTAAATAAACCTCCTCCTGAACTTTCTTTGGAGGTTTTAACATATGTGAACATGTCTCTGATTAACATATTGTTGAGTTTGGACTGTTGTTGAATCACATGTAAGTTCCACAAGTTAGGGTTTTTTTTTTTTTTCCATACACTATGTTCTTGACCTGTTTTTGATACAGATGAGTATTCTGTATATATATGTATATAAAAGGATGAGTATTCTGTGCACATAATATACAGAATATACTTTATATTACAGAATGCTCATCCTTTGTCCATTATGTGCTGAAATATCTCAAATTGTGACTTGTCTTTTCAGTCTCTCATTGATGTGTTTTGAAGGACAGAAGAGCTTGATTTTACTGTGATTGAATTTATTGATCTTTTCCTTTATGATCTGTGCTCTCTGTGTTTGTTAAAGAAATTCCGCTCTATCCCCAGGGTCATAAAGATATTCTTCCTGTATTTCCTTCCAAGTACTTTAAAATGTTACCTTTCACAGTTTGGATTGTAATCCACCTTGCCCTCTGGTTTCAGCATTGCCATCTGAAAACGGACGGTGAGATGGCTTTTGTGATTTTTCCCATACACATAACCAACTGTCCTTGTACCCCTTGTTGAATAATCTGCCATTTGTACACTGATCTGCAACTGTCGACTTCGTCGTGGACCAGTTGCTGTGTTCGGCAGGCCGTTTCTTGGGCATTCTGTTCCATTCCTATTGTCTCTCTGGGCTATTAGACACTATCTTAATTGCTAAAACTTTATTATAAGTGTTGATATCTTGTAGACATCAAGTATCTTGTAGATAATCTGGATATCTTATACATGTCCCACCTGGTTCTTTTTAAGATTGTCTTGATTGTTCTTATCCATTGACACTTTTATTTAAATATTAGCACCATTGCAGTGGCTTACGCCTGTAATCCCAGCACTTTAGGAGGTCAAGATGGGTGGATCACCTGAAGTCAGGAATTCAAGACCAGCCTGGCCAACATGGGGTAACCTTGTCTCTACTAAAAATACATAAATAAGCCTGGTATGGTGACACACACTTGTAATTCCAACTACTCAGGAGGCTGAGGCAGGAGAATCACTGGAACCCAGGAGGCAGCTTGCAGTGAGCCATGATTGTGCCACTGCACTCCAGCCTGGGTGACACAGCAAGACTCTGTCTCAAAAAAACAAATAAATAAAATAAATAAAGTTTTAGAATTTGTTTATCGAGTTCTGCACAAAATATCCTGTTAGCATTCTTATTAAAATTGCATTAAATATCTTATCATTTAGGGTAGAATTGTTATTTTTATTATGCCTTTCTACCCCGAATATGTTTCTCCCTCCATTTGCTTAGTATTTTTTATTATAACTGAATACAATTGGTTAATTTTCTGCATGAAAGACCTGCATGGTATTTGTCAGATGCATACTGGGTTATCCTGCCTTTGCCTTCCAAGTGAACCCTCCATCATCCTCACCATGCCGTGTGCCTGGGAGACTGACTCTGTGGACGGCATCAACAGGCTCTCTGGATCCGGACTCCCTGGAGTGTTGGAAGTAGAAAGCAATGGGTGGGAGAGCAGAGGGCAGAATAGTTAATTGCAGGTCAGGCACGATGGCTCACACTTATAATCTGCATTTTGGGAGGCTGAGGTGGGCGGATCACCTGAGGTTGGGAGTTCTAGAGCAGCCTGGCCAATATGGTGAAAACCCATCTCTACTAAATAAAAAAATTAGCCAAGTGTGGTGGCACACATCTGTAATCCCAGCTACCTGGGAGGCCGAGGCACAAGAATTGCTTGAACCTGAGAGGTAGGATTGCAGTGAGCCAAGGTCGTGCCATTGCACTCCAGCCTGGGTGACAGAGTGAGACTCCATCTCAAAAACAACGAAATAAAACAAAAATAGAAAAGCTGGGTATGGTGGCTCACACCTGTAATCCCAGTACTTTGGGAGACTGAGGCAGGTGAACGACCTGAGGTCAGGGGCTCGAGACAAGCATGGACAACATGGTGAAACCCTGTTTCTACTACAAATACAAAAATTAGCTGGGCATGGTGGCATATGCCTGTAATCCCAGGTACTTGGGAGGCTGAGGCAGGAGAATCATTTCACCCGGGAGGCGGAGGTTACCGTGAGCAGAGATTGCACCACTGCACTCCAGCCTGGGTGAAAAATAGAGAGACACAGTCTCAAAAAAAAAAAAAAAAAAAAAAAAAAAAAAAAAAAGAGGAATTGGATCTTACTTCCCAGCACCTTCTCTTCCAGGCAGCCAGCAGGCAGTGACTGTTCTCTTCTGAAACAAACAACTCCCGCTTGCAGCTCCCTGCTAGAGCTGAAATTTGCTCCAGCTTCTGTTTCCCATCCTCACCTCCCCAGGTCTGGGGTCCCTTGCTGTTACTTGCCCTGGGGTTTCGACCATCTTCGCAGGTGTCCCTTCGCCCTGCTCAGATCTTCGCAGTCATTAGACTGCACTGGAGTCACCATCTGTTTTCTGTAGAGACCCTGCCATATACAACTGTGAGTGTGTAAAATTTCTCAGGCTTTGTAAATTCTTTCGCGTTTTCTACGTAGAAAATCATATCATCCACAAATAGTAATATATTACCTTTTCCTGTCTGATTCTTACACTTTCTCCTTTTCTTACACTGGCCTGTCCTCCAGAACACCGCTGATCTGTAGTGCTAAGGGCAGCCACCCCTGTTTCGTGCCTGATTTAAAAGAGTATAACATAGTACATTTTATAATGTTAAATCAGTCATTCTAGAAATAAACACTACTTGTTCACTGCTTGCTGTAGATTGCTATTTAGGATTCTTGCCTTTAGATATGTCTAGGAATCTTTTTTTCTTGTAAATGTCCTTGTTTGCTGTTGGAATCTGGGTTACATTTGTCTCATAATGTAAGTGAAAAATGTTCTGTCTCCTATTCTTTGCAGGAGTTTGTATAAGCTTGAAACTACCTGTTCCTTGAATATACGGTAGAAACTACTTATAAAAACATCTGGGATTGGTGTTTATTTTGTGGGAAGATTTTTAACTACTGACTCAAATTCTTTAAAAATTATAGGGCCCTTCAGGTGTTTATTACTTAAGTCACTTTTAAAATGTAAACGTTTCTAGGAATTTTTCCATTTAACCTAAGTTTTTAAGTATTTGACATTAAGTTGATCATAGTATTCCCTTAAAATTTAATCTCTGCTGCATTAGTAGTTATGAACTTCATTCATTCATATATTGTTTGTCATCTTTTTTTTTTTTTTTCAGATGGAGTCTCCATCTGTCACCAGGCTGGAGTACAGTGGCATAATCTCAGCTCACTGCAACCTCTGACTCCCTGGTTCAAACGATCCTCCTGCCTCAGCCTCCCGAGTAGCTGGGATTACAAGCATGCACCACCACTCCTGGCTAATTTTTGTATTTTTAGCAGAGATGCAGTTTCACCATGTTGGCCAGGATGGTCTCGATCTCCTGATCTTGTGACCCACCCGCCTTGGCCTCCCAAAGTGCTGGGATTACAGGTGTGAGCTCAAAGAAGAAACCACTGTCGAAGTTAGAAAATAGTTAAAATTGAATAAACAGGAATACTATATATTGAAACTTGGCAGACATAGCTAAAGTCATATTTTAGAGTATAATTTCTAACTTTAAATGCTTAATTGGATAAAAGAGAAAGAAAGGCTATGTATCTACCTTAAGAAGATAAAAAGAAATAATAAAATAAATAAGAAATAAAATAAGAAACAAAGATGCAAAATTATCAAAGCCAAAGCCGTTTAAAATGACAGTTTTAGCAAGACAGATCAATCAAAAAATGGGACCCTTAATGGGTCCCTTTTACGTTTTATTTATTTATTTGTTTTTGAGACAGAATTTTGCTCTTGTTGCCCAGGCTGGAGTGCAATGGCACAATCTTGGCTCACTGTAACATCCACCTCCCAGGTTCAAACCATTCTTCTACCTCAGCCTCCCATGTAGCTGGGATTACAGGCACCCACCACCATTCCCAGTCAATTTTTGTATTTGTAGTAGAGAGGGGTTTCACCATGTTGGCCAGACTGGTCTCGAACTCCTGACCTCAGGTGATCCGCCAGCCTCAGCCTCCCAAAGTGTTGGGATTACAGGCATGAGCCACCGTGCCCAGGCCATGGGTCTTTTTTAACATTTCATAATATGTGATTTATTTCAAGTTTATCTTTTAAACGCAATTTCTGGTTTATTTGTATTGTGCTAGAGACTTTGAGATTTGTAAGCTTGCTTTATGACCCGTTAAGTACAGGTGTCCCTCAGTAACTGTGGGGGATTGGTTCCAGGACTCCTGTGGATTCCAAAACCTAAAGATGCTCAAGTATCTCACATAAAATTGAAGTAGTGTTTGCATATAACCTATACACATCCTCCTATATGCTCTAAATCATCTCTCGATTACTTATACTACCTAATACAATGTAAATACCGTATAAGTAGTTGTAACATTGTATTGTTTTTACTGTAGTTTCCTACTGTATTTGTTTTTATTTCATATTATTTTGTTTTAATTGCTTTATTGTGACTGTTATTTTTTTCAAATATTTTCAACCCAAGGCTGATTGAATCTAAGGTTGTGGAACTACAGATACTGAGGCCCAACTGTCATCAATTTTTAAATTGGCCCATGTGCATGCGTACTTAAAAAGAACGCGTAGTGACCAGGAACTGGGCATATTTTATATTTTACACACACACACACACACACACACACACACGCAGATATGTGCATGTACAGTTCTCAGTAGATTAATATTGTCAATTGTGCTGTTCAAATCATCTCTGTCTCATGATTTTTTACTCTATCACTAATTTCAAGAGAGGAATGTTTTAAAACCCCAATTTATCCCTAAAACTGTTAATTTAGGCTCTATATGTGATTCCGTGTGCATAAATTTAGAATTGGAACTTTCTGTTTAATTGAAACTTCTACCATTATGTTGGAACTGTAATGCATTATTTTCACCCTTAGGCTAACTTGTCTTGACCTGGTCATATCCACCAGGTTACTGAAGGTGTCGCCATCCTGTGCTAGTTAAGTAACAACTCGAAGTCTGGAATACAAAACCTGTCCTTTAGTAGTTACTAAATAAACTATTGTTGAAATCGTGAGTTACAGAATGGATGACTATACCCAACTGCCTGCCTGAATAGACAGTCAAAATAGCATTCGTCTGAAGAAAGAAATTATATTCCCATCATTTATTTTTTCATCCTCAAGCAAAAACCACAATGCTGTAGGCAACACTAGGATCTGTCCAATCAGTCCATTTCACCGAAGAAGCCATCTCCTTCTCCTTTGCAAAATGGTGATTTTAGAGAAAAACCTTCGCATTCTTTCTTAGGGAAAATGCTTGGATGGGTTGGAAATTGGATAAAGCTGTCAGTGACTCCACAGGGGAAAAAAAGTTATATTTGCTGCCCCTGGTTGAAAATCAAAACAAACTTTGAATCAAGCATTTTTCTGCTCTGGAAAATGTGTGCTTGAGAAGATGCAGAGGAGTCTGGCAATTAAAAGGATATGAAAACATTTTATTTCTCTTGCATCGAATTAGTTTGCTGTCTGCAAATTTCAGAGATAAAATCACATGGGTTTTCAGATCCTGTGTCTTATTGTAACAGATTTAAGGGGTGCCAGGTGGAGAAAGAGAAACAAAGACTAACAGAGAAGAGAAAACTAGGAGACAGAAACAGAGGGAGGGAGAGAAATCGGAAGGCAGAGAGAGAGAGAGAGAGACAGAGAGAGACAGAGAGAGAGGAGACAGAAAGTTAGAGGCAGAGAGAATCCAATGGTGCACACCCACTAAGAAACGTGCTCCCGACTGGAAGGGGACGAAAGGAGAAAGAAACTGTCCACCACTGAAGTTTGTCTGCCTCACTTCTTAAGTTCTGGAAAGAATAGATAAGGAGGCAGCAGGGAGACTGGAAGAGGAGAGCGCAAAGGGAGGTTGTAAAAGACTTTAATACGTTAAGCAGAGGGAGGATTCCAGCGCTGTCACTGGGGTTTCCTTCATTAAGACCAGCGCCGCTGACAGGGACAGCAGCGTGACCCCACATCCTTTCCTTTCCCTCTACAACTCCTTGTCCTTCTTTCACCAGCTCTGTAAGCCTGCATGTAGAGAAGCGTTCGTCATATCTCAGAGTTCCAGCCCAGGAACCAGAATTAAGAGTTTATCGCCCCTCTGCCTGACCGATGTCCCATCTCAGCAGTGTCAGGAAGCAGGTGAAGATAACCCTTGCTTACAGCAGAGAAGACCGTAACCTGCAAATTTGAATGCAGAGACCCATCGCCTCTGACAGTCATCATGGGCATTTCCATAACACTTGATTTCTACCCAAAGAGAGCGCGCACCTCAGTCCTGCTCTGCTTAAAGTAGGGTTCATTGTGCACTTGACTTTGAAACCCCAGCTTCTCCACTCTGCTGGATCTATGGGGCTTTGCCTGATTCATGCATTTCGGGCTCCCCTGAAGCCTGACTAATCAGGGTCTTGTTCATAGAGGAAGGACTCCGTAAATTTAGAATCGAATTGAAACTGGGGCCAAGCAAGGGGTTACATAGCTCCCTAAAAGTAAAGCTTAGATCTTCTGGGGTCTCACTCCAGTGCCTTTCAACCTGACCACACCCCTGTCACTCAGAAAGGCAGCCAAAGTTTCCTTCTTCCAGACGGCAAGTGTCCACTAGCCTGGCATCAATAAAAATCTATTACTCAAATGAATCCCTGTTTTCCTATTTCCCTAGTTGTTCATTTGTGATCTCTTTCTTCCTACTTCCTCCTTTGCAATGTCTAGAAACTATTACTAAGCTTATTGATACAGAGAGGAGATCATCTGCTGAACTGATCAGACTCATTGCTGTTGCATGAAGGAGACACATGGATCATCTTTATTGAGGGGGTTTGACTTTAAGAATACACAGGAAACTGAGACAGGCCAAAAGCAGGCTCAAGCAGCAGTGTACGCAGGCAAATCGCGGTGCTTCCAAGTTTGCGATGTACATCAGGCCCTGGGGAGAGCTGAAATGGTTATGGCTTAATGCTGATCAGATTCCAACCTGATCTGTGGACCCATTTCACTCGATTTCCCTGACCCAAGCAGCCAGGTCAGTTTGCCTGTGTCTAGTAAGAAGTCATCCCGTTGGGCAGGATGTTTTAGCTGTTAGGTCTCCCTTGTTTTTAGTTATTTTTAGATACAGAGTCTTACTCTGCTGCCCAGGCTGGAGTGCAGTGGTTCAGTTCTAGCTCACGGAAGCCCAGAACTCCTGAGCTCAAGCGATCCTCCCAACTGGACTTCAGAGTAGCTGAGACTACAGGCACGTGCCACCATGCCTGTTTTTTTTGTTTGTTTGTTTGTTTGTTTGTTTGTTTTTTTTTTTTTTTTTTTGTAAAGACAGGGTCTTGCTATGTTGCCCAAACTGATCTTGAACTCCTAGCCTCAAGCAATCCTCCTGCGTCAGCCTCTCAAAGTGCTAGGATTACAGGTGTGAGCCACTGCACCCAGCCAATCTCCCTCATTTAAATCATCAGGCTCTAAACTCATATCAGTCTCTGAGTCCTGGATTATCCGGGGTACCTGGGAAGGAAGGCTGGCACTCAGCGTGTCTCACTCTTCTCCAGGACATCTCTCCTAACAAATAGAAACTATTTTCAGCTTTCCCGTAAGTATTACTAATCTATGTTTTTCCCAGTCTCTTTCAACTCATTAGTCAACTTGTCTTTCCTGAAACTACTCTGTCATTTACTGCTTAATAAAGCCGCTCAATTTACTTTCTCTCTATTCGGCCAGTCAATGTCTAAAAGGTCCTTCATCCCATCACAACAAAGCCAGTACCCAGAAACTCCGGTCCCTACTGTCTCCAGGATTCTCTCATGCTGTGTCAGTGTCCTCTTCCCATTATGCCAACCCCATCTCAGAGAGCTGCAGATCTGAGTACACATGGCATAGAGATAACAACAGCAGACACTGAGGACTACTAGAGGGAGGGAGAAGAGACGGGGAACGGGTTGGGAAACTATACCTATTCAGATTGTGCTCAGTGCCTGGGTGACGGGCTCAATCACTCCCCAACTCAGCGTCAAGCAATATACTCACGTAACAAACCTGCACATAAACCCCTGACTCTAAAATAGAAGTTGTTTGCCAGGTACCGTGGCTCACGCCTGTGATCCCAACACCTTGGATCACTTGAGCCCAGAAGTTCAAGACCAGCCTGTGCAACAATAGGTAGACCCTGTCTCTACAAAAATAAAAATAAAAATTAGCTGAGCGTGGTGACACATGCCTGTAGTCCCAGCTACCTGGGAGGCTGAGGCGGGAGGATCTCTCGAGCCCAGGAGTTTGAGGCTGCAGTAAGCTGTGACCACAGCATGGCACTCCAGCCTGGATGGTAGAGCAAGACCCTGTCTCAAAATAAATAAAGTTTACCAGTTGAAATTACTTTTTAAATCGTTAGTCATATATTTTATATCCTCTTAATTTAACTTTTAAAATAATTACTAAATAATTACATTATAATTTAAATAAATGAGCAGTTTCACAATTACATTTGCATAAGAAATTAAGACTAGTTAAATTATATATATACAAAGAAGAAATCTGCAGATTGCTGCTGGCATTAAATTCCCAATGAAGGGTTCATGCTTCAGTTGGCACATTTATTATCTCCACATGCTGTTTAATCAGGAACATACTCATTCTTTTACATAGGCAAACATATAAGCAAACTGCTGAATATTTGTTCTCCATTTCAAAGCTGTCACATTCAGCCAGTCACCTAAGATAGCTTCCTCCTCTCTGCACCGTCCTTTGATAGCCTGCCCAACAGGAGAATCACACTAGCTGGATCCCAGAAACACCCCATCATTGCAACAGCAAAGCTGCAAAAGCCTGGCATTGCGGATACTGAGTTCCACTCAACCATTCCAGAAGCCATCTTCTCCCGACCCTCATCTCTGTCCAGGCCATCAGTAGCTCTTTTGCTTGGAAAAAGATAAAAGGGGGATGAATGAGGAGACCCCACAGTAGGGTGGCTCAGGAAGGTGACTTCCAGTTAAAGACTTGAAGAAAAGGAACATGGCCACATGGCAATGTGGAGGCCAGCATTCCAAGCAGAGGGAGCAAGGTGCAAAGGTCCTGAGGTCAGGGATACCTGATACAATAGAGAAGTGGTAGGAGACCGTGGGGCCGGAACAGAGGGAACAGGAAGGAGAGGAGATCATAAAGTCCTTGGAAGTCACTGATGAGTTTGAGCTGTGGATTGACAGGACCTGATATTTTCACAAGCCCCTTCTGATGGTGGAGGAGGCCACAGAAGAAGATGGAGAGGGCAGCTAGGACACCAGCAATAAGACGGTCAGAGGTGCTGGGGTTTGGGACCAGGAGGCTCCACTGGTGGTTATGGGATGTGGTAGAACTCTGGATACATTTTAGAGGGAAAGTCGGTGGAATTTTTTTGGATTAAGTGTGAAGTGTGAGGGAAAGGCTGGAAGCAGTGGGACTCCAAGGCCCTGTGCTTCTAAATGGATGGATTTGCTGTTGCTAAAATAAGGAGATGGCCCCACTTCCTCATAGGGTGCAGCACGGCCTTATTCCAGGAAGGCTATGCATGGCACAGCGTCACTTTAGCATTTTCTAGATTGTAGAACTGAAGGCAAAAGGAGGCAGCTCATACAAAAAAGACCTGTGGTCCAGTAAGGACCCCAAGAGAGTCGGTAAGGACACTCAGGTTTTTTTGGCCACAGCCTCTGGAAGAAGGAAGTTGTCTCGAACTAAGATGAAAGCGCATGTGACCTTGGAGCGACGCCTCAGCTCCTGACTGCTCAATATTCGGGTCCAGACCTCACAGGGTCCAGCTCTTCTTCCTAAAATCAGATTCTGGGATAGCCCCCCTGCAGCCTTTCAATAAAGAAAGCCTTTTTCCTTTGCTCATTTGAGTGAGTTTCTCTTCCTTGGAATTTGTCTGTTAGGATGGAAACAAAACTATGTCTATAATAGTTCCCTTTGATTATAGGTCCATCCCATTCCATTGTGCTATCTTTCCTGTATATAAGCCTTGTGTCTACCATGTGTGAATCAGCTTTGAAGTAGAATAACCTATTTAATCAATAGAAGGATCAGTAAAAATATAAAATGGACTGCATTCATCAGAGTTTTCTAAGTTGAAAGCATAAGAAATTTGACTCACCATGTTGACCGGGATGATCTTGATCTCTTGAACTCGTGATCCGCCCACCGTGGCCTCCCAAAGTGCTGCGATTACAGGCGGTTTTTTTGTTTGTTTGTTTTTTTCCTTTAAAAGTCTACTTGTAAGTGCTGCCAATCAGAGTACACGTTCAGGGCAACTTGAGTCTATGCTCCTGGCTTGCAATCCTCAAGCTTGACCCAAATTAATGTATCTGCTTGTATCAGTTTTGCCTCAGCTTCTCCCTTTTAAGTCCACAGAGCTATCCACTGTATAGGTCTTCATTTGAACGTAATAAAAATAGTTTTCTCTGTAATATACAATTGATATGACAAGGCATCTGTACACAGATCCCCTAAAACTAAAACAGGTATTTCAACATGTTTAAAGGAATTTTTCCTCTTACATGTGCATGCATACGCACATACAGACTCCAGCAAAAGGGTTCACTTAAAAATGCATTAGAAAGGCTATTGGGTAAGCATTTTCAGAAGGAAGTAAATCAAATGTGACTTTATTGGATATCAGATCAGCTCACTCTTTGCTTTTTAACGACTTCTTGTGTAAACTGGAAGGGAAACACTCCTTGGGCTAGCAGAAGAGATGGGAGTTTGTTTAGGAGTTGTCTTGCTCAAGGGCTATTTTTTAGACACTAAACTCTTTCTTCTGCTTCGGGCACAGCAGCAGAGGGTTACATGAAATATGTGAAGCACAAATAAATTTCTTAAAGGGGTGGGGAGGGGGAGAGGAAATAAAGTCTCTGGGTTTGATATACAGTGTGGAGAGTACAGGTCAGGAGGGAAAAAAAAGGGTCATTCAAACAAAGATACCCAAGAGGCCTACAAACGTGTCTCATTTTGTGAGCATTATACATTTTGGGGAAGGGGGGTTGTCAGATGTTGATTTATGCACCAGGCCACCAAACGCAACATTTTGCCATTTTCTTTTAAAGGAAATGTGGTCATTACCTTTGAATGAAATCCAACTAGCCAGCTTTCAATCATGCAGGAACTAACTGTCCTGGTGTGAGTTAACCAAATCCTTTCCCTAGCTGACCTCTGTGTATGATTACATCACCTTAAGAGAGCAGTGGAAGGGGAAGAACTTCGTTTTAAAATCTCAGCTTGGATAGCAAAGACATAAATCTGTAGCTAAATAGGAGTTATGGGTCAAGGACTGAAGATTGTCCTCACCCTCGATCCTTCCACCACTCCAGAGACTCTTAATACATCTCCTAGGAGCTTTCCTTACCGAAATTAAAAAGAAAGAAGGGTCCTGGGGTGGGATGGCTAGGCAAAGAGGGATCAGAGATTGCAAGGTTTAAGAAAATAATTCTTTTCAAAAAAGAAGGCCAAAAAAAGACTCCATTTATCTTGATGATGATGAATTCCTGAATTCACTTGACTGTTTCCATTTTTACCCATCTTGCTACCCTTTCCCCTTTTTATTTATTTGTATGAGCTCCTTACATATTATGAACAATAATCTTTGTCAATCATTTATCTTTCAAATATTTTACCTAAGACTGTTGATCATATTTTATTTATTTCACTTCATTAAACTTTTTTACATTAACTAAATTTGGGTAAAATGTCTTCTGTATGACAAATGTACCAGCTCTTGATACATTGGCTTTTAAAAACAATGTTTAATAACTGAATTAAGAATGAATATATTCTTTTAAATTTTCATACAATACAGAAACATACTGACTACAAAAATAAGAGCTACTTTTACCTCCTCCCTCCCCCAGCCCCAGTCACAACACACTCCCCCATGGAAAGCACTGTTAACAGTTTGGTGTGTAAATTTTAGACTTTTTTTCTATGCAATTGTACACATGCATGCATACAAACACAAACAGACACACACACGAGAGGTATAAAAATAGCATCAAACTGTATGTATTGCTCTACGCTTACTTTCTCACATAAAAAATATGTCTTATGAATCTTTCCACGTCAGCACTATAGGTCTACCTTAGTCTCTCTGTCTCTCTCTCTCTCTCTCTCTCTCTCTCTCTCTCTCTCTTTGTTGCCCAGGCTGGAGTGCAGTGGTGCAATCTCAGCTCACTGCAACCTGTGCCTCCTGGAGTTCAAGCGATTCTCCTGCCTCAGCCTCTCAAGTAGCTGGGATTACAAGCACGCACCACCATGCCTGGCTGATGTTTTTTATTTCCGTAGAAACGGGGTTTTAGCATGTTGGCCAAGCTGGTCTCAAACTCCTGACCTTAAGTGATGAGGCCAAGGTGGGTGGATCACATAGGTCTACCGTAGTTTCTCTCTCTCTCTCTCTCTCTCTCTCTCTTTCGTGTGCGTGTTGCCCAGGCTGTAGTGCAGTGGCACAATCTCAGTTTACCACAACCTCCACCTCCCAGAGTTCAAGCGATTCTCCTGCCTCAGTCTCCCAAGTAGCTGTGATACTTGGGAGCATACACCACCATGCCTGGCTAATTTTTTGTATTTTTGTAGAGATGGAGTTTCACCATGTTGGCCAGGCTGGTCTCAAACTCCTGAGCTCAAGTAATCTGCCCACCTCTGCCTCCCAAAGTGCGGGGATTACAGGCATGAGCCACCACACCCTGCCAGTTACCTTATTCTCTCTTACTGCTGCATATTGCGATGTAGCATTGGAAATACCACGTTTATGCTTTAAATTTGGGTTTCCTATAAACTCCCAGGAAGCAAGGCTTCCTGGAAAATATTTCTAAGTATCTGAGACACTAGTTGGTACAAAACATGTTGGTGGGGGGGGGGAGGTGTTCCTTCAAATTCCTGAGACTCCCAAGGTCAAGGTCATCAGTTCTGCTCCCCTCCTCCCTCCCTGCTCCCCACTCCCGCCCCCAGCCTAGATTCAATGGAGACCATGCTATCGCCTGCTGACCACCAGCCTTTCCACTCTGGGACAGCGCTTCTTTCCCTAAGTCACTTCTGACTTCTCAGCCAGCAACTAAGTTCTTTCTGGCTGCCAAGGACACGAATCCCATCACCGCAAAGACAGAAGTATTTTCTCGAGTTTCTTTTTTTCTTTTTGAGTCTCTGGAAAGAGAAAAGGAAGGAACCTTCTTTCAAGGCCTGAAGAGTTTTACAAGTTGCGTGCTCATGGCAAACAGCATTTCTCATTCTGTTTACGTGTTTCTGCCCCACAATTCTGAGTGACTCAGATGACGGAAAAAAAAAAAAAAAAAATCCAGGCCTGGGGGAAGGGCACTCACAGGGGTGGTTGTTGCTTTTCATGTTGTGAGGCTGGAAATCGATCTTAACCTGAACTACAGGTTCGCGTTTTTCCCATTTCTTTGCCTTCTCTGTGTCACCTCCATGGCATCCCGGCATCCAACTTAGCTTTTCTATTGCAAATAGCCAGGCCCCGGATTTGAATGAAAGCAGAAGCTGTTTCCTCTGCTTAGGATCTGTGGACAACTGCATCACAATTTGAGCGACTTTGCAGACTTACCACCAATTGAGAAATAAATAACTTCTCTGATTTATGCCATTCAAGTAGAAGAAAACTACGAAATAATAGATACAACTAAAGAGATGTCTTGTTGTTCGTGTATGCATAAGAAACTTCTTTATGTGTATCTATTATTTTGTGAAGGCCATCATAAGATGAATAGCTGGCCTTTAGATTTTTGTGTCTTTAGGCTTGAGCAAGCATACAATAACAAAGAATTTACAAAAAATAAAAAGCAATCAGGACAACCTTACCGTAGATTTTTGACCCTTGAATAATTCGGAACCCAAAACCTATGAGAGCTACATTCCAGCTGAGACAGGGAGAAATAATTCTTTCATTGCAAGAATTTCTTTAAAAAATCAACTGACAAATTTTCAACACAAGGATCGAGTTTATTGAATGACAGTCATTGTTACTTAAAACAGACTGCCGTGTTCCGTTCTGATTGCAGGGTCCTGCAGTTTTTCTGTTTTTAAAACTGATGGCATTCAACACGGCCCAGGAAAAGAATTCTCCCAGCCATTTTCATAATTACCTGTATTTAAGTTCTTATCTTAATAAAGAAGTCCTTTTCCCCCTCTGCCTCATTATTCTTTAATAGCATTTTTCCTGATTGCAAAAGTAACACCTGTGCATTGTAAACATTTTGGAAAATTCTGAAAACCACAGGAACAAAATAGACAGACCACTTGCTTCTCCAGCATCCACCAATAACTATGACTCACATTTTAATGCTTTATCTTCTAGTCTGTCCTCCTCAATATGAATATATTCATATTCTTCACAAAAGTGAGAATATGCCATTTTTGCTTTTTCCGAAACCATTGAAAATCTTCATCATGGTTGCAAGCAGATGCCATCCGATGCTGCAACATCATTTTTTCCAGCGATTCTTTCCTCCTCGGCGTTTGGACTTCTCCCAGTGGCTATTTTAAACATGGAGTTCATGGTTAGAGGCATGAAGACAGCAGAGTCTAACTCAACTCACCCTAAAGTGACACTTCTATCCCCATGACCAAGAATTCTCCTGGTGGGGAAAACATGACAGGAAAGTATTTCACACACTTTTGGGTCGGGGCTGGCTCAACTAGACTCTAGTGCAATTATTAACATTTCCACTGTGAGCTCCTCACGGGCTAGGTATACATGCAAACAACTGATCAGGAAAGGGAAAAGTTCTCTCTTGAGTTTAAACATATATTCTCTATGAAGGTACACTTGCTCTCATTCCCTAATGAGTAAGGGAAGCTCATTCGAACTTTTATATCCTTTTTTTTTTTTTTTTTGCTCTGAACTCCAACATTATAATGTTTCTCTCAAATGCCCCCTTTCCCATAAAACTTTCACCCACTTCCCCACCACCCCCCACCATCTCTCTTAGCCCAGACCCCACAACACCCCGGAGCTGCTCCTCTCCTGGAGTAACCATCATTATCTGTTATCTTAGGGCCATTTTAAACAAACTCCTTTTATCTTTTCTCCCAGTTTTTTTTTGTTTTTTTTTTTCCTGCATCAGAGTTTACCTCCGATTCAACTTGGTAGCCCCACACAGTAGGCACTCAATAAATATTTGTCAAATGATTCTTTCAAGGCATCTCGGTCACAGCACTTTTTCTGCATTTAGGTCTCTCGCAGGCTGGAGGCCACAGTTTAACAAAGCCAGGGCAAGGTCAGAGGGAGGCCGAGAAGGCGCTTTCAAGTTGAGTAATGAAAGGCGATGTTAATTACTGACATGGGCCATTTAGAAGGAAGAAAAATGCTATCTCTTATTAATTTTGCTGAAATGGACACACTCTTGTCAGTGGCTAATGGTTAACAAAGCCATTCTTTGCTGAAGGACAGGCAGGAAAACCTCAGTTGCCAAAGGACCAGAGCAGCCACAGTGCAGAAACTTCCTGACCATACACGCCTGCACCCGCCAGAGATAATGCCTTTCACCATTTTCCCCTCATGTATAAAGTTAGAAAACCATCAAGGAGAGGTTAAAAGGTTCATTTCCACCAAGATGTTTATGATGGGCTTACAGGGAAGCCAAGCTCCGGGAAGGACACAGGAATCAAGTTTACATTTTAATGGAGGGAGGCGGAAGGTCGAAATAGAGAGAAAAAAATCAGCTTGTGGAATGGGAATTCCTCATCCTGTTAGCGGGCAACACTAATTTAATCAAGAAGAAAGAGTTTGTTGAACAGACGCTCTCCCTGCGATTTCAGCCTGCCGGATAATCTTGGTGGAAGTTCATAAATGCGTCTCAAATGCTCCCAGCCTTTCAGTCTGAACACGGTTTTGGCAGTTGTGAACTTCAAGTGGACCCATTTAAGCTGATCAGAGGAAACAGGCTGACAGTGAGCTGATTAGAAACCTCTCAGAGACCCTTCTTTAAAGAGAGAAAGGAGTTCTTAACTTTTTTCCATCATCGTTAGAGAGAGACCCAGGGGTGGGTAATAAAAAAAAAGGGTTGGAAGTAGGGTAGGAGTGGGGGCTGTGGGGAAAGGAAAACGTCCATTTTACAACCAAAGAAAAACAACTGCTTTGCCAGGCTTTCCCAACCGCCCCGCTCTTGTCAATTTCTGCTTTGAGGGAATGTTTGAAGATAACAGGAAAGGAAATCACGAAATGATATGGCAAGGATGAGTGAGACTTAAAGAGACGAACGCAAGCTGTTTCCTTGACCCAGGCTTATCTCAAGCCTGCCAAGAAAATAACCATCTATCAGAGACCCATAAATAGGAACATGGGAGTAAAATGCTGCTTCTAATGATTAAGCTGTCAGTGAGTTAGTTTAGAAAACAACCGTCTCAGACATCCTAGGCCTAACAGATGCACACAAAGGTGTACTTTTGTCTCCAGGGATGGGAGGTAGGGGTGAGTTCTTGAACAAGCTGAATGTTTTTTTAGGAAGGAGGAGCTCCACTTGAGAAAAGTTATAAACATATGAACACAGAAGGAATGTATCAGAACCTCTCTGGGGAAAATAAGAGCTGCTGACAATAATACACGTGCAGGGAGAAATTCCACTGCAAAATCTAAATAAATGAGAAAGCTACCTCTTTGTTAGCTGCAAAGCCCTTATCAGCAACAAAACCTTCAGGTTAAGGATATGCTTTCTAAACTGATACCCCACAGTTAACCTAAAAGAGGGAGGCAGCCAGGTTTCTCACTGGGGCCCTGGAGAAAAAGTCTGCAAACCTGATCCCTGCTGAAATACTCCAGGAAGAACCAGATTCTCCTGGTTACAGCCCTTACAATCACAATGGCAGTTTCGATTCCAGACCTTGAACTGAAAATGAAGTTTACAAATTAGCTTTGAATAAATATTATGCTTCCAGTCTCCAGTGAAGGACCACAGCTCTGAAAGAAGCCAAATTAGAAAAAGACTCAGTTCAGCTCCTGCACACACAGAACCAAGCCCAAGCCGACCTAACCTGGTATGTTTCTCTTCTTGCTGTCTCCACCAAAATAGCATGGTGATGTCATGCTTTCATTCTCCCCCAAAACCAGCCACCCTACCCTCCTAAAAATAGCCTCATGAACTTCTAAAGGGAACAAAGGAAGAGTCAAAATATTTTTTGAAATAAACTTTTTTTCACTTAAACCGTCAAGCAATAAAAGTCAATCTTTTCTTTCCTGTTTACTTTGTCCCCGGATTCTGTGATTCTGTGTGTGTGTGTGTGCGTGTGTGTCCCAAAGTCCCTCTGAAAATCATACAAGAAGAAAAAACCTTTTCCAAAATAATTTATGTAGTCCGACTTCTGAGGCCTTCTCATGTTTGTAAATTTTCTCTTTGTTCTTTGCCAGTGAATGCACCAGACTCAGGATTAACCAAAGACTTGTTTAGGAGTCCTTTGAAAACTATAAGCATATTTGTAGGGAAGACGACTGACTTAAAGAGACTGCTAGACATCAGGGACTTAGATCAACGGTTCTCGAGGCTGTTTGAGCCTCCAGACACTGTCAAACTTGGAGATACAAAGGCTTTGGACTCACTAGGGACCTGTTGAATCATTTAAGTCAGGCCCAACCATCTGCATCATTCAAAAGAGACCCAGGTAGCCAGGTGTGGTGGCTCATACCTGTAATCCCAGCACTTTCAGAGGCTGCGGTGGGAGGATCCAGGTCAGGAGCTTGAGATCAGCCTGGGCAACATGGTGAAACCCTGTCTCTACTAAAAATAAAATAAAATTAGCCAGGCACGGTGGCAGGTGCCTGGAATCTCAGATACTCAAAAGGCTGAGGCAGAATTGCTTGAACCCAGGAGGTGGAAGTTGCAGGGAAGCAGAGGTTGCAGTGAGCCAAGTTCATACTACTACACCCCAGCTTGGGTAACAGAGTGAGACTTCATCTCAAAAGAAAAAAAATAAGTTAGCTGGGCATGGTGGCATGCACCTATAGTCCTAGCTACTTGGGAGGCTGAGGCAGGAGGATCACTTAAGGCTGGGAGTCAAAGGCTGCAGTGAGCCATGATCATGCCACTGCACTCTAGCCTGGGCAACAGAGCAAGAAAACGGGGTAGGGAGCTTGAAGGGAGGTGGTGATGGTTAATGAGTACTAACAAAATAATTTAAGAAAATGAATAAGACAAACTATTGGATCGCACAACAGGGGACTATAGTCAATAGAAACTTAATGTACATTTTAAAATAACTAAAACAGTGTAATTGGCTTCCTTGTCACACACAGGATAAATGTTTGTGGGGATGGATACCCTCCATGAATTGCCTGCCTGTATCCAAACATCTCACAGACCCTACAAATATATACACCTACTATGTGTGCACAAAAATTAAAAAATACATTTTAAGTTAAAAGGAACCCAGGTGACCCTGAAGCTCTTTCAGCATTAGGAAGCACCCATCAGACTTGGCATGAAGGCCAGTGTTCCAAAGAGCAAGCTCTCATGTCCCTCTCCCCACACCAAAAAGCGGTAACTTGTCCCAGCTCTTCTGGACACAGCAGACACCAGCTATTCCAGCTAGAGTCATGATTTCAGAACAGCCCTTAAAGTAACTTAGCATCTCTCTCCCACTTCCTTCATTTCTCATAAATTGCTATAGGTTGTCTTTGATCTCAGAGTAGACTCCCTATTAAAAAAAAAAGAAGAAGAAGAAGAAAGAAAGAAAGAAAGCAAAGTAACTGAGATGAAAAACAACAACAACAACTTTACTCAAGAATCCAATAAAAGATGAGTGAGCCCTGCCAGAAATAGGAAATTTTATTCACTAAGTCTTAAGACAGAGGGAGGGCAATGGTTCATCCCTTGTTTGTGCCAGACTTACCCTCTACTTAGGAAGGCTGGCTGTCATTTACCTGAGAATTACATTAGAAAAAAAAGAAAGTCCCCCCAAAAAACGGTGCTTTCTAAGAATAAAACTCTCTCTGTTTTGGAGGTCTTCCTAACATTGTCAGAGTGCTTTCATGTCTATTGTCTGTTTTTGTAACTAATCGCATAAGTAACTACATATTTGTTTTGTTTTGAGATGGAGTCTCATTCTGTCTCCTTTGGCTGTAACGCTGTGGTGAGATCTTGGCTCACTGCAACCTCTGCCTCCTGGGCTCAAGCAATTCTTGTGCCCCAGCCTCCTGAGCAGCTGGGGTTACAGGTGCACGCCACTATGCCAGACTAATTTTTGTATTTCTGGTAGAGATGGGGTTTCACTGTGTTGCCCAGGCTGGTCTCAAACTCCTGGCCTCAGGTTATCCACCAGCCTTGGCCTCCCGAAGTGCTGGGATTTACAGTCATGAGCCACCATATCTGGCAATTTTTACATATAAGATCTAGTAACCAAGCAATTTTTTTTTTGAGGTGAAGTCTTACTCTGTTGCCCAGGCTAAAGCGCAGCGGCACCATCTCAGCTCACTGCAACCTCTGCCTCCTGGGTT
Source organism: Saimiri boliviensis (assembly GCF_048565385.1). Taxonomy (NCBI): domain Eukaryota; kingdom Metazoa; phylum Chordata; class Mammalia; order Primates; family Cebidae; genus Saimiri; species Saimiri boliviensis. The sequence goes on along the minus strand of NC_133456.1, from coordinate 121,485,996 downwards.
TAAGTGATTCTCCTGCCTCAGCCTCCCGAGTAGCTGGGACTACAGGTGCCTGCCACTACCCCCAGCTAATTTTTGTATTTTTGGTAGAGATGGGGTTTTACCATGTTGGCCAGGATGGTCTCAATCTCCTGACCTTGTGATCTGCCCGCCTCAGCCTCCCAAGGCGCTGGGATTACAGGCGTGAGCCACTGCGTCCGGCCAACCAAGCAAATTCTAATATTGTTGTCATTCCTTGGCTTAAGAGAAATATGGGATAATTTTCATGGAATTATGAAATTGGTTTCTAAGTATCAGTATATTTATAATTTATTTTTTAACTTATCTAGTGAAATATCACCAGTATGTTTCACTTGATAATTTATTTTTAACTTAATTTTTACTTTACCAAGTCAAATATCTGTCAGAGTTACTTTAAAAGCATTAAGCCTTTGGCCTAAATCGGATTGAGGTAGGGCATGTTTTCAAACTTCTGTCTCTGATCAATGCTTCTCCTAAACCACTACAAGTCAATGAGAACTCAGCAACCTTAAAGACACGACAGAGTAAGGATGTTTCAGCGCCTCCCCTGGTAAACCAACCATTTCTATCTTCCTTGACTCACTGTCAGTGATGATGTAGACTTGATATGTAATTATACACTTAGATTCTTGTGAAATTACTGAAATGGCTTCGTTGTCTGCGGTATTACACAAGGTTCGTGGTCGCACAGTCAACGAGAAGAAGGACGCGGACGCACAAAGAGTGAGGTTAGGAGCAGAAGTTTAATAAGCAAAAGAAAGAATAGCTCTCTGATGGAAAGAGGGGTCCCAGAGAAATGGGTTGCCAGTTCTGCAGTGAAACGCAGGGATTTTATAGCTGAGCTGGTGAGGAGGCAGTGCCTCATTTACTTAGGGCCCAAAAGACTCATTGGACCAGGTGTGCCATTTGCATAGGGTACGAATTTCTGGCCGCCCCCACCCTAATCTTTTATTATGCGTGGTCTGCACCATGTTGTCCATTCCTTTACTGCACACGTGGTAACAAAAAAAAAAGGGGGGAAGATGGAGCTTCCACGTTGGATATCCTGGTCCCAGGTAGCCCTTTTCTATTGGCACAGCTGCCGGCATCCCCCATGCAAGCTTCCAGCTTGCTTATCTATATTTGCCGCTGGATTTTTCAGGCTGCTTTTTGTTAGAAAAAAAATCATTTCTTGGGCTGCTTTTTTGTTAAAAGGGAAGCTCTGCCAAGGACTCTGTTGCCCTCACTCTCTGCCTAATTTCTTTCTGTCCCTTGTATCATTATCTTGCATGTGGTCTCCTTCAAATGAAGTGTCTACTTCCTCTGAACCTTCCCAGCAATCTTGGTTTCCAGCCTTTTTTTCACACCCTTGGGTTCCTCAAGTGCCCCCTAAGGTCTCTCAGACTCCTCCAAGAATTTAGTGAAATGCCCAGTAGGAATAAAGGAACAAGGGCAGGATAGTATCTATAGCAGGCGTCTCCAAACTTTTTACACAGAGGGCCAGTTCACTGTCCCTCAGACCGTTGGAGGGCCGCCACATACTGTGCTCCTCTCACTGACCACCAATGAAAGAGGTGCCCCTTCCTGAAGTGCGGCAGGGGGGCCGGATAAATGGCCTCAGGGGGCCGCATGTGGCCCGCAGGCCGTAGTCTGGGGACGCCTGATCTATAGTCTCAGTGATTCAGAAAACCAGAGAAGGAGATATCCCTCCAAAACAGCTCACCAGGAAACCTTAATGGCGGAGACAGGTCCTTTGTTGTTATTGCTGTTGTTGAGATAGGTTCTCATTCTTTCACTCACTTTGTCACCCAGGCTGGAGTGCAGTGGAGCAATCGTAGTTCACTGCAACCTCGAACTCCGTGGCTCAAGTGATCCTCCCTCCTCAGCCTCCCAGGTAGCTGGGACTACAGGCATATACCACCATGCCCAGCTAATGGTTTTTATTATTATTTTTGGGGATATGGGATCTTGCTATGCTGCCGGGGCTGGTCTTGAATTCCTGGGCTTAAGCTATTCTCCCACCTTGGCCTCCCAAAGTGCTGGGATTATAGGCATGAGCCACTGTGCCCGGCCAAGGGAGGCAGGACTTGATCTGGGCTTTACAGCATGGACCAGGATGTAGGAAGGAATTGCTGGCTTTGTATCAGAAAGCATTCCAGGTTTATCTGGAACAAGAACAAGCATAGGGTGTGGTGGGGGAGGGAAAAAGCAACTAAAAGACTCTTCTCATTTGAGAGACAGGTCTGTGGGAGACTCCTAGAAATAAAGTTGGAAGGAAAAGGTGGCGGAAAACCCAATCAAGCCTGGATTCCAAGGTGAGGGTCTTCGCAATCATCAGAAAGGCCACTGGGAGCCACGTTTGGCTTTTAAAGAGAGTGACATTTAAGAGGTTTAAGTTGGCAGCCATATGCAAGATGTGTCAGATGGGGTAAATAAGCAAACTGGGTGAGAGGCAAAAGGGCCTGGACCAAGGTTTATTGATAAGTATGTTGACCGAGACTGAGTCAAAAGTCTTGCTAAAGTCAAGCTAGATTAAATCTGTCCCTTGTCTTTAACCTAGCAGGCCAATCAAGGTCTCCAAGGAAGAGATGAATTCCTCAGAGCAGGTCTTGGTTATGAAGCCAAGTGAGTTGTGAGTCACAGTTTGTGTCTGAGATGGGCTCACATGCAGATGTGCTGATTATTTTCCTCCTTCCACTGCCAGCCACTTCCTGGCCAAACTGTCTAAAAGCAAGAGAATCACAGAGTGTTAGCACTGGACATAACCTCAGGAATCATGTGTTTCCTATCATGCACTGGTACATTGCTTTGCACTGAGAGCCAACCATGTGACCAGAACTGTGCTGGAGGAGAGAAATGGAACACAGTGATCTCATGGGAGGCAGAAGCACCTCACCACTAAGCACCCCACTTCCAAGCACCTCAGCTAGTCTGACTTCTTCATATACAGATGGGTAAACTGAGGCACAGACACACCAAGTGACGTATCCACATTCACACAGGTATTTGCAGATCCAGGTAAAATATGCAGGCAGGCCAGGCATGGTGGCTCAAGCCTATAATCCTAGCATCTGAGGAGGGCAAGGCAGGCGGGTCACTTGAGCCCAGGAGTTCAAGATCAGCCTGGGCAACACAGCAAGATCCCATCTCTACAAAAGGAAAATACAATTAGCCAGTTGTGGTGGTGCATGCCTGTAGTCCCAGCTACTCAGGAGACAGAGGAGGGAGGATCGCTTAAGCCCAGGAGTTTGAGGCTACAGTGAACTATGGTCACACCACTGTATGCCAGCCTGGGCAACAGAATAACACCCTGACTCTTAAAAAGAAAATGCAGACAAATAGAAATATACATGTAGACCTTATATATATTTGATATACGTGCGATATATACATATGTCTGTGGGTATGTATGTAAATATATGTGTGTATATTATATATAAATGTCCTATGGTCATTGTAACTAACAAAGAGTTAATAAGTGGGCACAAGGCCGGGCACGGTGGCTCAAGCCTGTAATCCCAGCACTTTGGGAGGCCGAGGCGGGTGGATCATGAGGTCAAGAGATCGAGACCATCCTGGTCAACATGGTGAAACCCGTCTCTACTAAAAATACAAAAAAAAATCGCTGGGCATGGTGGCGCATGCCTGTAATCTCAGCTACTCAGGAGGCTGACGCGGGAGAATTGCCTGAACCCAGGAGGTGGAGGTTGTTGTGAGCCGAGACTGCGCCATTGCACTCCAGCCTGGGTAAGAGCGAAACTCCGTCTCAAAAAAAAAATAAATAAATAAAATAAAATAAAATAAAAAATAAGTGGGCACCCTAGTGTGGTAAACATAGTGCAGATAGCAAAGCTTCCCTTTGATTCATTTACTTATAGGAAACATATTAATGATCTTTATCACAGAGCTCCCCAAGGAGAAGAAACCTGGGAGCAGACAGGGGTAAATTTTAAGCAGCATGATAATTTATTAACATGCCCTGCCACCCCTTAAGTATCAGTAACTACAAAGCATTCCACTCTCAGAATATACTTTCCCATCCTGGGATGTTTTCACTTAAAACAGGCAAGAATTGGTTGCATTCTGCACCAAAGGGCAGCCCTGCTGAATTAGGTCCTGTGGCTTGTTTCCAAGGAATAGCCACCAAACCTCTCCATTCACAGGATTTTTGTGGATTTGGTTTTATCTCTGAACAAGGGACCAGGCTCTGACAAGCTGCAGAAATCACTCCTTTCTCACAGAATAATGAGAAGATTGGAAAAGCCATTTAGTAATAATTTGATCGGCCAGTTTTCCTCACCAGTGAGCCTTAGCACAATTGCCTTAATCTCTCCCCTGGGTTGGAGGGGTGTGTAACTGATGGGGACTCCGGTGGCGTCTGTGTGGCAGGATGTACACACAGGCAGAGCTTGCAGCTGACAGAGCCAGAGCAGTGGCCCTGAAGGGCTTCGGGAAAATACTTATGTTTCAGCTACAAACAAGGCCAAACCTGGAGGTGAAAAGACAATCAACAAAGCCACAATGTTGATACTCCTGAAATGGAAAACAGCTGTCTCCGAGGGAAATGTTGGCTATTCCTCTGTAGCATGGAGGCAGTGTGGCAGCCACTCACCTGCCCGCCCGATTTCTCAGCAGAAGATTAGTGTTCAAGAGATAGGGAAACACAAGACAAACAGAGTGACAAACCAGGCAGAGTCTACCTGAGACAAGAGCAAAGGGGAGGGAGAGTAAACGGAAAAAGCACAAAGAAAGAAGGAAGAGCAAGCAATTCTGGAGGAGAAATACTCCCAAGTTAGCAGCATGAAACAACCATATCACACTGCATGAACGAACAATCTGGAACTTGGTGATGGTGATCCCTCAAAAGATCTCAGAGGAATCAAATATGATTCCAGCCTCATTCTAAAGAAACCTGGTCCGTTATTTATTTTTTTTTTAAACAAAAAAAGGTCTTTGGCAGAGTGAGGCCAATTGCAGGAGTATTCAGCTGAAATGCATATGGTTTGGATGACTTTCAGCTGAAATGAAAATTGAGGATTTCAAGAGGTATACTTAAGAGGTTTGTTTTTTTAAAGAAAACCATCTCAAAAGATAGGTTAAAAGGGGAGAAGGTAGAAGGAAACCAATTGTATGTAGCAGCTGGGTTGGGGGTAAAGAAGAAAACCGGGAAGGAAGAACATGATGCAAAATTCAAGTGAGACCAGCACATTTTCACCAAGAAAGCCCCAGTTTTAGTTTTCAGTTTTTGTTTTTGCTTTTTGAGACAGAGTCTCACTCTGTCACCCAGGCTGGAGTGCAGTGGTGTGATTTCGGCTCACTGCAAACTCCATCTCCCAAATTCAAGAGATTCTCCTGCCTCAGCCTCCCAAGTAGCTAGGACTGCAGGCGTGCACCACCACACCCAGCTAATTTTTAAATTCTTAGTAGAGACGGGGTTTCACCATGTTGGTCAGGCTGGTCTTGAACTCCTGACCTTAGGTGATCTGCCCGCCTTGGCCTCCCAAAGTGCTGGGATTATAGGTATAAGCCACCACACTCAGCCAGTTTTTAATATTTAACAAATGTTGTTTTTTTTTTTTGTTTTTTTTTGTTTTTTTTTTTTTTTAAGAAACAGGATCTCACTCTGTTGCCCCAGCTAGCGTGCAGTGGCACAATCAGAGCTCACTATAGCCTCAACCACCTGGCTCAAGCAATCCTCCCACATAGCTGGGACTGCAGACGCACACCACCAAACCTGCTAATTTTTAAAATTTTTTGTAGAGAGGGAGTCTCACTGTATTGCCCAGGCTGGGCTCAAGTGACCCTCCAACCTCAGCTTCCCAAAGTGCTATGATTGCAAGCATGAGCCATTGCACTCGGCTCAACAAATGTTTCTATAGCAAAAGAGCTCAGAGTACAAAAAGGTTACAGAATCAAGAGGAGTTCAAAAATTCTAGAAGGTAGTTTCCTGTGTGGAGCTTAGAAAAGAAAGGCTAACTCCTGGATGCAGATACATGGGGCAGCCCAGGCCCACTATGAGGCCGATGTGAATCTCTAGTCCCAGGGGCCAGCGGTGAGCCCACATGGGCAATGCCCTTGCAGGGCCACGACATGTTCCTGAATTAGATTTGTGCATACACTTCCTTGATTGCTGCCCACACGATGTCCCAGCATGAGGGAGAACAAGATGCATTTGTCCTTTTGTGACAGAGGGTCACAGAGACAAGGAGCCAGGGTGAGGAGGGAGTGGAAGAAAATTATATGTTTGAAGGAATAAGATGGAGAGGCAGCAAAGATGAACATTAAAAGAGGAGCAGGGAGAGAATACAGTTCTAGAATTTCTAAATTACCCTTGGCATAAAGATCTGGTTTACCACTGAAACAGTATAATTATAAAGTTGGCATAAAGGAGACCAGGGATCTAGTTACTAATTTCTTACTAGCAATAGCATCAAAACCTTCTCTGCTGGTAGCTGGTCTCGACAAAAACTGTGTGTCTTGTACATGATGTGACCTATAGGGAGAACTGGTTTTAATCAGACTGATCTATAAAATGGAATGCAGTTGTGGTCTCGCTTCTCAGATGTCGATCCGAGCAGAGGAAAAAGTGAGGGTTGGAATTGTCAAAGTAACTAAGGGAGGAAAAATCCTTTACATAAATGCTCCCTTGTCTTGTAGACGCAGTGTAGAGGCTAAGTTTGTCAGAAAATTCAGTGGGAACCCTCTGGTGGATTTGAGAAAAATTACCAGAAACATTCCTGTTGTTCATGATTTTTGGACCAGATTCTGCCCGGCCTCAAAAAGGAAATTCTGGCTTGGTTACCGCCTTAAATGGGTGCTCAAATCCCCTGAACATTGCTGCAAAAGTACTTTCATTCTTACTCCATTTTGGTTAATAAGAACACCAGGCATCAAAGTCACATCCTGGCCTTATCCCTGTTTACCTTGGCAGTGATAGATACAGCCAGAGTTCCAGAGAAGATTATTCATTTCTAAGGTACAAAATTCCCCTCTCCCCACTGCCTTTTTGCTTGTTTCCAGAGATAGGGTCTTGCTGTGTTCCCCAGGCTGAAGTGCAGTGGTGTAATCATAGCTCACTGCAGTCTCTAACTCTTGGGCTCAAGCGATCCTCTCGCCTCAACCTCCTGAGTAGCTGGGACTTAATAGCACCATGCCCAGGTGATTTTTTCTGTATGTATTGTAGAGCTGAGGGTCTCACTATATTGCCCGGGCAGTTCTTGAACTCCTGGCCTCAGTTGATCCATCTTAGCCTCCAAAAGCACTGGTATTACAGATAAAAGCCACTGCACCCAGACCCATTTTTTTTTTTTTAACAAATTTTACAGAATTTATACATGGCAGACTTTCTTTCTGTCTAATTACTTTGGTTTCCTAGGGAAATGCTAAATTGCAAATGTAGGGTTTTGAATTTATTATTTATTTATTTAGAGACAGGGTCTCACTCTGTCACCCAGGCTGGAGTGCAGTGGCAGCGTCACAGCTCACTGCAACCTTGATCTCCTGGGCTCAAGCGATCCTCCCACCTCAGCCTCCCGAAGTGCTCAGATTATACCCATGGGCCACCACAGCAGACCCTGCAAACGCAGATTTTTGAAAAACCAACTGAAACATTTTAGCCCTTTTTAAAATCAGAATCCCTCGGTCTTTCCCAATATAACTAACCAGTCAGTGATTCCTCACACACTCCTTTTTAAATGCAAATCTTCTGTGGGAGGATTAAGTCACTGAGCCCACAGGGACCTGGGTTGGGAGAGGAGGTGGAGGGTGTGGAAAGCCAGCGGAAAGCGAATCTGTGGATAGCCTGCGGCGCAGATGCCGGAGGCTTGGGGAGCCTGAGAAAGGAGGTCTCTAAAAGGAACTCCATCCCCTTTCTCCCAGGACTCAGATGATGCTAGAGTCCTGCCCGAAAATGCAGATAATTCTGGCTCACTTTTGTGTTACTGCAGGTGCGTAGACCAGAGGCTAGAAAAATAACAGTAACGACAATAAAATTCCAGTGTGCCCTTGAGGCATTCTCATGAAATAATATTAAATATATCACTAAATACTATTCGTTGATTTTTTTTTCTCTCACAAAAATATATCCACCACCTACTAGGAACTGTCCAGAAATTGATGAGGAAAAAATGATTTTTATGCCATAACTAATCGTATCACAATACGCAGTAGTGTAAGCAAAGAACATAAAATAGGTCATCATGGGGACATTGGAATTTACAATTCTAGGGGCGACATGAAAGCTGGGCCTGAAAGAATCACCATAATTTTGCTGAACTAATAAGTGGACTGTGGAAGAGCGTGCTGGCCTGGCTGATGAGCACAATGCCTGCTCTGCTCTCCCTTCTAAGCACGTGCAGCCAAACTGTGTTTTCCAGCCGTCGTTTTGCCGTTAAGTGTGGTCATGTGACTGAGTTCTAACCAATTAGAACGAGACGGCAAGGGATGTGTCGCTTTTTCAATCCTGGCCATAATATTCTCCTTCATGCACTTCTCGGTGCCCTTTCCCCTTTCATTAAGTAAAATGGAGACGATCCCCAGGGACATCTTGGAAGCCATATTTGAAGATGGTAGCGCCTCGGGGGCCCCCCCTGAGCTGCTGAAAGACTGGGGAGTGGGGAGCCGTTTCATCAGCACGTTGAGCCACGGAACGCTGTTAGGTGAGCACAAAACCCGTTGTGTCTGAGCCAACGCCCGTTTGTCCACGGCCTGTAGCGGTTGGTCCGTCTAAGGAGGTGCTGAGAGCACAGGACGTGGGAAGACACCGCGCTGAGGTCCACGGCGCCTTCCCGGAGGTCCAGGAGGGGCGAGAAACGAGGCGGGAAAGGTGGCCTGGGACCAGGTCGCGAAGGACATGGTCACTAAGTGTTGACGGTTTCTCGTAGGCCCGTGGTTCGCGACCAGCGGCAATTTTGTCTCCTAGAGAGCACCTGTCAGAGTCCAGAGACATGGCTGGCTGTCTTCACCAAGGGAAGGTGAGACGAGAGTGCTGCTGGCATCCGTGGGCTGAGGCCAAGGATGCTGCTGATGATCCTGCAATGCACAGGACAGCCTCCCCATCAAAGAAGTAGCCGGAGTGTCAGGAGTACCGAGATTGAGAAATCCCGCTATAGGCAATGAGACACTAGCAACAATTCTTTTTTTTTTTTTTTTTTTTAAGCTAGAGACAGGGTCTCACGTTGTTGCCCAGGCTTGTCTGAAACTCCTGGGCTCAAGCAATCCTCCTGCCTTGGTCTCCCAAAGTAGTGTGAGCTGTTGTGCCCAGCTACAGCGGTTCTTAAGAGGAAAGTAACACAATCGTATTTGTGTTTTAGATCATTATAACAATATAGAGGACTCATTGAAGGAGACGGGAGATGAGGAAAACAGTTTCATCCTTTGTTTAAGAAGGACCTATTGTGTGTACTTGATCATGCATCAGGTACTACGGATTCGAAGATGAGAGTCCAGCAAGGGAAATAATAAAGGACCTTTATGGGAGTTGGGGAGACTCGAACTCTGGCCTTGGGTCTACAGATCCAAGCCAGACCAGACTGGCCAACATGATGAAACCTCATCTCTACAAAAATATAAAAAATTAGCCAAATGTGATGGCAGGCACCTGTAATCCCAGCTACTCAGGAGGCTGAGGCAGAAGAATTGCTTAAACCCAAGAGGTGGAGGTTGCAGTGAGCCAAGATCATGCCACTGCACTCCAGCCTGGACAACAAGAGACTTCGTCCCCCCCAAAAAATAAAATAAAATACTCATCAAGTGCAAATATATTCACTGCATTAATAATATTAACAAATCAACAATATTAAGGTGACCAAAAGCAGGCTACTAAGCAACCCATATGATAGAATCACATTGATATAAAACTGTATACATTGAATAAGAATAGAAAAATTTAAATTGGTAAAAAACAAAAGGCAATCATGGTTGCCTCTGGGTGATGGGATTGTATATGCTTTTCACTTCTTGGTGAACCTGCAAGGATTCAGTTTCTTTTCTCCCCTCCCCCCAACGTTTTTTCTTTCAGGTTTCCAGCACCTCAAGGGTCCTTTCACTTAAAAAAAAAGTTTTTATATTACACAATCTTTATCTGTACCTTACAGTCTAAGGCTGTCAATCAAACTTCAGTAAGAACAATTTCAGCATCAACTAATGAACGGTAGCTAAACCAGAGAGCAGTCAAAAGTGTTTTAAAAGGAGTAGCATCAGCTGATGTTCAACTCTCTGGGTGTTCCGGACCCGGCTATAAGGAAAACAGAATCAAACCAGCAGATGCCCTGCAGCCAAGCCCTCCCATTGTGATCCGCCTCCCCCCTGGGTACCCTGGTGGCCCACAGACCCTCTGGCACTTCCAGGCCCCTATGGGCTACAGGTGGAACTCCAGGAGACAAAGGACCGCTCAGGAAAGGATGGAAGTTGGCCTTGAAGTCAGCCAGCTTCTGCCTATTATGGTCATCCTATTTCCAGAGCTCTTGCTATCTCAGTGGACGTGGCGGCCATCCAGTCTTCCCGGGCTGATTTCTCACAGAAGATGATCTCTCTCGGAAAACTGTGTCATTCTCCAATTCCTGGGCAAAGTCTTGGGACATATCTTTTCTAGAGCTTGCAGGTGTGACAAATGCAGTTCCTGTTTTCCTGCACTTTACGGAGTCTCTGTTTGAGGTCCAAGCAGTAGACATCCTTCTCCATGGACTCCCCCTGAGGCTCCTTCAAGTGTTTTCAGGGCAGTTCAGGCAGAGTGGGAAGCAGTGGCTGCAGCTTCGGAAGGTCCCTCTGCATTTGTGCCCTTGCACCCTGCAGAGAGGCCTGCTTGCTGAGCCGACCTTGGACTTGGGCTGAGTTCTGTACTCCTTTGGATTTCTTCCCTGGATCGCATGTTCAGATCACCAGTCTTTCCCTCTGGAAATTCAAAAGAAAGACCGATGTCACCATTATCATCTGTGCTTTCAGAGGGATTTGTGGCCACGGTGCTAGGGGACCACTCTATCCCGCTTCTGCATCCTTCCTTCACTGCCAGTTCGTCGTTTTCAGTGTGATCTCTCCAGCCCTGGAGCAGGTGCAGGGTGCTCAGCAGAGCAGAGGCTGGGGAGGTCACTTGCTTTACTCCAACATTCTGTTTTATTCCTGCTGTGGCCTTCTTGCCTGTTTTTCTTCTTTGCTCCTGTCTCACAGCTTCTTGGTCGGGTAGCTTTGCGGGTTGCCAATGGTCCATGCTGTCTTTCATATCTTCCGTAGTTTGCACCTGAAGATTTCCATGCTGTGAAGCATGTGGGACATGCTTCCCATCAGTCACTTGGGGAGGTTCAGGAGGCCACTTTTTCATGCTTTTTTCAGACGCTCACGTAGGTCCTGCCTAGAAGATCTGCTCATTTCTATTAGAATCTTCAAGCAGAGAGTCTGGAGCAATCAAGGACTGGCCCCAGCATAGATTCCGCAAAGCTACCACTGGCGGGGGCTGCTGGCTGCATTTTGGCACCGGCCTTTCTGTGGAACTCACCTCAGACTGAAGCCCTTGGGCCAGCCGTCCCCTCCTTCTCACTGTGTCTCGTCTCATCTGACCAGGGAGGCCATCACAGCGGTGCACGCCCGGCTCACCCAGGGTGTCCCTAGGGTTGCTGACACGGGTCCCAGGATTCTGTACACCACTAATGACTGCTGCCCACAAGGGGGCCAGCAGCGGCTGAGGAGGCATTTCATGGTGGGCAGCAGGCCCTCCATAGCTCTCGAGGGCTCCACACTTGTGCCTCCATTCTCCACTGGCACGTGGGCCACAACTGACCACTCGGAGCCGTGCAGCCTGTTCCACTTCTAACAAGGGCCCACCAACCAGGGGAGACTGTCCGCTGTGCTGCGGGAGGAAAGGCATCCCATGTACTAGAAAACTGTGTCCCTGATTTTGCTGTGCAAACAGGAAGTCACATTACTTACACAGTGTAGTGCCTTGGGAGAGTGGAAAGAGCTCACAGCAACCCCCAGCTCAGGCCACTCCAGGTCCCACTTGGCCTTACAGCATAGCTAGAGGGTCAAAGTGAGCATGCCACAGCCATGCATGATCCTCTCAGGAAAGCCTGGTCCTGCCTCCAAAGAAGAGGCCGTCTACCTTGCTAGACTGAACTCCCTGAAGAAAGGACTATGTTTTCTTCATCTCTGTATCCTCAGGAGCTCTGAAAGTGCCCCTTAGGCACTAGAAGCTCAGTCATTGTTTGTTTTCTTGTTTACCCTGATTTAGGGCATGCCGCTGTCCACTCTTGATCTCTGTATTCAGATCTGTGAATAAGAGTAAGTGGGGGAAGGCCACTCTAGCTTTAAAACCTGTCCAATGCAGAGAGAACTCTGAAACCAGAAGCAGAACCCGAGGAGTGGTGAGTGCAGCATTTTCCCTGGCATAATGGATGGGACCTCTGGATCTGGCTATGAGGCATCCAAGGGCCTGGCCACTTGAATGCCTCTGCGGAACTGGACCCTAGTTTTCAAATCAGGCTCAAGAATGATCTTTAGTGTGAGTGGTTTTGTGTTTTTTTTGTTGTTGTGTTTTTGTTTTTGTTTTTTTGTTTTTTTTTTTTTTTTTGAGACCTTTTTATTAACACAACAGCTTCTGGAAGGAAGTCTTTGACAGAGAGTATATGGGCTTCTTTGGCCAAACTGGGTGGGTGCAGGCTCCATCCCCTCAGCAGCTGCTGTCTAGTGTTGTGAGGACGGAGGGCTGAGTGCTGGATGGTCCTGTTAGCAAGGCAGCATGCCAGCCTCCGGGGATGAGCAGAGTGACCCGGCTTCGCCTCTCCTTCCCCTTGGAGTATGGTGAGCTCTTCCCCAGACCCGCTTCTAAACTTCCCTTCACCCGCTCCCACCACGCGGCCACGGCCTCTCTAGGATTCAGGTTTTAGTTGTAATTTTTTTTATTGATCATTTTGTGGTTATTTTTCTCTCTAATGCAACAGAAATAGCACAAGTCCTTAAAAATACAGGATCTCTCAGTTCCCATGAAAAGATGATGACCTGTATAATTCTCTACATACTTAAATTGTTAGCTCTAAAAATAGATTCGGAGAAAGGGTGGACACACTTTCCAGTTTTTTTAGGATAGTCCTCTTGTCCTGGCATGGTCATAATCCTGTCCCCTTTCACTCTCAGACTGTCCTGGTTTGGAGGACAAATTCTATTTCATTCTATTCAAAGAGGAAATCTACAACGGTGTCGTCACCTAACCTGTATTCATTTAAATAGATATTCCAGCCGGGTGCGGTGGCTCAAGCCTGTAATCCCAGCACTTTGGGAGGCCGAGGCGGGTGGATCACGAGGTCGAGAGATCGAGACCATCCTGGTCAACATGGTGAAACCCCGTCTCTACTAAAAATACAAAAAATCAGCTGGGCGTGGTGGCACGTGCCTGTAATCCCAGCTACTTAGTAAGTAGGAGGCTGAGACAGGAGAATTGCGGAGGTTGCGGTGAGCCGAGATCGCGCCATTGCACTCCAGCCTGGGTAACAAGAGCGAAACTCTGTCTCAAAAATAAATAAATAAATGGATAGATAGATAGATAGATAGATAGATAGATAGATAGATAGATAGATATTCCAGTCTCATAGTTATGTGTACCTCTCCAAACCCCTCAGACTTCTTCTCTAATCATTTTTAGTATTATTTATAGGAAAAGAGCAGCAGCTAAAATATCTTGGCCCTTTGATTTCTTCAGCCAGCTGCTGAGGGAATTTATCTTAGTCTTTACTGAAGACTGAATTGTATCATTAAGACTTCTAAGTCCTGTTATTTTGACTTTTTGACTCACTCTGTACCCTCTGATACATAAGTAGCAGTAATTTCTACAGTGAACTACTGTATTTGTTCACCAGAAATTCTTCCTGTTCCTCACATTTCTATTCAGTTTCCTAAAGGTATGTATTTGAAAACTTAAAAAATTGCCTGGCACGGTTATAGTTTAATGGGAGCATTTAAACATACTTTTCCTACAAAGCTTATCAGTTAGTTACTTAACCTTTATGAATAGGTTAAATATTTTCCACATTATGTATATAAATATGATACTTGGTTTCAAGTTAAACCCAATAAAAAGAAAGTTTTTCTTGACTTAAATTACTCCCATTTCATTTGTTTTTATCTTCCTCTTTATTATGACGACTTAAGAAAGAAATTCACAAGGCAGATGTGGAAATGTTGGTTTATAAATACAAGATTCAGCCAGTCCACTGTTGTTGTCCCTGTTTCAAGAAAACCCTGTTTCAAGAAAAGAAAAGGTAAGTATTCCTCCTGGATGTATGCTTTGGCCATGAAAGTGAGGTCTAAAATCAAGTCAAAAGGTGGTGTCGAGTTAAAGAAAAAAAAAAAAAAAAAAAAAAAAACTCTGGAAATGAAACGATCTCCATGTTGAATTCAGAGCAATGGTGCAGAGGCTTGTGTGATGCACAGAAAGCATCCCAGTGTTCTTCATTCCTAACAAAGTGCTCCTTGTTCCCGCATCTCCCCAAGCTCCAAGCGTACATAGGCTCCACGGTCTCTGCCAATGAGGAAACACTCTGCTAAGTGCTTTATTCATTCCCAGATGCTATATTTATTCCTTTTTCCAACAAAAAGTGGCACATTGAATATGTAGTCCTGGAAATCACCTGAAATAGATTCATTAGGCTTTTAGCTGGTCTCTCAGACCCCTCAGAATCCCAGGAGCCAATCCCAGTAAACCCAAGTCTCCCATCAGCTCCACAATCCAGTTCCTTAGGATACAGCAGCCAGACCAGAAAAAGATCTTTAAGTCAAGTCTGCATGATTTTAAGGAATTAGCTAGTTCTACACATCACCTTTGACACTCGGTGAAACAGTCCCGTCTATGACACCACCCAAATTACTGCCCTAGGCTTGGGCCTTATGCCTCTGCCTTTTATCGTGCTAAATTCAGAAAAGAAGATTTAACCAGCATAAAGCTGACATAATCTTGCGATCTGGGATAGCCCCCCAAAAGTAGGCAGGTGGTCGGATAAAGCTTCAGTGCCAAGGAATTAACAGTTGGCAGCCGGAAGCTGAATTGTCTCACGACACCCTTGAGACAGTGTGACATTTAAAGAGCACAGCAGCTCAAGTGCCACATTGTACCAGCACATTCTGTTTTTAAAAGAAAGAGCCAAATTACCATTCTACTCAGCAATCCCATTACTAGGTATATAGCCAAAAGAAAATAAATTGTTCTGCCAAAAAGCCACCTGTACTTGCATGTTTACTGCAGCATTATTCAAAATAGCAGACATAGTTACCCACACCGGTCTCAAACTCCTAAGCTAAGTGATCTGCCTGCCTTGGCCTCCCAAAGTGCTGGGTTTACAGGTGTGAGCCACCATGACCGAAGGCCATCATCTTAAGCAAACTAATGCAGGAACAGAAAACCAAATAACACATGTTCTTTCTTATAAGTGTGGGCTGAACATTGAGTACACATGAACAGAAAGACGGGAACAGACACCGGTGCCTCCTACAGGAGCGAGGAAGAAGAGGAGGTGTTATATGTAATTTTTGGTGCTGCAACAGAAGTAGCACTCAAATGTCAAATGTGAATTTCCTCAGCAAGGCAATTTGCTTCTGTAGAAGAGTGTGTCTCACTGATGGAGCAATGACAAAGGCACATCTGGACCAGGGAGAGGAAGGGGTTCTTACTCCTGATGGAGTAGCCCCTACTGCTATGTTGTTCCCCTGTTGGCTAGGGTTAAACCACACAGTCTAAGCTAATGCTGACTGGCTGTTTTAAAGAGAGCAGAGGTCCAAGCTGGAGTGGTGACTGGGTAGTTTGGCAGGAAGAACGGTTACAGGACAGGGCAGAGCAGGTGACCAGAGGTGACTCAGGTCAAAGCAGATGACCAGAGCAAGTGACTGGAGCAGGTGACCAGGATGAATCAGGATGCAGCAAGGGACCGGGGAACAGATGTAAACTACTGATTAGAACTGGTGGAAAAGGTTGTTTATAGAAACTATAAGGAAGTTAAACTTTAAAATGGAGAATTAAAGAATACGGGAGCTGAACATACTGACATACTGATACTTTGAAGAGAAAACTGGAATTAATTATATCTAACAGAGGCAAAGTTAACTATTGGGTACTGTGCTCAGTACCTGAGTGATGGAACAATTGTTTGCCAAACCTCAGCATCACAGTCTACCCAGGTAATAAACCTGTACATGTACCCCTGAACCTAAAACAAAAGTGGAAATTATTAAAAACAAAATATTTTTATAGATCAAAATTTAAATAATTTTTTTTTAAATAAGAGAGCTTACATAGATCTCAATAAACGGGGAAAGAAACTCCCCTGGAAACACATCTAAAAGTGTCCACAGTTTCTAACAAAACCAGAACTGTAAACACAGACTATTATTTTCTTAGTTTCTTTAAAAGTTCTAGTTAGGAAAGACGATGGTTCTAGTGTTTCAGTTTACCAACAAAATCAGAAATACCACTAAATATGATTGATAAAAGATATGACCTCTCAAGAAGGACAGGTCATCCGAAGTCTGGAACATCCACAGTCACATGGGAGTGTTCAGAAAGAAAAGGTTTGGAGACAAATGAATTATCCAATGAACCAAAAGAAGAGGAGACAATCTAGACATCGCCAGGTTGGAGTGCAGTGGTGGGATCTCGGCTCACTGCAACCTCCTCCTCCCAGGTCCAAGTGATTCTCCTACCTCAGCCTCCTGTGTAGCCGGGACTACAGGCACACACCACCACACGCAGCTAATTTTTGTATTTTTTGGTAGAGACGGGGTTTCACCAGGTTGGCCAAGATGGTCTCAATCTCCTGACATCACAGTCTTCCTGTCTCAGCCTCCCAAAGTGCTGGGATTACAGGCATGAGCCACCACACTCGGCCTCTAGATTTCTTTAAAGCATGCTATTGGGAGTCAGGGGATGTGGGTTTCAAGTCTTGCTCTGGAAGTCATTCAACGTATGACCCTGAAGAAGTAATTCAAGCCCCCTCAGTTTATTTTTGTTTCCACATCTATGAAACAAACGTTAGATTTGATCATCTCGAAAATCCCCGTTGTCCTCAGAATTTATATTGTTCTGAGAAACACGATTTTAAGTAGCAATCTCAGGAAAATCCCTGTAGCATTTTAAAGACCTGTGAGCTACAATCCTCAAGAAAATCTTTGTCCTGGTCTTCTGACCTGATCTCCCAGAACTGTGTCTTACACTGCCTGTTCTAGGGGTTGGCAGTGGCAGAGCAGGCAAAAGCTGGTGGGTAAATGTCAGATGGAGAAAGCAGGGAATCCGAAGATAAACACGGGAGAAATGGCATGAGAGTCTCATCAGGCTTACAGGTACTAGTACTGCACCTGGCTTTTTTCTTCTGATTTCAAAAGAAGTTAAAACATTATTGCAGGTCCCTAAAAACCACTGAGGCCTTGGGCACTGTGCCTCCTAAAGTAGATGCAGATTCTGTGCTTTGACTTCTCATTGTACAAAGGCTCCATTTGGCGGTTGGGGGTGGGGGTGGGGGTCCCATACTTTAAGGAAAGTTTAATCCCCAAAACAGTGAAACTTCTCATCTACACCTTTTGGGAGCAGTGAGAGGTGAGACCGTAAAACCACACAAATCCAAGCATTGTAACTCATATTCACATGCTTCAACAAATCCTTTGGTGATGCCTAAATAAAATGTACCTATATTACTCCAGTAATTACGGTTACTCCAGTTAGTGTCACACGAGCTGATAGTGTTAGGTGCATTCAAATCTTGGTGTTATCATCCAGTCCTGGGTAAGTGCATTAAAGTCTCAATCTGTTTCCACATTTGTAAAATGAGATGATGAACATCTATAACCCAGAGGGCTCTTTTGAGAACTAAATGGAGTAATATGGATAAAGAACTTAGCCCCATAGCTGGCATACAGTAAACACCCAGTAAATAAATGTTAGCTAAAAATTGTTCAGACCGCCATCATCACTGTCATTGCTGCTACCCGTAAAGACAATAGAGCAAAATGAGCTAATTTGGAACCAAGCTGGATAACCCAAGACGTCTCTTGCCACACTCACATAATCTCAGATAGAGTTTAAAGTCCAATTATAATTATCTGACTCTCATGTTTGGATAATTCATAAGACAATTGGCTGATGATACAAAGAATAGCACCATGCACACAATCAAAAACGTAAAGAAAAACCCAGGCAATAGAGCTACTCTCAGAAGCAGCTATGGGAAAAAGAGAAAGTATTCACTGTAGAAAACACTGCTGAGTATTCTTTAAGTGGGGGTGATCACGCCCCCAAAACAGAGTTGTCTAAACAAGGACTAGACACAATATCATGTGGGAACTTTACCCCTGCCAAGCACAGCTGAAGAGAAACCACTTATATCCTAAAAACTCAGAAACAAATTTTGATCAAGCAAAATAGCAAAAAAGAGGAAAGTAGAAAACTGAGTTTGTCGTCATGTCTTTGGAGCATTTGAATGTAGCACCCTCATCAGAATGAGCAACGTGCTATGAAGGAGGTAATTCAAGAAATTGCAATCAAGTACTTGAGAAGGAAACCAAAGTTAAAAGGGCATGAATTCTACCAGGGGAACTGCAAGAAAAAAAATAAAAAAAAAAAAAATAAATAAATAAAAAGTATTCATGTCCTGGTGGGGAAAAGATAACCCCCGAGGAGATGAAAGAGACTCTTATAGAGAAACAGGACTCACAGATAAGGCAAGCGAGATGGGCCTGGGGAGCCAGGTCAGTAAATAGCATAAGAAATTTAAGTGACAAGAAACATTCAAAGGGATGTAGACACATCGCTGGGAGGCAGCCCTTTTCCCACAGAAGAGGAGATGTAATCAGCATGGGCTAAGGATAAGAAATGACTTCACCACCACCTAGGATCGCTTTTGCCTTGCCTGTCTTTTACACCTGAAACAGGATACTGTTCTTGGTGGTGAACAAAAGAAATGGAGTGGAAAGTATAGCAGTTTTCTGTCTTGGCAATTAGAATAAAGTTAGCTGGGGCTAAGACTTGGGGCTGGCAGATGCAGTCAAATGCTCTGTGCGGATGCTTATTTGAGAGAGAAAGTGAGTCTTTGATCCCCAAGGACGGGAGAATCAGCGTATCTTAGCACACAGACTGAGGAGGCAGGATGCCAGGTCTTACCCAGGGGGCTGGTTGCAGAGAAGCTGGGCAGAGTGGTCCCATGAGAAAAAGGAGTCCTGCTCCAAGATCTTGGGGGGCTCAACAGGGTAGAGCCACACCTGGACAGAGGGGGCCTCAGCTAATGGTGCTCTTCCACCACTTGTCACCCCCACCCCAAATGGATAAGAAGAATGGTCATGGAATTGGTGGGAAGAAGGAGGAAAGAGAGGTAACACCATTATCTGTGCAAAGGCATGTCCATTTATTCCTGCCACCTTCCTTCAGCCAAGCTATCAAGAAATTAGGTCTCAGCCACCACCTGGTCCTGGTCCTCATTATTTTTCCCTGGACTATTGCAATAACTTCCTTAGAGGTCTTCTTTCACATATCCACAGCTCCCCAACTCTTGCTACACCCCCAGTCTCTCTGCTGCACAGTTACCACCAGAATGTTTTTCCAAAGCCCAAATCCAATCATGTCTATTTCCTTCTTAAAAATCTCCAGGTTTCCCATCACCTGTGGCTGTCAGTATGACCTATGGGTCAAATCTGGCCTGTGAACTAAGAACAATTTTTACACGTGTAAGGTTTGTAAATAATTAATTTAATTAAAAAAGAAATAAGTGGCTGGCACAGTGGTGCACACCTATAATTTCAGCACTTCGGGAGGCTGAGGCAGGAGGATCACTTGAGATCAGGAGTTCAAGGCCAGCCTGGGCAACATACAAGGCCTTCATGTCTATAAATGAATAAATAAAATTAGCCTGATGTGGGAGTGTGCACCTGTTGTCCCAGTTACTTAGGAGGCTGAGGCAGGAGGATCACTAGAGCCCAGGAGTTCAAGGCTGTAGTGAGCTGTGATCCCACCATTGCACTCCAGCCTGGGTGACAGAGGGAGACCCTATCTCTAAAAAAATTTTAAAATAAGATTATGTGACAGAGAGGTAGGTCACCTCCAAAGCCTAAAATGTTTTCTGTTTGGCCTTTTTAGAAAGTTTGTCAGCTCCTATGATTTGGGTAGGGAATAAAAAAAAAAATCTAAACGTAAGAAGATATATGAGACATTTCATGATCTTGCCTGCCTGCCTCTCAGCTTCCTGTCCCCATTCCTCCTGCTGGAACTTTACCCCCCATAGCTATTAACCATACATGGTTTCTGAAATATGCCAGGCATTCTCATCTCTCCTGCTGTTTTCTTCCTTTTTCCTGGAATGTCAGGCTGCTCACAAACATGAACCCGTCTGTCAAGCTTCAGCTCACAGACTGCATACTGTGAGAGTCTTGCCATTTATATACTTAAAAATTCGGCCTCTTGAGCCAGGACGCTGCGTCCACCCCTCTCAACAGCAAGTGTCACTCGGTCTGCAAACGTCAGCTCAGCTGGAAGCTTCTTGGGAGCAGGCTGCAACATCTTATCCTCTCTGTAGCCCAGCACGAGGCCTGAAACATTGGCAATATGCAACAATAAATGAAGCAATCATTACCAAATTACAAAGAAATATGTATTCAATAATAAGTAAATATATATTGCATTTGTTGCCAAAGGTGAGTTCTGTATCAATCATCTGTATCAATCTCTAGGTCTCTGGATCATCTAGCTACACATTTGTAACAATCATCTGTATCAGTCTGTAACAATCATCTGTAACAATCATCTGTATCAATCTGCAACATTCACGTGTAACTATCATCTGTAGCAGTCTGCAGCATTCATCTATATCAGTCTCTTCAGGTCTCAGTGTTCTCATCTTAAAGACAAATTTTAACCCAATTTTTTTTGTTTGTTTGTTTTTAAGACAGATACTCTCTCTGACACCCAGGCTAGAATGCAATGGCACCGTCTCAGCTCACTGCAACCTCTGCCTCCTGGGTTCAAGCAATTCTCCTGCCTCTGCTTCCTGAGTAGCTGGGATTACAGGTGCCCACCACACCATGTCTGGCTAATTTTTGTGTTTTTAGGAGAAATGGGGTTTCACCATGTTGGTCACACTGGTCTCAAACTGACCTCGTGATCCACCCACCCTCCTTGGCCCCCCAAACTTCTGGGTTTACAAATGTGAGCCACCGCGCCCAGCCTTAACCCAGTGATTTTTAAGCCCGGAAGGTATATTATTCTATGAGAAACAGAGTTTAAGATGGAATGCTAGCAGAGAATTACTTGCCTACCAAGAATTTCAAGAAGCAGTACTGTATCAGAGCTCTGGAGACAGTTGTCTTTGACTTCCAGTGAGTTTTTTTTGTTTGTTTGTTTGTTTTTGTTTTTTGTTTGTTTTTTTGTTTTTTTTGTTTTTTTGTTTTGTTTTGTTTTGTTTTGAGAGACTAAGCTAAGGAGCAGGGATATGTTAGCAGAATCTCATACAATGACCTGGCTGTGAAGGGCAAGTCAGTGTTCAACTGGCCTGGTGCTGAAAAGCTAATTTGGGGATGAGCACTAAACCTGATTTCTCTACCTGTCATTTGCATTCATTCTCTCCTTCCCACGCCATCGGCAAGAGGCTGCCAATCGAAGCTGTTGTACAGGTTTTGTAAGAAAGAAGGTGGTACCACGGCTTAGCTTTCTGGTAGTAGATGCTTATTCTATTTTAAAAGGATAAAGGCCAGGAGCTGCAGGTCACACCTGTAATCCCAGAGCTCTGGAAAGCTGAGAAGGGAGAACAGCTTGAGGCCAGGAGTTTCAGACCAGCTGGGAAAACATAGCAAGACCCTGTTTCCAGGAAAAAAATTTTTTGATTAGCCAGCTGTGGTGGCATGCACCTGTAATCCCAGCTACTCAGGAGGCTGAGGCAGGAGGATCACTTAAGCCCAGAAGTTGGAGGCTGCAATGAGCTATGATCATGCCACTGGATTCCAGCCTGTGTGACAGAACCAGACTCTGTCTGAAAAAAAATGAAAAATAAATAACATAAAAGTAAAAAGCAATAAATATAAATTATTTTCCCATTTGTAAATCCAGTCCACCTCAGAATTACTGTTTTTGGTGTTTTGTCTTGTTTTGACATGGGGTCTCATTCTATCACCCAGGCTGGAATGCAGTGACACATCTCAGCTCACTGCAACCTCTACCTCCTGGGCTCAAGCAATTCTCATTCCTCAGCCTCCCAAGTAGCTGGGATTATAGGTGCACATCATCATTCCTGGCTTTTTTTTTTTTTTAATTTTTGGTAGAGACAGGGTTTCACCATGTTCCCCAGGCTGGTCTTGAACTCCTGGGCTCAGGAGATCTGTCTGCCTCAGTTTCTCAAAGTGCTGGGATTACAGGCATGAGCCACCATGCTTGGCCAGAATCATTGTTACCAAGTTCCTGGGTCTCTTTCCAGAGATGTTTTATGTATATAAGAACATATATTAAATATCTATCCTCTGTCCCCCACCACTTTTTTTTACACGAATGGTAGCATTCTATTCATGTCGGAATGTATTATACTTCTGTAAAAGTAATTGCGGTTTTCACCATTGAAAGTAATAGCAAAACCTCAATTACTTTTCCACCAAACCAATACCTTGCTATATTTGCCTAAAACTATATTCTACAGTGGTACACTGAAGGGTGGCCCCATAAATGTGTTCACATGGTAATTCCTGAAACCTGTAAATCTTACATGGGAAGAGGGACTTTGCAGCTGTGATTGAGTGAAGGATCAGGAGAAAGAGAGATTATCCTGGATTATCTAGTGGCCCAATGTAATCACAAGGGTCCTACAAGAGAGCAGTGGAAAATGACATATGATGATGGAAACAGAAGTCTGAGAGCCAATCTTTCCTGCTGGCTTTGAAGGCTGAGGAACTATGAGGAGTCAACCTTTAGGAGCAAGAAAAGACAGAAATGTGTACTTCCCTGTGATAGTCAATCCAGTGTCAACTTG
Source organism: Saimiri boliviensis (assembly GCF_048565385.1). Taxonomy (NCBI): domain Eukaryota; kingdom Metazoa; phylum Chordata; class Mammalia; order Primates; family Cebidae; genus Saimiri; species Saimiri boliviensis. Next base: position 121,463,035 of record NC_133456.1, on the reverse strand, counting down.
ATTGGATTGAAGGATGCAAAGTACTGTTCCTGGTAGTGTCTATGTGGATGTTGCCAAGGAGATGAACATTTGAGTCACTGGACTTGGAAAGGCAAACTCGCCCTCAATCTTGGTGGGCACCATCTAGTCGGCTGCCAGCTCAGCCAGAATAAAAGTGGGCCAAAGAGCATGGAGAGACTCGACTGGTTTAGTCTTCTGGCCTCCATCTTTCTCCTGTGCTGGATGCCTTTGAAAAAGCATTTCTGGGTATGATACTTAGAAAGGTGACTTTGAAGTCAAAAAAAAAAAAAAAAAAAAAAAAAAAAAAATCAACTAATTCACTTTTTGCATGACAATTAGAATACTAAAGTTTAGGAGGTCAAGTGATTCATTGGAGGTCCTATGTTTATTTAATGATTGAAATGATATTGTGTACAGATAGACAGTTGCTCCTTGACCAACACAGGTTTGACCTGCAAGAGTCCTCTTATATGACAGGGATTTTCTTCCACCTCTGCCATCCATGAGACAACAAAACCAACCCTTCCTCTTCCTTCTCAGCCTACTCATCACAAAGATGATGAGGATAAAAGACCTTTATGACTGGCTGGGGGCGGTGGCTCACGCCTATAATACCAGCATTTTGGGAGGCCAAGACGGGTGGATTGCCTGAGGTCAAGAGTTCGAGACCAGCCTGGCCAACATGACAAAACCCCATCTCTCTACTGAAAATACAAAAATTAGCTGGCATGGTGGTAGGCGCCTGTAATCCCAGCTACTGCGGAAGCTGAGGCAAGAGAATCGCTTGAACCCGGGATGGAGAGGTTGCAATGAGCTAAGATCATGCCACTGCACTCCAGCCTGGCAACAAGAGTGAGACTTCGTCTCAAAAAAAAAAAAGAAAAAAAGTTACATGAAGGCCAGGTGCAGTGGCTTACACCTGTAATCCCAGCACTTGAGGTCAGAAGTTCAAGACCAGCTTGGCCAACGTTGTGAAACCCCATCTCTACTAAAAACACAGAAGTTAGGCGGGCATGGTAGTGCAAACTTGTAGTCCCAGCTACTCAGGAGGCTGAGGTACAAGAATTGCTTAAACCCGGGAGGCAGAGTTCTCTCTTTGAGGATCTTAATTTAAATGAAACAAACAATTTGAATGAGTGAGGGTTTTTGATAAAACTCATGAAATATAGACATCCGTGGTTATCCATTCTGTTGGTGGATATCAGTGAGAATAACTAAGAGCAAATGTTTCAAAGGATAGGCAATCACTTTGGTTGGACATCAGGGAAGACGGCCAATCTGAGGCTCAAGGAGGGACCTCACGCACCTAGCTAGAAATGGGTGAGGTTCACCTGCAGTCATTGCTTGCGAAAGTTACATGCCATTAAGGAGCTGACACCGAAGTGCTTTTGTGGTTTTTATTCTAATCATCCCAGTCCTCTGTCTACAAAAATGTGTCAAATCAAAGTTAATTTGCACAGCACAGAGAAGATAAAATGAACCAAAACTGTACAGTATTGTTTTATGACGACCACTCCAAGAAACAAGGTACCCAGTAATCCTGTCTGGCTGCTAAGGCAATTAACTAGGAGTGGGGTGCCAGGGAGGGAGGCTGAGGACCAGATTATCTCCCAGGGAGAATGAAAAGTCACAGAAATTTTTCATAAATCTTCTCTTCTGGCAATTTAAAAACCAGAAAGAGATAAATGAGTGGCAGATCCAACCATGCCTGTCTTTGCCATGACTAATCCATGGCTACCATCCCTCTAATCAGCAGGAGGTAGTCTCCTTTCTCTTTAATGAGGTCACAATCATTAGTCATTCCAGTATTATTATCTGATGTCATGATTCTGTTTCAGGCAGAGATTGGGTGTGGCAGGGTCTCACTTTGCATCAAATATACAACCACCAGTGTTTTTGCAGGTGAATATGCTTGAACTCAACTCCAAATTCCAGCTTTCAGATGGGCAGAAACCCCTCCATCCCACAGTACACGAGACAAGTGTTCATTGTGTACCCAGTCACAAGGAGGTAGATGGATCCATCATGTTGTCACTGGGTGCAGTGGCATATTCATTTAGTCTTAGCTACTTGGAAGGCTGAAGCAGGAGGATGGCTTGAGCCCATGAGTTGGAGGCTGTAGTAATCCGAGATCATGCCACTGTACTCCACCCTTGGTGACAGAGCGGGACCTTGTCTCAAAAAAAAAAAAAAGAGAGAGAGAGAGAGAGATTTCTCTTCTCACTTGTTCCCTGTTGACCCTCAGGAAAAACTTCTCTTTAACTGCAGTCTAAGTGATGAATAACTGTCCTCTCCAAGATCCAGGACCCAAAGCCAAGTTTCCCTGCACATCTCACTCCCTGGCCACAAATGTGGTCTGTCTCAGCCTTGTTGCCTTGAGAGGAAAAGGATGAGGAAAATTCCTGTTCTGTCCAGCTCATCCTCTCTGATGACTTCAAGGTCAGAAGGTTTTCCATCCTGCATACAGAGCGCATTGCATCTGTTGACCGAGTTGTCAAAGCTGGTGGGTTTTTTTTTTTTTTTTTTTTGAGCAGTCTCCCCATCAGTCACAATTATGGAACTTTACACTACTTTAGCATTTTCAGTGCCACTTGCAAAATAAAAAGCATCATAACATACATGCTTGAAAAACGCAGTTTGCTCTTTGAAGAGCTACTTGCCTGCACTGTTTCTAACAGTGACTTATTCCTCAACTTCTAGTTAAATTTGACGCATCCTGTGTTAATTTCATCTTCTACCTTTTTCTGTTTTTTTTGGAGTCTCGCTTTGTCACCCAGGCTGGAGGTGCAGTGACATGATCACAGCTTACTGCAGCCTTGACTTTACGCGCTCAAGTGAACCTCCTGCCTCAGTCTCCAGAGTAGCTAGGACTACGGGTATGCACCACCGCACCTGGCCAGTTTTTGTATTTTTTGTGCAGACAGGGTTTCACTATGTTGCTCAGCCTTCTCTCAAACTCCTGGGTTCAGTGGATCCTCCCATCTTGGCCTCCCAAAGTGCTAGGATTACTCCCAAAGTAACCCAGTGTGACTGGCCTTGTCCTCATAGCTTTTGAAAGCATGTTTCCTACTATGTGAGAAAGTTTGGGGGTGGGGGGCACTTTCCATCCCTTCCCAAGCAATCAGACCTGAACATCAAGTGATCCTTGAATCTTCTAGACTATTTGTGAATAATCTAATACAAATTTCCTGTACATCGTGGCTACACTCTGCCTGGCATTTCACTTCACTATTTCAGGAAGGGCTATGTTATCTTCTCTAAAACTGGATTATACGTTTCTTGAGAAGAAAAGGTTCATTTTCCACCTCTTTCACATGCATGTGTCCTGCTCATCCATAACTGCCTCCCATCAATTCCCATGTTCCCGCTGTGCCAACGGATAACAGTGCAAAGTGAAATTGTGCTGAAGTCAACTGATGATAGGGCAAGGACTTGAAAAAGACAAACCCAGCTGTCACGCGAAAATTTACACATTTCTTTTTAAACTTAAAATTACTCCAAACAAGAGCAATAAACGTACAAGTGCTCCTATAACCCTCTCTTTGCATCTGTTTCAATTTGTACTTCATTGCTAGGAACATGATTTTGTTTTTAAACAGAGTCACTCAGGCTGGAGTGGAGTGGCATGAGCATGGCTCATTGCAGCCTCAGCCCTTCCTGGGCTCAGGAGATCCTCCCACCTCAGCCTCTGGAGTAGCTGGGACTACAAGTGCAGGCCACCATGCCCGGCTAATATTTGTACTTTTTTGTAGAGATTTACCATGTTGCCCAGGCTTGTCTTGACTCCTGGGCTCAAGTGATCCCCCGCTTAATCCAAAAGTGCTGTGATTAAGCCACTGTGCCAGGTGAGACACATGATTTAATGCTAGCTAGCTAGCTATTTTTATCTGCGGGTTCAATATTAAGGGAAACTTTCATGAAAGAATGAGATATAGAAGAAATGATTAGAATCTTATTTTCCAAACAGCTGACAATCTATCCCAGCCTCTCAGACCTGATCAGCCCTTAGAAAAGCATCGTTTTAGGGCATGCGTGGTGGTTCACACCTGTAAGCCCAGCACTTTGGGAGGCCGAGGCAGGCGGATCACCTGGAGTCAGGAGTTCGAGACTAGCCTGACCAACATGGAGAAACCCCGTCTCTACTAAAAATACAAAATTAGCTGGGCATGGTGTTGCATGCCTGTAATCCCAGCTACTCAGGAGGCTGAGGCAGAAGAATTGCTTGAACCCAGGAGGTGGAGGTTGCAATGAGCCAAGATCACACCATTGCACTCCAGCCTAGGTAACAACAGCAAAACTCCATCTCAAAAAAAAAAAAAAAAAAAAAGAAAAAGAAAAAGAAAGAAAGAAAGAAAAATATGGTTTTATCATTATTACAGTAAACATTTATTGACTTCTTACTATGTGCTAGATACTGTGCTAAGTGTCTTAATTGCCTATCTTTTCTTAATAAATCTTCACAATAATTGAAAAAGACAGGAAATACAACAACTCTCGTGTCATAGGTTGAACAAACCATGAGGCATAAAAATTAGTAACTTGCCCAAGCTCATACAGCCTGCAGTGGGTAAAGCCAAAATTCAAATCAGCTTTATTTACCTCTTGCTACTCAAAGTGCAGTTCCTAGACCAGTAGCATTGGCACCACCTGGGGACTTGTTAAAAATGCAAAATCCCCACTTCCACCTCAGATTTACTGAATCAGAAGCCCTGAAATTGGGGCCCAGCAATCTGTAGTTTATTTAACAAGGTCTTAAGAGGCTGGGCACAGTGTCTGATGCCTGTAATTTTAACACTTTGGAAGGCCGAGGCAGGTGGATTGCTTGAGGCCAGGAGTTTGAGACCAGCCCAGGCAACGTAGCAAGACCCCATCTTATATGGTTTGGCTCTGTGTTGCCACCCAAATCTCATGTTGAATTGTAATCCTGAGTGTTGGAGGTGGGACCTGGCGGGAGGTATTTAGATCTTGGGGGTAGAGTTCTTATGAATGGTATAGCACCATCCCCTCTGTGCTCATCTCATGATAGAGAGTGAGTTATTCCAAGATCTGGTTGTTTAAAAGTATGTAGACCTCCCCCTCTGTCCTCCTCCTGCTCCAGCCTCGTAGGATGCGCTGGTTTCCCCTTTGCCTTCTGCCATGATTGTAAGTTTCCTGAGGCCTCCCCAACCATGCCTGCTATCGAGCCAGTGGAACTGTGAAACAATTAAACTTCTTTTCTTTAGATATTACCCAGTCTTTGGTATTTCTTTATAGCAGTGAAGTAACAACTAATATACCATCTCTGTAAAAAATAGAAATACAAAAATTAGCCAGGCATGGTGGCTGGAGGTCAATGTTGCAGTGAGCCATGATGGTGCCACTGCACTCCAGCCTGGGTGATGAAGTGAGACCCTGTCTCAAAGAAAAACTTCATGTTTTAATTATCAGGAGCTCTTCTTGTTCTCTGATTGCCCTTGTGTCACAACAACTTGTTTTTATTTTAAGAATGTAATGTCATTCATGTCATCCTAAATTGTTCTGAGAACCCTAAAAAGGTGTTTCTCAGTTCTTCTTAGTTCCCTGAGTTATATCTATTTTCTTCAGAATTAATTGTTCTGTTTGTTCATTTTAATCTATCCCTTTTCCGAAACTGGCATCATAAAATATCTAGTGTTATATCTTTAACAGTCCATTCTCACACGGCCATAAAGAACTACCTGAGACTGGGTAATTTATAAAGAAAAGAGGCTTGACTCACAGTTCGGCAGACTTAACAGAAAGCATGACTGGGAGGCCTCAGGAAACTTACAGTCATGCCAGAAGGCAAAGGGGAAGCCAGCAACTTCTTCACAGGCAGCAGAGAGAATGTGAAGGAGGAAGTGCCACATGCCTTTAAAACCACCAGATCTCATGAGAACTCATTAACTATCACAAGAACAGCAAGGGGGAAATCTGCCCCCAGGATCCAGTCACTTCCTACCAGGTCCCTCCCCTGTAATCCCAGGGATTACAATTCAATATGAGATCTGGGAGAGCCAAACAGAGCCAAGCCGTGTCAATACCTATGGCTCAAGGACAAAGCTGATGAGCATAGACAGCATGGGTTTCTCAGGACCCTTCCTTAAGTGAGGGAGTTCTGTGCCTACACTGGGTAAGTGAGTGGGAGAGCTGTCAGGCAGCCTTCCCTATTGTATACACCAGGCAACCCAGAGATCCCCAAGATTGTTAGAGAATAAAGTACTTTGGTATAGTTCACACCTGAGCAAAGCTGCCTTACTTAGCCTCTGCTCTGCAGGCCCAGGGTTACCTCCAGCTTTTTTCTTTAAGCTTAGCACCTGTATCCCCTTACTCTGAAGAGTCTGGGTTCTTGAGAGATGATTTGGTTTTATCCACTTGACATAATTTGCCCATGTACTTTGAAATTGCACAGTGGACTAGAGAAGGAAGAGGGGAGAAGGGAAAGCTCTAGTTAAAGAAGGGAGTTCCAAAGTCCTGAATTCAGAAGTTTAAGTAAACACTCTGATGGGTGCCCGCTAACCCATCCCTGTCCTTTGTGTTGGATGACTCCAAGCTTGGAGCTTCTCCAGCCCTCTCTTTTCTCTGGAATCCCCTCCAAGCTTGGAGCTTCTCCAGCCCTCTCTTTTTCTCTGGAATCCCCTCCTCTGCTTTTACTTCTGTTTGTTTTTCATACTTGTTCATCTGCTTTCTTTCTACCAGCATGTATTTCACATTCTGTGATTCCTTTACTGATGTCCAGCATTGTGGTTTCATTGGATAGATTGATAGACAGGCAGAATGGCACCAGATGGGTAATAGTTTCAGTCATTTTGGTGGGACCCTGAGAAAGCATGAAGGTTTATATGTATGCTCACTCTCCTTTCTTGAACAAGTGAAGGGAGAGTGAAGGGGGAAGTGAAGCACGAAGGGGGAAGTGCCACACACTTTTAAAAAAAGAAGATACTTAGCAAAGATTGCAGCATGTCGAATTTTTTTGTTGTTTTAGAAGTCATCTTTACCGTTCCCTCCTCCCACCCTATCAAATTATGTGTTTGTAAAATTTTCAGATAAATACATACATACTAATACATCAACTAGTAAATACTTATTTCACTTTATTTATTAATATTTATTTATTTTGAGGTAGGATCTCACTCTGTAGCCCAGGCGGGGTGCAGTGGGACAATCTAGCTCACTGCAGCCTCTAACTCCTAGGTTCAAACAATCATCCCACCTCAGCCTCCTGAGTAGCTGGTACCACAGGCACACACCACCAGGCCTGGTGTATTCATCTGTTCTCACAGTGCTAATAAAGACGTACCCGAGACTGAGTAATTTATGATGAAAAAGAGGTTTCATGAGCTCACAGTTCCATGTGGTTGGGGAGGTCTCACAGTCACAGCAGAAGGCAGAGGAAGAGCAAAGTCACATCTTACATGGCGGTGGGCAAAAGAGTGATCATGTATAGGGGAACTCCCCTTTATAAAACCATCAGATCTCGTGAGACTTACTCACTATGATTTAATTACCTCCCAGGTCCCTCCCATGACACATGGGGCTTTTGGGAGCTACAATTTGAGATTTGGGTAGGGACACAGCCAAATCATATCACCTGGGTAATTTGTTGTTATTGTTGTTATTGTTGTGAGATGGAGTTTTACTCTTGTCACCCTGGCTGAAGTGCAATGGCACAATCTTGGTTCACTGCAACCTCCATCTCCTGGGTTCAAGTGGTGGATTCTCCTGCCCCAGCCTCCCGAGCAGCTGGGGTTACAGGCATGCACCATCATGCCCTGCTAATTTTTGTATTTTAAGTAGAGATGGGGTTTCACCATGTTGGCCAGACTAGTCTCAAACTCCTGGCCTCAGGTGATCCACCCACCTTGGCTTCCCAAAGTGCTGAGATTACAGGTATAAGCCACTGTGCCTGGCCTCACATGGGTAATTAAAAAAAATTTTTTTTAGAGACAAGGGTCTCACTATGTTGAGCAGGCTGGTCTCAAACTTCTGGCCTCAAGTGTTCTTCCTGTCTCAGCCTCCTAACGTGCTGGGATTACAGACATAAGCCACCATGCCTGACCTTAGTACTTCTTCAAGTAAACACACTCAGACACACACGAAATTAATGAAAAATGTTAGAAGCCAAAATTTTAGTAGAAACAAAAGCCTAGCTTTAAATAATTACCGTTTGAGAATGTCAGGTATCACAAAAGTACAAACATTCAAATATTTTATAAAAATTTTCCTTTTATGGGGAATTTAATTGCATGAGGTCAATTAAGGTTGAATCTGAACATCTCTGAACCTAATACATCTACCAGTCAGATGAACTAATAACTTTCTGGTGATATTTGGTGACCAACTCATAAAGCAATGTGATATCTTAAGAAAGGCCATATACCAGACCAAACTAACCACATCAAGGTAATTCTATACATCTCATTTTTCAAAATGTCTGTGACTGAAGGAATCTTTGACAGTTAATAGAAAGGAAGTATTGATAAATCTATGTATGTTTCAAAGAAACTTCCAAATCAAATATTTTGCCTCATCATAAATAATACTTTGTCCACATGTGGAAAAAAAAAAAAAAACAGAACAAGAACACATAGTTAACACTGGAAAAATAAAGGTATATAACACATGGAAACAAATAGTCTAAGATAATGACTAAAATAAACATCATGTTTTGATTTTCAGCTTTCACTATTATCCTAAGTATTTAAAAAAACAGATAGGCTAAGACTAATTAGTTGAATTTCTATAATGTCATTTATTACTCAAAATATCCAATTCATTTTATAGTAACAGATATGTATTATAATGCATGAGTATACATTATTATAAATGGCAATTGTAGAATGATTAAGGTATAGGAATCTTTTTATTTTTTAATTTAATTTTTATTTTTTATTTTTTCAAGATGGAGTCTTGCTCTGTCTCCCAGGCTGGAGTCCAGAGGTTTCGGCTCACTGAAACCGCTGCCTCCCTGGTTCAAGCAATTCTCCTGCCTCAGCCTCCTGAGTAGCTGGGATTACAGGCATGTACCAACACACCCAATTAGTTTTTGTATTTTTAGTAGAAGTGGAGTTTCATCATGTTGGCCAGGCTGGTCTCAAACTCCTGACTTCATGATCCGCCCACCTCAGCCTCCCAAAGTGCTGGGATGACAGATGTGAGTCAACGCACCTGGCCTAGAAATCTTTTTAAAAGCTAGCATTTGGGCTGGGCTTGATAGCTCACACCTGTCAACCCAGCGCTTTGAGAGGCAGAGGTAGGAGGATTGCTTGAGGCCAGGAGTTCAATACCAGCCTGGGCAACATAGCAAGACCTCCATCTCTACAAAATTTTAAAAAATTAGCCAAGTGCCATGGCATGTGCCTGTAGTTCCCGGTACTTGAGAGGCTGAGGCAAAAGGATCACTTGAGCCCAGGATTTCAAGGCTACAGTGAGCTATGATCACACTACTGCACTCCAGCCCGAGAGACAGAGCGAGACTCTGTCTCTAAGAAAATAAAAATAAAAAAATAAAAGTTGGCATTTGGTGCCTTCACTTTGCAAATAAGTAGAGAGAAAAAAAAATTCTCAGTTCCCAAAGTTAGCTTGTACTCCAAATCCTTTTGACTTTGAAGTTGCTTGTCTCTCTTTTTCGAGCTTAGTGTGTGTACATGTGTGCATGTGTGTGTATATATATGTACACATGCATGTACACACATAGCCCTTGCTTTTCATCTCAACGGTTGGATGGACGAGGCTTATAGCCAGATTCAGCCATGCCCTACAGTTATCAAGCATGACAGAGCTGGAAGAAAAACATCTGGTCCAAGGTTGCCGTTTGCCTTTGTAGCAGAGAATTTTCTTTGATCTCCAGCTGGAGTTCTCTATTGAGTCTAGCAGATCAATTAGTTAATAGGCCATTCCCACTAGTAACCCTACCAGCTGACTACCTAGGATAGAAATAAGTTCTGTTTATCAATCCTTCCCTTCCCCTTCTACTTTAGGCAGATCCTTTTTTCCTCTTGAAATAACATAATTATTAAACCACTTCAGTCACTTCTGTGGTTAATGATTCCCTCTTTTTTCAGTTCCGCTCTCCTGCTGAAACCTCTTGGTGGGTTTTAAACACACCACTCCATGGTTACAATTTCATTTTCTACTACAATTAAGGTTGGGAACAGCTTGCAGTACCATTATACAAACCAACAGCTTGTCGGGGTTTTACCAGTTCCCTTGGGGAATTGAAACAATAATTTTTGTATCTATGTCTCCAAAAATTCAGAAAAGTAATATACCATTAAAATTTTCACCTGGATTTCATTCTAGGAAGCTTGGTTCATTTTCTTTATATTATACAGATCAGTTCCAGGAATTTAAACAAACATAAGAATTTTTTTTTTTTAGCCCAGTTACAATGATATTGCTATCAGCACTATTTAGGAAATAATAATTATATGTCAGGGAATCAAACTGTCTCATTTTTGGACTAGTATGTAGAATTCCAATTAGTTTTAGTAATTTTAGAGGGGTCAAGACATTCTATCTGAACTCAGTGTTTCACCTGAACACAAAAGCGTAATTTTGTACTATATTTTACCTATCAAAAAACTGCTCTAAAATAGTTCTTTTTGGGGAAAAAAAAAAAAAACAGGATTAGCCAAATGACTAGACTTTTTAGACACTCTAATCAGACCAGCTGTGCAGAGGGGACAGTCAAGGACAACATAATTCTCCAGTGACATAGTGTTCGATGCCCTGTTCAATGCATTTTACAGCAAGAGACCCTAGTCCAGTTTCTACGCTGGGAACGAGTCAAACTGTGCGGTACCAACGCTGGGTCTGCCGGAAGTAATTCCCTGGAAATGAAACGTGGTGGCTGTCGGCCAGCGTGCAGGGCATCCCGGACCATTACAAGTACTTCATCCACATAAAATTGCAAAGGGAATTTTAGAACTCGGAATATAATTATCCCCTTTGGAGTTTGACAATGGAACAGAAGGATTAAATAGAGCTGTCCTCTGTCCCTATAATAAAAGATGCCAGCGGCTGCACAGTGGCCACAACCATGGCATAAGGAAGGAGCCTGGAGTCTTGTTTGTTTGAGTATCTGCTTTCTCACCTCCGAACGTCACCAATTCCATGTTCTCAAAAAGCAGAGCAGGCCTCAAGGTGACCCCTTTTATGGCTTGTTACTACCACTTTGAATGCTATTTGGAAGAAACTAGATGTAAATATTCAGTAAAGTCCCTGTGAGCCACTGCCCTTGTGGCTCAGTAAAAACGGGGAACTACTTAAAATACAAGTCTCCAAGCTTTGCCTTGCAGAGAGCTAGAATGACCCCAGGATACCCTGGGCTTTGATGCAGAACCTTCCAAAGGCCACATTAGTTGGTAACTACCAATATAACTATGCACAAAAATTGAAATATGGCAACTGCAGACTCCAGAATGTCTTATATCTCATTTCCTAAACTTTATAGTAAAACACTCATAATTAGGTTGGTAGGAAATGAACTGCTGAGTATAGGTCTTGAGAGGTTCACCACTAGGAACCTTCAGAGAATTCGCGAATGTAACTTAGCTGCGTGATTTATGCCATGTATATCCACAGGAACAGCAAGGCCAGGACAAAGGGAAAGTTGCCATAGATCCTTCAGTCTATGCTTTTCACAGTGTTTGCTGGACTCTGCTCTTATTCCTTTGTTCAAAGCATCCTTGACGTGACTCTCCTTTCCACTTTCTATTTCCTATTGACCTTTCTGAGAAGGTCACCATCCTAAATGACTTATCCCAGGATCTGACACCCGCTCCTTTTAACATCTTTTGACAGGATCCGAGTATCACTCCAGCAATGCATTCCCAAGGCCCATGACCCTGACTCAAGGCAGGCAAATAAAAGCTAAGATGCAGCATTCTAGAAACCCTGAGCTCAACTCTAGCCAATGCTGACATCCTGACTTTCAAACCCATCGGTTTGAAAGGAAAAAAGCTTTCAAGCTTTCCAATCACGGTAAGTCCCGAGTGACCTAACACTGACGCGTTGTGGTTCGTTGGGTGAAATAGAAGTCAAATCTAGTCACAAGTTCTCTAAGATGATATCCCTTCCTCTAGTGTTTGCTCTAGATGACAAATATCCTCTTGAGGCTAGAACCAGTGAATCCCTCTTTCCTAAGAGCCACTCTTCATTAAGCAGATCAGGTCAAATTTTATGACGTGCAAACCAACTAGGGAATAAACATTACCTAAAAGTCAGCACACTTCCTACTCATGTAATTTTGTTACCTCCAGTAAAAACGTATTGGGTCACCGGGCACAGTCGTTCACGCCTAGCACTTTGGGAAGCCAAGTTGGGTGGCTCACCTGAGGTCAGGAGTTCGAGACCAGCCTGGCCAACATGGTGAAACCCCATCTCTACTAAAAATACAGAAATTCACCAGGCATGGTGGCATATGCCTGTAATTCCATCTACTTGGGAGCTGAGGAAAAAGAGTCACTTGAACCCGGGAGGTGGAGGTTGCAGTGAGCTGAGATCCTGCCACTGCACTCTAGCCTACACGACGAGAGCGAGACTCCATCTCACAAAAAAATGGCTTGGGTCACCTTCATACAAGAAGAATAGAAATCAGTTCTTTGATGACTGTAAGTTAGTCCTAAGGTCTTGCTTTCTTGTCTTTTTCTCATCTCTTGGGTATCTTGCTGTTCCATTTTGATTCCTTTTTCCTAGGAAAAACTTTTGTTTTTTAATCCAGGAAATGAAGTGCCAATAATAGCAACAAATAGGATGTTTTCTTTATGACAGTCCCAAATCTGTTTGACTTCTTCAATAGACTGAATGTGTCGCCCAAAAACTCATATGTTGAAACCTAACCCCCGGTGTGACGCTGTTTGGACGTGGGGTCTTTGGGAGGTAACTGAGTCATGAGGATGGAGCCAACGTGCATGGAATTTGCACCCTTATGAAAGGGACCCCAGAGAAGCCCTTCACCCCTTCCTCTATGTGAGGACACAGCAAGGAGATGACCATCCCTGAACCAGGAAACAGGCCGTCACCAGACACCACATATTGGAGTGATTTGATCTGACATTCCCAGCCACCAGAACCATGAGAAATAAATTTCTCTTGTTTATAAGCCATGAGTCCCTGGTCATTTGTTATAGCAGCCGGCATGGACTGAGACAAGTGCAATACCCAAGATCTCTCACTGCCTCTCAATTAATTACCTGCTATGGGAAATCCTTTTAAAACATACTTGCCTGGTGATTAGGAGGATTTTATTGCTTCCCATATACAGGGGCAAAAGCAACTACCAAAAGTTTTAACCAACTTATTAGACTCAGAGTGAATGTGAAACAGCTATGATCATGGCTCTTTGTTCTGTAAAGTCATGATCATAGGGAGCTCTTTAGGGAGGCTGAAGGTAGGGCAGATAGGATGATGAGAGCCTCCCTCTCTGATGCAACGAAAGAGGCCCCCAGCTCCAGCCCTGCCACTTTATTCCCTAAAGTCTCCACTCTCATTCCATGACCTCTGGGAGTCCGCCTCTAGTCAAGTCTGAGCTTCTGAACCACCATTTTCATTTCCTATGTTTTGGGAACATTCTCCACGTTGCTTATTTCTTTCAGACTTCATTGGATATTCTCAGCATGTTGAGTTTCATCACATACGTACCCGGCTGACAGAACCATTTAGCAAAACTCCCTCGGTTCATGGATCTGGAAAGCCCTCTGTGAAACCAGCCTACCATGAGTGGGACTCCTGCTTTCTGCCCTGGCCAAAGCCATACTCCCTTCCCCTTGACAGCCATAGAACATGGGCTTTTTTCACCCAGGGTTTGCAATGAGTTAACTTTCTTTTTCAGACTTGCTCCAAATACTTGCCTGGTCTCTGGGCAGGACTTGTGATTTGATGACATGTAATCTAAGTAAATACATTCAACTTTAATTTATGGGTGAAGGGGGAGACTCAGAATTTAGAGCAAGGCATTTAAAAAAAAAAAAAAAAAAAAAAAGGAGGCTTCCCAGCATGCATTCCCCAGGGTTTTGCTCAGAACTGCCTCTGTTTTCCACGTTTCTGCAGGCCAGCTCCTGCTGGCCCTGAATAGACCTCCCATGGAGCAGAAGCACCAGGACATTAACCTCAGATTAAAACAAGCCTTCACAGGGGCCAAACGCACAGGCTACTCCTAACAGTACTGTTATTTATTGATTGATAGGGTGTTGCTTCATCACCCAGGCTGGAAGGCAGTGGCACCATCTCAGCACACTGCAACCTCGACCTCCCAGGCTCAAAGGATCCTCCAGTCTCAGCCTCCCAAGTAGCTGGGAACACAGGCATGCACCACCACATCTAGTTAATTTTTGGATTTTTTGTAGAGATGAGGTTTCACCAGGTTACCCAGGCTCCAACAGTACTTTTAGAAGTTGGTGGGTGTTACTTGGCAAACAAGGTTCAAAGGGCTGAATATTGTTCCTTTGAGGCCCTACATCCCAATGCTCTCAGATTCAAGAGAAACTTAGAAATTAATTTCTTTTTTTTTCTTTTTTTTGCAAAAGAGTTTTCCTCTGTGCTCTGTCACTCAGGCTGGAGTGCTGAGGTGCGATTTCAGCTCACTGCAATCTCTGCCTCCTGGATTCACGTGATCTCATGCCTCAGCCTCCCAAGTAGCTGGGATTTCAGGCATGAGCCATCACACCCAGCAAAATTTTGTATTTTAAGTAGAGATAGGATTTCACCACACTGGCCAGGCTGGTCTCGAACTCTTGACCTCAAGTGATCCACCCACCTTGGCCTCCCAAAGTGCTGGGATTACAGACATGAGCTACTGCACCCAGCCATATAAATTAATTTCTAATACTTTACTTTATACACATCAATCATTAGCAAGTATTTAGCCTGAGCACCAAACCTATGAAAAAACATGGGGCTTGCAAGAAAACGTGAACTGCTAGACTAAGCCATGATGCTAACTATGGGGGTGTCGTTGGAGAAGTGACACGTCAATCTGGACCTCACTTTACTTATCTGCAAAAGGAGCCCTTCAACAGGATCATGCCCCAGGTGCCTAAGCGCTTAGGAAAATTGAATGGCTCTGTGTCAGCTGTGACATCTGCCAAACTGTGCCCCATGCAAAGTTATGTCTCAGGCTCCACTGGAAAGGCACAGACAGAACACAGACACGAATGCCAGTGTGTCTTCACATAGCCACTTCATTTCTCCTCTCCATCATGAGATTGTGACAACCCTTTTGTAACAACACGCACCAACCCCAGAAACAGCAGGAAATCAAGAATGCTGGTCCTTAAACAAAAACATCCACATATAAAAGCCTGCCTTGGAAAAATTAAGGTAAACATCTTCTGGACTTGTTGCTGTTGACAGTATGTTTTCAATTTGCAACGCAAATTCATCGGAAGCTTTTCTGCCAGGGAACCGGATGGCCCAGGGAATTGGTAATTGGTAATGAGTCGTGCAGCCTTTCAGGTCTCAGTTACCATTCTGAAAGGAGCCCAGCTAGTGGTGAATTACCTGATACTGTTGGAAACCTTTGCAACATAAGCCAGATCCCTGGATTCCTTCCCCAGCTTAAAACATGAGTTAAAACAGTGTCTGATTGGCATTTATAAGGAGAATTAGTAGAGAACCCTGCATGGGGACAAAAGTGGACAAAGAGAGAGTCAGCTGGGGGTCTGTCTCTGTGTCTGTGGTTTTCCCCCAGGATAATCCAAGGGAAATTTCCAAGGAATGTCAGGCCTAGAGAAGTGGAATTAATGTACACCTAACATTCTTGAAGGGTTAGAAATTCCAGTCTTGGAATTTTTATTTCTTCCTAATCACTCTCCCAGTCCAGAGGATCAAACTACTTTTGCAGCAACTTTCAAGGTGAAATAGATTTTACTACTTATGATTTGTTCTAAGAGCCCATTTAAAAAAAAAAAAAAAAAGACAGTTATCATAAGGGCTTTAAAAACAAACCAAAACAATGAATCTTCTTGGCCAGGAGACATCCAAATGAACTTCTACATTATGGTTTGGTCTGCTGCATTTTATTTTTGGTATTTGCAGTCTTCCTAGGGGAACCATCTAACAGAAAAACAGAATTTTTACATCACTAGCTTTCCCTGCCCAGTCCAGTTCCATATTTATATCACTGCTTTTCCTTTACACTTTTTGGTTTATAGTAGCAATAATTTTCCCTCATATATAGTCCAACGAACAACCAATTAACAAACGCCCAGAGTGGTAAAACATTTTTGGCTGTCTTGCCCAGTTGGTCATTAATTTGGTGAAGGAAGGGCTAACAAACTCATAAAGGGGAACTTGAATTTTAGAAGTTAGTTCAATTTTACATTATTAAAAAGGAAAATGTAGTAAAAATAATAAGAGCTTTGCCAAAACTCTACAGCAAAGTCAATTAGTCTCACAAAGAGCCTAGGAGTCTGCGATATGGACTTGCATTTGGAATCACTTAGCCTATTAGAACAATTCCAAACATCTTCTCTCTGAAGCCATATTTCAGTGCTCATGGCTGCAGCTTACTGAGTAAAATTCTTTCACCATCCTCGATTCAACACAATTTAAAGTATTCTTTGTGTCTGCGTATTTCAATATACAAATGTGACCTCCTACATGCATATCTTCATACGTATGTCCATCACAATCATAAAAATTTCATGCACTAAGTATAAGCTTCTACAACATATACTAAAATTCATACTGTATTTTGTGCTGGCATGGTATATACTTTTAAGATGCCTTTAAAGGAAAACCAATTTCAAACCAAAAAATCACAATGCTGGTGTTACAAGTCTATGGCAAAAATAAATTGTATTTTACTCTGAAGAAAAATCACTTATTATCATTTTTCAACATATTTCAGGTATAAAGGAATGCTGTTCCTGTTATCAAAAGATTTGACAATTGATTAAAGATATGTCATTTGTACGTCTTCATATCACTATAGCCATTTTGTTCATATGAATATTTCATTTTGCTCTGATTGAGCAATGGGAAAAAGTTAAAGTGCTAAATGAGATTACTTTCATAGGGAATTCTTGCAAACAGTGTTTTGCAATCAACTATATGAATTAACTGACAGGTTTTTTAAAAAGAAAAAATACATCCTATTTTTGTAAACTCTAACAAATATCCTCCAAATTCTTTAAGTGAAAATAAAGTTGTATGTTTTCAGACTAGTGGCTCCCAACTCTCAGCTTCTATAAAAATCCCAAATGATTTCTATAGGCTTTCCAATGAAGATTCAGTTCTAATTAACTACAATTTTGTCCATATTTTGTTTTTCTACCGCATTGAAAGAATAGCAGGGGGTTAGCGCTGCAGAAAAGAAGATTATTAAAACTTTAATAACCTGAGCCTTTGAACCTTTCCAAATTCTTTACAATTTTCTCACATTTCCAGCACAGATGTCTGCATGCAGTTATAGAACCACCATGAACTTTTTGTTTACAATTTTATTCACCTTATTTATTACCTCCTTTAAAAAGAAAAAAAAAAACAGAATGAGGAACACACAGAAATGTTTTAGCTCTTCTAAGCAAATTGATTTAATTATTAAAAAATAAACTTGAAGAATAATTTTTATCCATTTTTAAGTTAAATATTTTCAGCAACACAACCGTTTCTTCCCCACTGCTAGAGGTAAATTGTCAGGCAGCCTAGCAACGTGGCCAGCTGAATCACAGCATTCTTTTCCATCAGGCTACAAAGCTCCAAAAGACTGAAAAAGAGAGTTCACTTTGGAAACCTGAACTCTTGAGATTGTTACAAAAGAAAGAGACCAAAAAGAAGGCATCCCTTAACATAATTAGCTGCTTGCTGTTTCACCAAAGAGAGGGATATTTGCATACAACAATAGCCAATAGAATTGCCTTTCACAGAACTCAATGTGGCAGTTGTATTATCCCAACTCCAGATGGTTGTAGCCCCTCAAGAGCAATTATTACCTTTCTTTTCATAACAGAACCCCAGTTATTCAAGCATTTCACAAACATGAGGGCTGACAAATAAAATACAAGTAGCTATGTTGAATGGTACCTTCAGGAAGTCTCCAGACAGTGAGTCAGGCACCTTCTTCTTCCTTTCCTCTTTCGATTGAATGGAATTTTATTGTGATGGCTGGAACTCAGGCAGCCATATTGGGCCTTAAGTCCAAGGAACAAAAAGCTAAGGAAGGCAGAGCACTGAGCTAGCAGGAGCCAGAGTCCCTGTGCAGCAATGGAAGACTTACCTCCAGAATTACTTTCTATGTGAAAGAGAAAAAACATCTCTATTGTTTGAGCCACTATTATATTGGGTTTGTTGGTTTGCTTCATGTGACAAAATCTAGTCCTAACATAAGGGCTTTCCTTATAGCAATATCTTGCTAACTGAGAAAGAGAAAACCAGTCCTGAAGGTCAGGAGCTGTCCTGGTACAATCAGCAATGTAAAATGGCATTGCTAAAAGCTGTCTGGTCTTCACAATGAGGTCTTGATGTTGTCCAGTTGAACATAAACAATTGCACAAAACATCAGCCTCAAAGACCACTTTGTGACCATGAGAGCTCCTGACTCATGCTTTTGTCAGCAATACATACACTAAAATTGAAACGATACAGAGAAGGGTGGCGTGGCCTCTGTGCAAGGATGACACAAATTCATGAAACATTCCATTTTTTAAAAAATAGTATTATTCCATATCATGTCTGAACACAGACAAAATATGAACATTGTCCAAGCCACAAAATACCAACACCCCACCCATCTTAGCTAATATGAGTGACTGCTGATTCTTTAGTAATTAAAGCTCTAGCCTGGCTTCCTTCCTCTCACTTTCTAGATAAGATGCACAATTATAGAATTAATTCCACTTCCTGACAGCATCCAATTCAGACCAAAGTCCTGCTTTCTTGAATCCTTTCCCAAATCACCACACACAGCCCAATCCCGTAAGTCCTTTTTGACATTCTCCTGCAGAGACACTTCACTGTGTCCAATTGTGTGTGTCCTCTCTCATTGCAGTGAGGAACACCAATTTGTTCAATTCCAGTTGTGTTTCTGGAGGTCTACGTGGCATTTGTGTTGCCATACTGTGTCTACAGTGGAAAACTAAAAATCTACTCAACATATCAATCTGTAATTCAAATGATCCCACCCAAATGGAAAGCCCCTATTCTTCAACAGACTTCAATCATCAAGAAACCAAAACATTAATTTGTAGCAATCAGATTCATTGAAGTTATCCCCTTGTGCTATTTTCATGGCCTGGAAAAGACCCAGTCAGAACCCTTACCTGGTACTGAGCTTGCAGTAACTACAGCAAGTTCAACTCAGTGCTTCTTTAAATAAGAAAAACTTTTGATATAATACACAGGTTGAAGCTATACTCTATTTTTCTCCTTTTCTTCTTTCTTTCTTTCTTTTCTTTTCTTTTTTTTTTTTTTTTTTTTGAGATAGAGTCTGGCTCTGGTGCCCAGGCTGGAGTGCAGTGGCACAATTTCAGCTCACTGCAACCTCTGCCTCCCGGGTTCAAGCAATTCCTTGCCTCAGCCTCCCGGATAACTGGGATTACAGGTGCCTGTCACTATGTCCAGCTAACTTTTGTATGTTTAGTAAAGACAGGGTTTCACCACATTGCCCAGGTTGGTCGTGAACTCCAGACCTCAGTTGATCCGTCTGCCTTGGCCTCCCAAAGTGCTGGGATTACAGGCATGAGCCACCATGCCTGGCCTGTTTTTTCTTTTTTTTTTTTTTTTTTTTTTTTTTTTTTTGAGACGGAGTTTCGCTCTTGTTACCCAGGCTGGAGTGCAATGGCGCCATCTCAGCTCACCGCAACCTCCGCCTTCTGGGTTCAGGCAATTCTCCTGCCTCAGCCTCCTGAGTAGCTGGGATTACAGGCACGCACCACCATGCCCAGCTAATGTTTTGTATTTTTAGTAGAGACGGAGTTTCACCATGTTGACCAGGATGGTCTCAATCTCTTGACCTCATGATCCACCTGCCTCAGCCTCCCAAAGTGCTGGGATTACAGGCTTGAGTCACTGCGTCCAGCCCTGTTTTTTCTTTTTAAAATAAACTTAGAGATAGGTTCACTGGCTCATGTCTGTAATCCCAATTCTTTAGGAGGCCAAGGTAGGAAGATCACTTGAGTCCAGGAATTTGAGACCAGCCTGGGCAACATAGCTGGACCCCATCTCTCCCCCCAAAAAAATTAATTAGCAGGGCATGGTGGCAAATGTTACTTAGAAAACACTTTTACATTGGTTACAGAATGTAACTGATCAGTCTCTCCTAGGTATTGATCATCAAACAGTGCGAGATCATCTGGGTCAGTACTACACCATACTCAGTTCTCAACAAGCTCCGGAAAACTTAAGAGTTTGATTTTTTTTTTTCCTAGTGAACCATTTTCTTTCCTTTTTTTTTTTTTTTTTTTTTCTTTCTGAGACAAAATCTCGCTCTGTCACCCAGGCTGGAGTGCAGAGGCATGATCTTGGCTCACTGCAAACTCCATCTCCTAGGTTCAGAGGATTATCCTGCCTCAGCCTCCTGAGTAGCTGGGACTACAGGCACATGCCACTACACCCAGCTAATTTTTATATTTTTAGTAGATACAGGGTTTCACCATGTTGGCCAGGCAGGTCTCAAACTCCTGATCTCAAGTGATCTGCCTGCCTCTGCCTCCTAAAGTGCTGGGATTACAGGTGCGAGCCACTGTGCCCGGTCCTTGTTTTCTATGTATTTTTAGTTATGTTCTTAGCAGTTACTACTCTTGATATCCTAAA
The DNA here is from genome assembly GCF_048565385.1 of Saimiri boliviensis. NCBI lineage: Eukaryota > Metazoa > Chordata > Mammalia > Primates > Cebidae > Saimiri > Saimiri boliviensis. The sequence goes on along the minus strand of NC_133456.1, from coordinate 121,442,284 downwards.
TTTATAACATCTACTTTGAATGGTTACCAACCTAGCTTCAATAACAAACAAAAACTCTGCCTCTATACAGACCTGCCTTCTTTTCATTTTGCTATTATCACAAATTACATAATTATACACTGTGAGTTCCTTGACATACGTTTGTTTTATGCATTTACCTCTAAATTATATTGAAAACAAAAAAGTATATATTTGCTGCTGTTGTTTTTGAGACAGGGTCTGGCTCTGTCACCCCGGCTGGAGTGTGGTGGTACTATCTTGGCTCACTGCAACCTCTGCCTGCCAGGCTCAAGCCATCCTCCTACCTCAGCCTCCTGAGTAGCCAGAACCACAGGCATGTGCCACCACTCCTGGCTAATTTTTGTAATTTTTGTAGAGACGGGGTCTCACTTTGTTGCCCAGGCTGGTCTTGACCTCCTGAGCTCAAGCAATCCACCCACCTTGGCCCCACAAAGTGCTAAGATTACAGGCATGAGTCACTGATACCAACCACAAAGAATTATAAATTCGAACTACAATGATACTGTCTTTTTTATTTACCTACATGTTTACCTTACCAGAGTTCTTTATTTTTTAGTATCACTTCCAGTCACTGTCCAGCATCCTTTCATTTCAGCCTGAAGAACTCTCTCAAGCACTTCTTACGGGGCAGGCCTGCTAGCAACAAAATTTCTCAGCTTTCATCTGGGAATTTCTTAATTTCTCTTTCATTTTTGAGGAGTAGTTTTTCAGGATATAGAACTCTCAGTTGATAGTTGTCTTTCAACATTTTCAATATGTCACTCCACTGCCTTCTAGCATCCATGGTTTCTGATGAGAAACAGGGTGTTAATCTATTAACAATCCCCTCAAAGTGACTAGGTGCTTCCCTTTTGCTAGACAAGAGTTTCACTTCTGTCTTAGGCATTCAACAGTTTGACTATATCCTGGTGTAGATCTGAGTTGATCCTACTTACAGTTTGTTGAGCTTCTTAGATGTATAGGTTCATTTTTTTCACCAAGTTTGTGAAGTTTGGGGGCATTATTCAAATATCCATTTTCCCCCATTTTCTCTCTCTTCTAAAAATTGTATAATTCATATATTGGTACACTTGATGGTGTCCTCAAAGTCCTTTCACCTCTGTTAATTTCTCTTCATTCTTTTTCTTTCTGCTCTTCTGACTGGATAATTCCAGTTGTCCTATCTTCAAGTTGGCTATTTATTCTGCCTGTTCAAATCTGCTATTGAAACGCTCTAGTGCATTTTTCACTTCAGCTATTGCTTACATGGAGGCTACATACAAACATAGAATCCTCTCAGGTCTTTTCTGTACATTCACCCAGCCTTACGAATACAAGATTCAGTCTAGAATCCCCAATTACACATGATAGTTTTTTCAAAACCTTTTGCTCCCGAGAAACTTCCTCCTCAGCCTCTTCCTTTCCAGTCTTTTGGGTCTGTCCGATGCTCACCCTATCTACTGCCCTAGGTGGCTGTCAGTAGTATATGTCTTTAAACCTTTCAACAAATGCTGCTATTGCCCAGAAAAGCACTCCAGTGTGTGGTGGGCAGGATAAAAAGAAACATCAGCCCCTGTACCAGTCACTCAGGGAACTATCAGATAGGTCAAATACAAATACAACCACATTATTTTGAGAGCAAAGTCTGCATTCAGCCCTGGACACCAACACACTGCATCAGGAACACTGGCTACTGTCCCCACCACACCACTGTCCTGGGAAATGGGAGATGTAGGCAGATGGGCAAAAACAACACAATGCTTTCTTATCAAACTTCAGCTGCCTTCTTCATTAAGCATTCCTCTGGTTTCTATAAATTTCTTGTTAGATTCCAGTTTCAAAAAAGTGGTTTCTGTCAGTTATTTCCAGCTTAATGGCTGTTTCATTAGAGAGATTATTTGAGTATCCTGCCCTGCCATTTTCCACAAAGTAATTTGTATATATGCTTTATTGCCTTGCTTTTTTTTTTTTTTTTTTTTTGAAATGGAGTTTCACTCCTGTCGCCCAGGCTGGAGTGCCATGCTCTGATGTTGGCTCACTGCAACCTCCACCTCCCAGGTTCAAGTGATTCTCCTGCCTCAGCCTCCCAAGTAGCTAGGATTGCAGGTTTTCGCCACCACCAGCAGCTAATTTTTAAATTTTAATAGAGATAGGGTTTCTCCATGTTGGCCAGGCTGGCCTCAAACTCCTGACCTCAGGTGATCTACCCACCTTGGCCTCCCAAAATGCTGGGAATACAGGCATGAGCCACTGTGCCTGGCCACTGTTGTCTTGCTTTTTTAAAAAACCAAACATTGTGAAATTTACTCATTATTGTATATAGCCAGAATTTAATGTATGGGTTCATTTTGTTTTGTTTTGAGACATGGTCTCACTTTATCACTCAGGCTGGAGCACAGTGACACTATCTCAACTCACTGCAGCCTTGACCTCCAAGCGCAGGCGGTCCCCCCACCTCAGCCCCCCAAGTAGCTGGGCTCCAGGCACACACCACTATTCCAAGCTAATTTTTTGTATTTTCATAGAGACAGGGTTTTGCCATGTTGTCTAGACAGGACTCAAACTCCTGATCTCAAGTGATCCTCCCACCTCAGCCTCCCAAAGTGCTGGGATTACAGGCATGAGCCACAGCCACTGGCCAGTTATGCCAATTTATACTACAACAAATGATGAATGAGAATTTGAGTTCCTTCATATCCTTGTTAGACTTTGGCATTGCCAGGCACTTTAATTTTAGCCATTCTAGTGGATGCAGCTATTAGCGATTCTTGGATAAGTATAGAAGGCACTTTACATAAGAACGTTAACCACTTGCATATCCTCTTTCATAAAGAGCCTGTTAAGTCTCTTACCATTTTTCTTCTACTGGGTTGTTTGGTTTTTTTCTTAGTGATTTATAGGAGCCCTTTAGATTTTCCAGAATGAGTCACCTGCTTTTTGTGCCCTTTCTAATATATTTTGATAAACAGAAGTTCTTGATTTTCATGTTCAATATATCAGTATTTTCCATTGTAGCCAGTATTAGTTGAGGGCTGGAGTATTGCAGAAATAAATTGACCATGAAATAATAATTGTAAAAATTAGATGATAAATACCTCATGAGGGAACGTTACAATTATTAAAGACTTTGGTATATATTTGAGATTTTCTGTAATAAAAAAGTTTTATTGTTATTATTATTTTTAATCCAAGGGATAACTTAAGACAGGATCAATGAGAAAGCAGGAACAGAATAACAGAAGCAGAGACAGAAGGAGGAAGAAGGTGATAAGAAATGAAACATATTAATTTGGAGATTTGGAAATGGAATCTATGACTTGAACACATATCAGGAGTTTTTCTCTTGGCAATCTTACTGTATGATCCAAAGGAACTATACCAAAGTTAAACACATAGCAAAAGGACTAGGTCAAAACTGACACAGTAGGAAAGCAAAGGGGTCTGAGTGTGCATACAACTCAAAACTTTCAAGAGAATAGTGTTAGAAGAGGCTAGTGATCTACTAGTCATGTGGGACAAAGATCATTAAACGATACATTTTGAGTTAACCTGAATTACGGCCAACTCTCTTTTATCTACAAAGGCTAGGACATGAGATGTCCTGGTTAAGCCGGTTTCATGTGTGTGAATACCAGACACTGAGAAAACAATCACTTATTAAAGTAGTAAAGAGAACTCCCCTGGAGCCACTTCATGCTACTGCAGAGCTTTTGGCTTTGCTGAGCGCCAACCTGTAGAATATTTTTGGAAGGGAAAGTTTTTGAGCCTCTACCATTCACATCATTTCATGTTATTATTCCAAATGTATGACTTTCATTTACAAGAAAATTAAGGATCTTCCAAAGATACGGACTCTTCTGGGTCATTCATGTTTTCCAGCCAGGAAAGCATCTACAGAAATGAAAAACCAGGACATTGTTATCAGACTTGGAGTTAAATAATCGTAATAAAAGACCACTCCTTAATCACTCCATAGCACATGAGCCCCGCTAGACAGCTGAATTTACTTACATCTGTCAAAAACACGGCTGATTTTGGAACCAAGTTACAGGTTATTATAGTACAAAATTCCAACGGACATTTAGCAAGCTTAACCCAAATAAATATGACAGTTCAGGCTGTAGTAGGGCTATTAAATTTGTCATTATAACTTCTAGCCAAGCATTTGTCAACTGTGTATTCATTTGAACAAAACCATATGTATTTATGAGATGGCAGCCTCCTAAGTGTAGACAAACATAGCCTAAAAATCAATGCAAGAACAGCCCAGTAATTCTACTGCTGCAAAATTTAAGGACAGAGCCAACTCAGGGACACAGGAACGTTTTCTGCAGCTTCTGGGGCAGAACTTCCAAGTTGCCTAGGAACAAGACATTTGTTTCTATCTATTGTCTCAAGAATGTTGAGGTGCAGGTGGAAGGGAAGAAGGTGGTAGCAGAATCAGATGGTTTGCAAATATGAGTCATAAGGCACTCACTTATCTCTGCCCTTGTCTGCTATCTTCCTTTCCACCCTTAAGTATTTATTTTAACCTAGTTTAATCTGTGTCAATGCACATAGAGGCAAGGATGAATAAAAAATACTGAGGATGATTTGTTTGAACTCTTGTTTCTCTAGGTCCATTTTTCTCATGTGGCTCAACAAGGGGACTTTTTATTTAGAGCCAGGCACCCCCACCAAAGAACCTAAAAGAGGGATATAGGAATCAGCCATGATTCTCACATTATGCCAGTTCATGCTTTACTTAGTCTTCTGGTTCGTTGTAATTATCTGCAAGGTTTCAAGGTGATTTCCTTAGCCAAAGCCAAACCTCAGCTGCACTCCAGCCTTGTGACAGAACAAAAGCCATGAAGTCCCCCACCCTGCTGGACAAAGTCTACTTCAATGTATAGCCCATGAGGGACAATAGCTCTCCATTACAGAAATTACTTTCTAGTAGACTACAAGTATTATCAACAGACTGGAGGGAACCCACAGGCTAGATTCCCATCAACAGTATTTCTAACATTATTGGAAACACTATTGATGGGAATAATATTTATGATAATAATATGATATAATAATACAATAAAATATTTAATATAATTTTTAAAACAATTTATATTAAATTTTATAATTTATAAATATAAATTATATTTGTATTTGTTAAAAATAATTTATAAAATAATATATAATAATATTGATGGGAATAATATTTCATCAGTAATATCAGTAATAGTTCCAAGAAAAGAGGTTTCCTGAAGTTATTACTTGTACCAGATACCTTGGCTAGGTCAAGGTGCCCCTTGGGCACCACTCCACACCTGCTCAGCTTCACCTGTTTCTCTTTGCATCCATTGTTGTTGGGACTAGCACTGTGTAGGATCTGACCAGCAGGTGCAACCTAACAGCACCCAGACGGGGCCCCCACTGCCAGCCCTGGCAGGGTGGTTGACACATGGGACTAAGCTTGGTGTTCCCAGATGATGATAACTATTGAATTATCATATCTCCAATAATCCTCATGGGGTATTAATATTTTAGTTGTTAATATTCTATGGGACAAACCTTTGATCGTGGAAGAAAGTGGATCCAGTGCATAAAGGCATCCCCTCTATTCTTTCCCTGGGCTTATGTCTTCAAGACACATCTCAGGCAGCCCCACAGGATTGGGTGGGAGGGAAAGCAGTGGAACAGTCCAGCCAAGAAAATGAAAATTATTCTAGATATTTCAAACAAAGGGCATTTAATACAGAAAAGTGGCTGCAAAAATGTCGGAAGATCTAGGGGCTCAGAAGACAGTGAAGAAGTCCAAAAGTTGGCCTGAAGGAGGCAGTGTTCCTGGCAGAAGCTGGTGGAAAGCGGAACCACCGCTGGGATATCTTTTGGAAGCAGGAACCTAGAAGAGACGTGATTACCATTGGAGATGTCAGAGAAAGAGGACAAAACGTGCCTTGGCCTCTTCCTACCACTTACCCTCCAATCTCATGCCAGTGCCTCCCATTGGCCAAACCCAGCCAAAAGGTAATTATGGAAAGTCTGGAAAATGATTTTCTACAATACAGACCAGAGCAAGGGAAGGGTAGCAAATGAATCTGACAGCAAACAGGAAAATGACTGGCATAAAAGTGTAGAACATGGCCAGGTGCTGTGGCTCACGCCAGTAATCCTAACACTTTGGGAGGCCAAGGCAGGCAGACCACCTGAGGTCAGGAGTTTGAGACCAGCCTGACCAACATGTAGAAACCCCATCTCTACTAAAAATACAAAATTAGCTAGGCATGGTGATGGGCACCTGTAATCCCAGCTAGTCGGGAGCTGAGGCAGGTGAAGGACTTGAACCCGGGAGGCAGAGGTTGCAGTGAGCCGGGATCGTGCCACTGTACTTCAGCCTGGGCAACAAGAGTGAAACTCCATCCCCCACCCCCCTCCAAAGAAAAGTGTAGAACATTTATACATCTGCAGGGATTTTTCAAAGATAGAAAGCTCAGTAATCGGACCATCTGATTCCACATGTGATCTCTGGAAATCTTCAGCTTCTTCACCAGGCATGGCTTGCTCAAACTTAGCTTTCTAAAACCTCTTCAAATTAGTCAGCTCATGTATTTGTCCCCTAAGAACAGAATGAATATTTCTTGGCTCAAATTGTTTCTTTCTGTCTAGAATAATGGTCTTGCTCTTTCCACTTATGTAAACCAAAGCCATCTTTGAAATCTGTTTTTGCTTTTGCTTTTGTTTTTGGTTAGAGATGGCCTCTTGCTCTGTCACCCATGCTGGAGGTCAGTGGCACAATCATAGCTCACTGCAGCCTTGAACTCCTGGACTTAATTGATCCTTCCGCCTCAGCCTTCCTATTAGCTGGGACTACAGATGTGAGCCATCAGGCTCGGCTAGAATGCCAGTTTGATTCCAACCTCTTTCACGAGTATTTCCTGACAACCATGATCAGGATGGCGTTCAGAAGTATTAGCAATTCTAGTAAACCATGATATAGCTGAAAAGTTTTAGGATACCCAGCTAAAATCTATCACTGTAAGGTAAAGTGTGTCATGGATAAGTGGTGACTATCTAGACCAGTGGTTCCAGTGATAGAAGAATTTACGAGGACAGTTGTAGGTAAAGAAAGGCAGATTTATTCGAGAAAGTAGAAAAATACATTGCATGGCAGCAACAGGGAGGACAGCAAAAAGGAGCTGCCTGCCAGGAGACAAAGGCTTGCGGGGATTTTATAGAACAGTGTTCACGCTTGTGCTGAAGAGGGCTGTGTGCAGTACTGGTAATGCCGAGGCTGCAGTGAGATCACTTGAATTTTCTCTGTCAGCTGAGGGTCTGGTGATAGCTGGGCACAGGAAAATTGTAAGTTCCTTGCGCAGGAGGGTTCTGTGTCTTGGACCATGAACAAGGGCACTTCTGTAGCTTACCTGCTTCTTGTCTTTGCACTCCTCTGGTCCCACCAGCCCAACTCCTTTTCCCTAATTAGGACACCTCAAGGGGACTTTCTGGTGCTTCTTCCGTGAAAAGAATGACCATCAATACATGACTATAACCCCTGGTCTCTCACCACCTCTTATTCACTCTGTCTAAGAGAAAGTACAGACACTTTTCTCAGAAGAACATACTGGGCATGAAACTAGCAGCACCAGGTTAACAAGAATTTCACGGCAGGTTCTGGACAGAAATAAGGTTACAACGAAGCATCATCAGGCTGCACTTTGCCCACTTCCATGTAACTGAAAGTCACATACCAGTAGATACGGACCATTTGCACCCCCACTGTTCCTGTAGATAGGCTCTCTGATGCTAGAATCCTAAAGGTTTGGTTTAAGAAGTGCTTAAGATGCTTTTCAGACCCCGCATTCTGGTGGAACGGCTGATGCAAACCAGTTTGAAGACCCCACAGAGGAACCGAGCCCACATGAAAACACGGCTTCTTCATCACTCCATCCTGTGACTGCACCCTGGACTTTTTGACCCATCAAAAATCCCCACACCACAATCCACTCAACCCCTTAAAATCCCTGCCCCCTCCCCTCAGCCACGACAACATAGTGAGACCCCATCTCTACAAAAAATAAAAAATTCACCAGACATGGTACACAGCTGTAGTCTCAGCTACTCCAGAGGCTGAGGTGGGAGGTTGGCAAGACGTATATATAGAGAGAGAGACAGTCCTAACTTGCATTTTTAGATATGTAATATATACATTATATGTATATGCAAAATAGGAATATATATAAATGCAAGTCCTATGCTTTTTATATATATTCCTAGCCACAAACTCCTTGGGGAAGTGGCTTTGAGCTCTCTTCCTATCTCCTTTTTCAGCAGCCTTACGATTCAGCCTCCTTCTCTGCTGCAACCCTCAGCGTTAGCACACTGACTTGCTGCACATCGGGCAGTGTGCTTCTTGTGGCCACTGGCATTCTTGGATCAGCGACACCCTTTGCTCTCTTGGGAGTGAACCTAACGGCAAGCACCAAGAGTTCTCTGTTTCTCCATGCTCTACGTCTTATCTGGTCCAATGCCTACATGAGTGTGGGGTGAGCATGTTGAATGTTGGAATTACTTCACAGGTCCATGTGGTTCTTGCAATGAGCTATGACTTCTAATTAAAGCCTGAACAAAAGTAAAGGAAAATTGTGGCCCCATCTGCTACTCTGGACCCGTCAGGTTTTTCAGAACTTGAGCAGGAAAAACAGGTGCTATTTATCAGCACTCCTCCTCCCACAAGAAACTCTAACATGTGACTTTCATCAGGTTCTTATGCATCAGTTCCTTGATAGTCATGTTTGGATTTTTTTGTTTGTTTTGTTTTGTTTTAGAGACAGCGTCTCACTCTGTCACATAGGTTGGAGTACAGTGGCACAATCATAGCTTACTACAGCCTCAAATTCCTGGGCTCAAGCGATCCTCCTGCTTCAGCCTCCCAAGTAGTTGAGACGATGGGCACAGGCCAGCGTGCCTAGCTAATTTTTTCTTTCCAAAAATTTTTTATAGAGACGGGGATCTCATCATGTTGCCCAGGCTGGTCTCGAACTCCTGGCCTCAATCAGTCCTCCCAGTTCAGTCTCCCAAGGCACTGGGATTAGAGGCATGAGTCACCATACCTGGCCAATATCCACTTTTTGTTTCATAATAAAACACCATTCTATCTCTGATCTGGTTCTTCCTGGACTTTCCCTATGACATGGCATTTTTTCTGTTCTGAAATGTCAGCAAAGTGGACCCTGATCACCACCCCTGCTAAGCTTGCTTGAGGCCTTCAGATCCTGCCTCCCTGTTCTTCACCAGAGCTACCAACACTATTGAGACGAGTCATCTCCAGCCCACAGCGACCTCTAACTCTCTTGAGCCCTTGGTGAGTCATCATAGCATAGTTGCTAAGAACATGGGCTCTGTAACCAGACTGCCTGCATGTGAATGGCTTCCCCACTTAACAGCTGTCTAGCCTTGGGCAAGATACTTAAACTCCCTATAATATGGCATTACATAATAATTGATGCTCATAAACATGACATGAATCATCAAGCAAAGTTTAAAATCTGTCCAGCATGTTCTGTTTAAGAAAATGAGAAGTAAGCTACACATTCACAAATATTTGTATCTAAAAAAGTTTTCAAAATGGTGGTGCTTACTTAAAAGGCTAAGCTTTGATTATCTCAAAACACAATTTAGAAAGGATGCATCACTTCCTGACACAATTGTACAACTGAAGCATGACTATTAAAACTTTTGGGGAGGTTGGCCTGGTGTGGTGGCTCACGCCTGTAATCGCAACACTTTGGGGGGCCGAGACGGGCAGATCACCTAAGGTCAGGAGTTCAAGCTCAGCCTGGCCAAGATGGCAAAAATCTGTCTCTACTAAAAATACAAAAAATTAGTCAGGTATGGTGGTGGGCACCTGTAATCCCAGCTACTTAAGGCTGAGGCAGGAGAATTGCTTGAACTTGGGAGGTGGAGATTGCAGTGAGCCAAGATCATGCGACTGCACTCCAGCCTGGGCGACAGAGTCAAGACTCTGTCTCAAAAAATAAAAATAAAAAGAAGAGATCAGAATCCAACAGCTCTCACATCTCCACCCAGCCATGCTGATCTAAGCCTCCTTGTCTCTCACCTGGATTATTAACAGCCTCGTAACCAAGCTCTTCATCACCTCTTGAACTTTTTCTCTCAACACAGCGGCCGGCGTGGTCTTTTTATAACAGGCCAGTCATGGCATTCCTCTATCCGAAATCCTCCAGCTGCTTCCCACCTCTTCCAGTCAATATCCAAGCCCTTTCAAGGCCTGCAGGGCCTTTGATAATCTATCTCGCAACACACACACATATCCCACTCCGACTGCATCCCTGCTCCTCTCCTGAGCACTCACTGAGCTCTGAACACCAGCCCCTCACGTGTTCCCACCTAAATACCTATGCCCTTGTGGTTTCTCCTGCCTGGAACTGTTTCCCTGAGACATTACACAACTCCCTGCCTCACATCTTTCAGCTCTTGGTGAGACGTAGGTTGTCAGTGAGGCCTTTCCTGATCACCTACTTAAAATAGCAATCTCACTCTCCCGGCTACACACACAAACTCAGCCAGTTGACATTCTCTGTCTGTTTCCCTCTATAGGACTCAGACTGACCAGTTGCTGCATTTGCTCTCTTATTTTGTAGCTCCTTCCATTAGAGTATAATTTCCTAGAGGCAGAAATTAGATGTGTCTTGGGCACTGTGTTTCCAATGTCTAGAACCATTTCTGACATTTGAGGTGCTGAGCAAATGAACAAATGAATGAATGTATCTGTGGTGCTGAAATCAAGAACACCTCTAAGGCTGAGCAAGGTGGCTCACACTTGTAATCCCAGCACTTAGGGAGACCCAGGCAGGAGGATCATTTGAGCCCAGGAGTTCAAGACCAGCCTGGGCAACGTGGCAAGACCCCTGTCTCAATTTAAAAAAAATACAAAAATTAGCCCGGTGTGGTGGTGTGCGCTTATAACCCTAGCTACTCGGGAGGCAGAGGTGGGAGGATCACTTCAACCCAGGAGGCAGAGGTTGCAGTGAGGTCAGATCCATGCCACTGCATTCCTGCCAGGTCGACAGAGCAAGATTCTGTCTCAAAGTAAATAATAAATACAACAGAGAGGAAAAAACAAACTAGATCTTAAGCAAAGTTCTTACCCTTCGAGTTGAGTCTTGTAACGATAGAAGCAAGAAGTCCGGTCGTGGTGGCTCACGCCTGTTATTCCAGCATTTTGGGAGGCCAAAGCTGTAGACCCCTTGAGGCCCGGAGTTTGAGAACAGTCTGGCCAACATGGAGAAACCCCATCTCTCCAAAACATAAAAAAAATTAGCCTGGCATGGTGATGCATGCCTGTAATTCCAGCTACTCGGGAGGCTGGTGCACAAAAATTGCTTGAACGTGGGAGGCAGAAGTTGCAGTGAGATCATGCCACTGCACTACAGCCTGGGTGACAGAGTGAGACTCTGGAAGGAATGAAGGAAGGAAGGAAGGAGAAAAGAAAAGAAAAGAGAGAAAGAAACAAGGAGGGCGCTGGAAGGGTTTTAATCGACTGTCCAGTCTCTAAATTCAAAATTGGCATAACCATTTGGTTTCATTTTCAGTCTCATTCCCCTGCATAACTGAACTCTGACAACAGGGTAGGAAGCCGGAGTCCCTCACTCCTGGCTCCTCTCATCAATTCCAGCTCCATCCCTGAGCATCACCTGGAGCCTGAACAGCCTGGCTGGTAAACCCTAGCCAAGGCACCGCTCACAACCCCAATTTAAAACCCATTGTTCTCTTTAGAAGAGAAAGTCATGCAATCTGGAAGAAAACTTAGCATTCAAGAGGCCTCAGGCAAGCAGCTCTTCAGAAACAATTATCTCCTACAAACTGTGGATGCAACTATTTCTTTCCTTTCTACTTTTTGGCTCAAGAGCCTTTAAAAAAGTGACTTACTGTTGCCTAACAGGATTAAATTCTTAACTGAGGCATTTTCGTCTAATCCACGCACTACCTTCTAATCCCCTGTGAGTCAGAATATAAGGAAAAATTTCTATTTTGACTCAAAAAACACATTCTTAGAAGTCCCCGCACCCTTTCACTCCTCAGGGCCTCCTTGCTGAACAGGGAAACCCAAGATGAATCTCCAACTGCGGCCTCAGGGAGAAAATTCTCAAAAGAACCTTCTCTCTCAATCCAGATCAGCTCTTTATTTACCACTGACCTTGCCTTGAGCCTTGACTTTTTTCCCCTTTTCTTTTTTCTTTTATTTATTTATTCATGTAGAGATGAAGTCTTGCTCTTGTTGCCCAGGCTAGAGTGCAGTGGCGCAATCTTGGCTCCCGGCGACCTCCGCCTCCCAGGTTCAAGCGATTCTCCTGCTCGGCCTCCCTAGTAGCTGGAATTACAGGCACGTGCAGCCATGCCCGGCTAATTATTGTGTTTTTAGTAGAGATGGGGTTTCAGCATGTTGGCCAGGCTGGTCTTGAGCTCCTGACCTCAGGTGATCCACCAGCCTCAGCCTCCCCAGGTGCTGGGATTACAGGTGGGAGCCCCCACTCCTGGCCTCCTCTTTTCTTTTCTCTTCTTCTTCTCTTTAATGTACAAGTAGCAGAGATGTTGCTTCTTGGGGAAAGTGAACATTCCAGAGATCTTAAAAGGAAAACATCCCCTTGGAGCTATGTTCCTGTGGACAAACTCGATGTCTCATTCTATGCTATAGATTTCATTTTGAATTCTTAACCAGAGACTCATCAAGTATCATCAATCCATTCTAAATATTCCTTATTGTCAGAAATGTAGAAAAAATAATATTGAAGTAGGAATTAAAGCACCTAGATTTTTTTTTTTTTTTTTTTTTTTTTTTTTTTTTTTTTTTTTTTTTTTTTTTCCGAGACAGTCTTGCTCTGTCTCCCTCCCAGGCTGGAGTACGGTGGTGCAATCTCAGCTCACTGCAACCTTCATCTCCTGGGGTCAGGTGATTCTCCTGCCTCAGCTTCCTGAGTAGTTGGGACTACAGGCACCTGCCACCACACCTGGCTAATCTTTGTATTTTTAATAGAGATGGTTTCACCATATTGGCCAGGCTAGTCTCAAACTCCTGACCTTGTGATCCACCCGCCTCGGCCTCCCAAAGTGCTGAGATTAAAGGTGTGAGCCACTGCACCCAGCCTAGATTTTCTTTTCTTTTATTTATTTTTTTTAGAGACAACGTCTCGCTCTGTTACCCAAGCTAGAATGCAATGGTACAATAAAAGCTCACTGCAGCCTTGAACTCCTGGGCTCAAGTGATCCACCCCTTGGCCTCCCAAGTAGCTGAGACTACAGGTATACAACACCATGCGTGACAAAATATGTATTTTTAAAATCTTTAGTAGAGATGGGGTTACACTATGTTGCCTGGGCTGGTCTTGAACTTCTGATCTCAAGTGGTCCTCCTGCCTCAGCCTTTCAAAGTGCTGGGATTACAAATATGAGCCACCATGGCCAACCTAAACACCTAGATTTTAAACCCAGTGCTCCTACCTACTAGCTGAGTCACTTCACTTTGCTGGACCTCCATTGTCTCATGCATGAGAATAATACCCACCCAGGAACCTTTACACATGAGGGGCACAAGTAGGTGAATTCTCCTGTATGAAGGTGACTCATAAGCTACAATGTGCTCTACAAATACCAAGTGGTAACATTTTCCATCCTGAGGTTTGCTCTTGTTGAAAATGTGTCCTGTCCCCTTTGCCCAATATAAACACAGAATATTTTTGTAGTGTTATCTTTTGCAGGGCCTCTCCACCCTCATAAATCCTGATTATCACTGGTCCTCTGGACAATCCTGCTGGCCTACAAAAAATAATATTAATGTTATTTAATCCTGGATTATCAGTGGTTTTCTGTTTGGCAGATGTGGCTGCTCTGTTGGCCTAAGATTAGACTATTAGGTAAGGTAAATGTTTTGCAGAAGTATTTATTTCTCTAGCAGAGCAGGAATTTGTGCAATTAATTAACTGGGAAGATTCGCATAGATAGATGATATGACACGATTCTTTTCCACGAAATACTGTCATTACAAAGCAAAGGAGGAAAAGTGGTGAGTATTCATTGAGAAACATTTTGCAGTCCCATTTATGCCATAAGAGGTAAGGGAACCGTGTTCTAAATGTTCAGGAGTCTTGTTGGAGATGAAGTCTTTGGCTTCTCAGTGCGGGACTGAACACACTTCTATTCCACGAGGGACTTCATGGCCTTGGTGTGTCCAGTGTCAGCCTGAAAGCACGCACCACTGGGCAGCAGCTTTTCACTAAAGCACTTACATTTCTTGAGAACGAGAGCAGATAAAATGACAAATCACCTTTGGGGAAGCGGCAGGCATAAGCCAGGCCGCCAGGCCACCAAGCTGTGTGTCCAGAATAGCAGGGTCCTGGTGGGCCTTTGCTCTTCCCTCTTTTGCTCCAAATTCTAGTCTGACCGGAGAACACTCTGGCTGATATACAGGGAAATTTATCAGAGTACCAGATGCAGAAAGTTTCAGCCACATTCATCATGTTCTGTATTCTAGTTCGCGTTCACACTGCCATAAAGACATACCTGCGGCTGAGTCATTTATAAAGGAAAGCGATTTCACTGACTCATGATTGTAAGGACACTTGCGATCATGGTGGAAGGTGAAGGGCAGGCAAGGTCCCTCTTCACATGGTAGCAGGAGAGAGAAGTGCAAGCAGGGAAAATGCCGGACACTTAGAAAACCAGCAGATCTCAAACACTCACTCACTACCACGAGAACAGCATGGGGAAACCACACACATGATCCAATCACTTTTTTCCCTCCATATGTGAGGATTACAATTGAAGATGAGATTTGGGTGGGGACACAGAGTGGAAGCTCATCACTCCATCTCTACAATCAGATCGATAGTTGTAAGGGTAAGTAGTTGTGGAGAGAAGACTTTGCAAATTCTACTTAAGACAAGTGGAGAGATGTTGTCTGAAGTCTTAGCAGAAGTACTTTGTCTGCCCATGGGAAGAAAACTGTTCCTCTGCCTTCTTTCCCTCTTAACTGAGATAATGAAGCAACTTTGGATTGTCTTTATTAAAACATCTCTTTGCAGGTCAGGCATGGTGGTTCATGCCTGTAATCCCAGCACTTTGGGATGCCAAGACGGGTGGATCACCTGAGGCCAGGAGTCTGAGACCAGCCTGGCCAACATGGTGAAACCCCGTCTCTACTAAAAATACAAAAATTAGGCATGGTGGCGCATACCTGTAATCCCAGCTACCTGGGAGGCTGAGGCAAGAGAATTGCTTGAACCCAGGAAGTGGAGGTTGCAGTGAGCCACTGCACTCCAGCCTGGGTGGCAGACCGAGACTGTCTAAAGAAAACAACAACAACAGCAACAAAACTCTTCACACAGTTTTATTCCAATTCTGACCTTTATAAAAGATAAATGGGTGGGGTGCTCTAAAAGAAGATGATATTCAACAAGAAAGGCAGCTCCGACGTCCTTTCTAGAACATACTGTGGGATAATAACACCTTGCTCTGTGAGGGCTGTAGAAAGTCTGTTCTGATGGTTTCACCCTTCCTATTTTGTGCTTCTCAGATCCTCTGCATTTTCTTTGGTCATCAACTATAAGCGACTTAATTTGCTGAGCAAAGGCTGTCAATTACGCAAAGGCAGGCTTCAGCTCTCAATCTTTTCAACCTGATTCATTCCAAAATCTGGCTTTGAGAGGTCTGAATTAATGAGGTATTATCATAGTACAGCAAGTAAGCGCCAAAGGCTCAAATTGTGTGTGTGGACGTTTATCGTTAGACGTCCAGCCTCCTCATGAATCATGAATCCCTGGGCCCTACGGCATGTTCCACTTTGTAGGATACATGAAATTACTGGTCCTGACATCTTTGGATGGCATACAATTTAAAACCCACAGATTATTAATACCAGATTCTCATTTATTGTTCCATCATTCCTGAAATCATGCTGTATAGTAAAGATTTTCCAGATATCTTCGTATTCATGGGGCCACCATGGGGAAAAGCAAAACAAAAACAAAATTATCCTTCAACTACAGTATGTGGCACAAGAAAAATCATTTCCTAAAGAATTGGCCCCGTCACAATTATCCCCTGATGCCTTGTTTTGAATCCAGAGCTTACATGCCATTTCTAATCGCCAGTGCTGGCATTTTCTTTACTGGATTGCCCAAATCCTGCAAACACAAACAGTATCACGGATTCATCTGAGTTCATTCTTGCCAGAATATACTCTGTTCTCTTATGAATAAAAGACTCAAAACTCCTGAAGGGAGTCCTGTGATTGATGATTATGTTTAGGTAAAACTTGATGTGGGGTGGGAGGAGTGAAAGGGGCTGGGAGAGGGTCAGACTTGTACCTCTGAAGTATGTAAATGAGAAAAAAATGACTTCCCAGAAAATAGGGGATGGTGCAACTATCCAGAAATTTTGTTTGTTTGTTGTTTTCTTAGAGACAGGGTCTGGCCCCATCTCCCAGGCGGGAATGCAGTGGTGCGATCACAGCTCACTATAACCTGAACTCTGGGACTCAAGCAATTCTCCCACCTCAGCCTCCCAAGTAGCTGGGACAGCAGTTGCATGCCACCATGCCCTGCTAATTTCTTTAAACTTTTTGTAGAGATGGTGTCTCTCTGTGTTGTCCAGGTTGGTCTCTAACACCTGGCTGCAAGCAATCCTCCTGCCTCAGCTTCCCAAAGAGTTGGGATTACAAGCATGAGTCACCATGCCCAGCCCTGAACTTTTTTTTTTTTTTAATTCAAAACTGGCTGGACATGATGGCTCACACCTGTAATCCCAGCACTTTGGGAGGCTAAGGCGGGTGGATCCTTTGAGGTCGGAAATTCAAGAACATCATGGCTCACATGATGAAACCCTGTCTCTACTAAAAATACAAAATTAGCCAGGCATGGTGGCACATGCCCTTTAATTCCAGCTGCTCGGGAGGCTGAAGCAGGAGAATCACTTAAACCTGGGAGGCAGAGGTTGCAGTGGACTGAGGTCCAGCCTGGGTGACACAGTGATACTCTTGTCTCAAAAAAAAAAAAAAAAAAAAAATTAAATTCCACCGTAAAATATTGGTGGAAAGAGCATGCCAAGCCTGAAGTCAATGAGACGATAGAAGCATCTTTTGGTCAATTTTGTAGGATTCCTAAGTGTCCTAAGTCCAAAATTCCCAAAATAATGTCTTAATCTGTTTTCTTCTTACTGTCCTTTATCAGACAAGATTGGGTTCTTTTCAGAGTGGTATGGCCATCATTTAAAAGTCCTGTTGTTATCATCATTTGTGTTAATTTGGTTTGGGGAAAAGATAGGAGGAGAGAGAAAAAGTTATACTCTATCAGTCTTAAAATTCGATCTATAAATCATATTTAACTTCAAATTTTCCACTTTTTGGTATTCTACAGAAATCCATTAAATTTCTGCCTAGTCCTAGGAGACAATGCCACCATCTTACAAGTTTAACTTTCTCTTATGCCAAGTATTTAATGACCCAACATACGGTGCTGCAAAATTCTTTCTTGGCTAGATTCTGCACCCAGCCATTGCATCTGCCTTTAACAGACTGTCAGTCTGGCAAGAACATCCACAATATGAAGAGCCGCTACTGATCCCAGGTATAATTAGTTCACAGCCTGGCCTGTGTCAGGGTTGGCAACACAGGTGAGTGGAAATACGCACAAATTAGAGACGATCAATAGGTGGTTTCCAACCTCTTTTCCATTGGCCCAAGTAAAGGTAAGTCAAGCGCCCAACAATCTTGACCCTCTGTAAACTGGAATCTACCACACAAGCAAAGCAGCTTTTCCAGAGGATTCAGTGGGAAGAAGTTAAATTATTAAGGCAAGAAGTTAAATTATTAAGTTAATTGCTCTTTGCAAAGCATGATACTGTATAAATACCAAAAATATTACAGGCTGAAGAGGCTCACACCTGGAATCCCAGCACTTTAGGAGGCTGAAGTGGGATGATTGTTTGAGCTCAGGAGCTCAAGACCAGCCTAGGCAACATAATAAGAGCTCATCTCTACTAAAAATTATTAAACTTAGCCAGGTGTGGTGGCATATGCCTGTAGTCCCCGCTACTCAGGAGGCTGAGGCAGGAGGATCTCTTGAGCCAGGGAGGTCCAAGCTGCAATGAGCTATGATCGTGCCACTACACTCCAGCCTGAACAACACAGCAAGACCCTGTCTCAAACAAATGAACAAACAAAAACACCCAAAAATCAAAAAAGCAAAAACAAAACATTACTTTGTGTGGGGGGGAAAATGGAAGGATTTATGTATTTCCTCATCACAGTTGAGAATATGAATTAATATAACTATATCATAGAGAATCCATTGTATCTTATGTATACACTATATCACTTCTTTGGATTGGAAATTTACTAGGTCAAAAATTTCCCTTAACAGCAACAACAATAAAAAATAATGTGTAGATGTTTCTCTTGGTGGGAGGTGGGAATTAATTCTTCAAGCATCAAAAGGAACCCTAATGCTATAGAAATGTGTCCAAGTTCATCAACTTGGAAAATTAACTTCTGTGCCTGGATTGTATTGACTTATCTGCTGTTCCTTCTCCAGAATGACTTAGAAACACTCAAGATTTTGCAAATAAGGAACCCGTCTGTCCATTTGGTCATCAAGAAGTTGGGGATCTCTTTCAAGTTTTCTGAGAAAAGTGATTTCAACGCTCCGAAAAAGTGCCCCCAGTACTTTCACAAGAAATTCCAAGGTCATTCAGCCTGGGCCAAAGGGAAAAGAAAGATATTTTTTAATTAAGAAATCAATGCAAAAGCTAAATGCCTTTGGTGTAAGTCGTCTCCGAGTCGCTTAGAGACGTGAGGAAATCTGCTGGAGCTAAGCTATCTTTAATAACACCAATTCTTCAGCGAGCCCCTCCCAGGTGGGCTTGCATCGAGGCCCCCCAGCGGGAGGCACCTCTGCGGAATTGAACACCGACCTCACGAGGCTGAGTCGTCTGCAGCCAGGGGACGCCATCCCTGCGGCTCCTGGAGCCACGCGTCACCGGCGCGCGCTTACACCTGGCACCGGAATGGGCGGTGCGTTGAGCCGCCTGGAGGATCCCACCTGGGCGGGGACACCGCGCGCTGTTAGCTGGAGCTGCCTCAGCATTTCATGTTCTTGATCCCATTTCACCGGGATTTCACTCCCGCCCGGGCACCGTCTTTCGGCTGCTGGGGGGACGCGTGCATCCAGGGCTCAGTGAACCCAGAGCGAGGCGAGGATGTGGCCCAGGGCGGCGGGGCCTCGGGGGACAGAGGGGCCCCGCACTCGGAAGGGGACGCCCGGGCGTGCGCCATCGCGACGCGGAGACGTTTCTATTTCCAGCCTGTCTGCCCAGAGGCTGAGTTTGCCACATCAGTGGCGGCCAGCCTGGGAAGGTTTCTCTAAAATAGCCTCCCACTTGTGCTCAACATGAAGCCGAACCCATTAATTCAAAACACAGCTCTGCGCTTCCTCCCCTCCGCTGCTTTCGCGACTGACGCTGCCCCAGCAGAATAAACCCCTGCATTTGGAGGCCCGCGCGGCTCCGGAGCGCTGAGCTCGTTCGTCCAAACAGCTTCCAGCGGTGGCTCTCATTACAGGGAGACAGTCCCACGCAAAGAGACAGCCCTGCTCGTTTAAACACAGCAATTTGGCCTCGTCTGCTGCTCCTTTCTCTCTCTCTCTCTCTCTTTTTTTTTTTTTTTTTTTTTTTAAATCATTTGGACTGTAAAGTAATTAGAGGGATAGACATTCCCAAAATAAGAAGATCAACAACTTAGCTTTATAATTCTAACGTGAGCACACATATCATTTTAGGCTCTCCCAAGACCCCTAGGCAGGTATGATTTCAATAATCAAAGCGTTTTGCATACATTTTCTAATTACCACCCTTGACCTTGGATTTTTTTTTTTGTTTTTGAACTTGCAAGCTCGCCAGTGCCACAGAGGGTGGGCTCCATCCTCTCCGTCTGTCACCGCCGGGCTTCTCTTCTCGCTCCTATCCTCAGCCTTTCCCACCGCGGAGCACAACCTCGGTTTGTTCTTTCCCTATCAAAGCGCTGCGCCAGGAAAGGAAAATAGTGTTTTGAGGGGGAAGAGTGAGGAGTGGTAATTATATTCCTAATCACATGTAATTTAAGAGAAAATGAATAGATGGGAGAGGCTATTTAGCTCTTGACTCCGTGTAATTCCACAGTCTGGGACCACAGGCACCCCACTGTCACCTGGGTGTCTTTCAAAGCCACCCTAGGCTCAGCAGCCAAACAGTTAATTACAAGGGAGAAGCTGCTTTCCACCAACTGTAGCTCCGACTGTGGAACAAACACTGTCATTAGATGGCAATGGCAGCCTCTACCCTAAAGCCAGCACCTACCTCACACTGCTGTTCCCCTGGGTTCTTTGCCCCACTTCCCCCAGGGGGAAGGGCACCTGGCATGTACAAACGCGTGACAACAAACATGGAGGCTGCACTCCGTTTAACATACCAGTATTGTTGTGCTCAGTACGTTAGATATGTAACTTATGTCATTTGTACAATTCTATTAATGAACAATTGAATAATTATTGAGCAAAAGCTACTCACCTGGGTAACACTGTGCAAAGAGCCACATATGTTAGTTCATCTGTGAAACAAACACTGACTCAAGATTGAATGAGATAATAGATAAGAATGACCGGGTGGGGTGACTCATGCCTGTAACGCAGTCTGGGAGGCCGAGGTGGGCAGATCGCTTGAGCTCAGGAGTTCAAGACAAGCCATAGACAACATGGCAAAACCCTATCTCTATAAAAATCTTAAAAATTAGCCAGGCTTGGTGGTGCATGCCTGTAATCCCAGCCACTTGGGAGGCTGAGGTGGGAGATCACTTCAGCCCAGAAATTTGAAGCTTCAGTGAGCTGTGATCACACCACTACACTCCAGCCTGGGCAACAGAGCAAGACCTTGTCTCAAAAAAAAAATAAGAAAATGAAATAAAATGAATAATAATGATATTAATACCCTGAACACTGCCTGGCACAGTAGGTGCCCAGCAAAATGTTAGCTATTAATACTTAAAATTCAAACCTGAACACCATAGTGAGACTCTATTTTTATTTATTTTTATATTTATTTATTTATTCTTTTTGAGATGGAGTCTTGCTCTGTCACCCAGGCTGGAGTGCAATGCCACAATCTCAGCTTACTGCAATCTCCACCTCCTAGGTTCAAGCAATTCTCCTGTCTCAGCCTCCCCAGTAACTGGGACTACAGGCACCTGCCTCCACGCCTGGCTAATTTTTTGTATTTTTAATAGAGTTGGGGTTTCGTCATATTGGTCAGGCTGGTCTCGAACTCCTGACCTCAAATGATCCACCTGCCTTGGCCTCCCAAAGGAAACTCTGTCTCTTAAAATTTTTTAAATTAGCCAGGCATGGTGGTGCACACCTGTAGTTCCACTACTCAGGAGGCTAAGGCAGGAGAATCACTTGAGCCCAGGAGTTTGAGGCTATAGGGAGCTATGATCGCACCACTGCACTCCAGCCTGGGCAACAGAAAAAAAGAAAAAAAAAAAGAAAAAAAAAAAAGCTTAAAATTTTGTGCATATGAGTTGTGTGTCCAGTACTTTACATTCATCTTATTTCACATTTACAATAATACCATGACGAAGGCTATTCTTGTTCACATTTCACCCAAAACTGAGAATGAAAGAGATTAAAAAAAAAAAAAAATGTGCCCAAGGTCACACAGCCAGTAACAGAAGTGGGATTTAAACTCAGGAAACGTGACTCAGCAGCCCGTTACTTAATCAAAACATTCCTCTCTTTCTCTCCCTCCCTACCCCTTCCTCTGTCTTATCTTGTGCCTATAAATATATGTATAATGTTGTACGTCTTAATAATAAACCTCGTATAAATGATCTGTTGTTAGAACCTAAGGATTATTATTTTCCCTCAAAGAGATTTATTGCATCTCACAATTTATATAGCTGGGGAGCTTGATTGACGTAGAGTTTTATTGCAAGGTATGTTTTATGTGTGTTGTCTTATCTCCAAAACTGTACTTTAAGCTTCTCTAGTACCACACTATCTCAATTCAGCTTTTCTCCCCCCATGGCTTGCCCTTTAATATCAGAAGGAGTGCAATAGATAGTACGCATTAGTTAAGTTCGAAATGAATTGACAAATACATATTGAGAGCCAATAGAAGGTATTATTCACCATGTTCTTTTTATCCAAAGAATTGTAACGTACCCAGAAATTAAAAGTAAAGATAACTTCACAATATCTTTGCCACATGGTGTCAATGTCAGAGGCTCTCACAAAGAAAAGTTTAAAAGTCCAAGTGCCATGGCTCACGCCTGTAATCCCAGCACTTTGGGAGGCTGAGGCGGGTGAATCATGAGGTCAGGAGTTTGAGATCAGCCTGACCAACATGGTGAAACCCTGCCTCTACTAAAAATAAGAAAATTATCTGGGCATGGTGGTGCTCGCCTATAACCCCAGCTACTCAGGAGGCTGAGGCAGGAGAATTGCTTGAACCTGTGAGGTGGAGGTTGCAGTGAGCCAACACCATGCCACTGCACTCCAGCCTGGGTGACAGAGTGTGACTCCATGTCAAAAAAAAAAATTTAATGTTTGAATTAAGTGATGAAAATTCTTTCTTTTTTTAAAATAGGGTCTCATCCTGTCACCCAGACTGGAGTGCAGTGGCATGAACACAGCTCACTGCAGTTTTCAGTCTCCTGGGTTCAAGCAATTCTCCCACCTCAGCCTCCCAAGTAGCAGGAGCCACAAATATGTGCCACCACGCTCAGCTAATTTTTTAGTTTTCTGTAAAAACAGGGTCTCACCATGTCGACCAGACTGGTCTCCAACTCTTAGGCTCAAGTAAATCTGCCCTCTTCAGCCTCCCAAAGCACTGGGATTACAGGTGTGAGTCACCGTACCAGGTCAATAATTTCTTAGAGTGATATGGGGCAGAAGACATAATGGTCCAATGACTTCTCAATTACAAATAGTTGCCAAAAGTGGCATACACAGCCATACTTTATAAGTGAAATTTTATTAATCAATTGATTTATATGAACATAAATGCAGAAAGGGGAGCAATATGTATTTGGTGTTACCCTGGAATATTGTACTGGTTAAAAACAAGGGAAAATTATTGTGGTAAAAATAAGGACCTATTTATTCAATATGTAAGTACTGATTATCATGTCTTCCACATTGAAGATGATACAAAGAAGTTTAAGAAATTGACTGGTC
Organism: Saimiri boliviensis; assembly: GCF_048565385.1. Classification (NCBI taxonomy): domain Eukaryota; kingdom Metazoa; phylum Chordata; class Mammalia; order Primates; family Cebidae; genus Saimiri; species Saimiri boliviensis. The sequence continues at coordinate 121,419,032 of NC_133456.1, read as the reverse complement.
ATGGTGCTGCGTGCCTGTAATCCCAGCACTTTGAAAGGTCAAGGAGGAAGGATCAGTTGAGCGCAGAAGTCTGAGACCAGCCTGGGCAACATAGAGAGACCCTGTCTCTATAAAAAATAAAATTGGGCTCCAGGTACAGTGGCTCATGCCTGTAATCCCAGCATTTTCAGAGGCCAAGGTGGGCAGATCACTTGTGGTCAAGAGTTTAAGACCAGCCTCGCCAACATGACAAAACCCTGTCTCTACTAACAAATACAAAAATTAGCCAGGAATGGTAGTGCACACCTGTAATCCTAGCTACTCAGGAGGCTGAGGCACAAGAATCACTTGAACTCCAAAAGCGGAGATTTCAGTGAGCTGAGATCGCACCACTGTACTCTAACCTGGGTGACAGAGCAAGACTCCATGTCAAATAAAATAAAATAGGCTAGCCGTGGTGGCTCACACCCATGGTCCTAATTACTTGGGAGACTGAGGTGGGAGGATCGCTTGACTCTGGAGGTTGAGGTTATGGTAAGCTGTGTTCTTGCCACTGCACTCTAGCTGGGCAACAGAACAAACACCTATCTCAAAAAAAAAAGGGGGGGGGGGTGGGGGGGGAAATCAGCTAGCACAGTAGTATGTGCCTATAGTCCCAGCTACTCAGGAGGCTGAGGTGGGAGGATCCATTGAGCCTAGGAGTTGGAGGCTGCAATGGGCTATGTGACACCAGTGCATATCGGCTCAGGCAACAGAGACCTTGCCTTAAAAAGAAAAAAAGCCGAGAAAGTAGAAAGAGAGAGAGAAAGAGAGAGAGAAGGAAAGAAAGAAAAAGAAAGAAAGAAAGAAAGAAAGAAAGAAAGAAAGAAAGAAAGAAGAGAAGAGAAGAGAAGAGAAGGCAGAGGGAGGGAGGAAGGGAGAGGGAGGGAGAGGAAAAGTAGGGAAAAAAGTGAATAAAACACTGGCCGTGAGCTCAGGGAACTCAGAGTCCAATTGGAGAGGTGAACATGTAAATAGACAATGATAACACAACATGAATGTCTCAAAAGCCCTGGAGATCAGTCAAGGAACAGCAAAAGCAGTGACATTTTAATAAGGCCTGGAAGGCACTATAGCAGTTGGCCGGGTAGAGCAAGAGAGGAGAGCCTTCCACACAGATAGCAACATGAACAAACAGCAGGAATAACACCAACAACGCATGGTCGTGTTCATTATTTAATGCAGCAACTTGGGAAGAAGGAAGGACAACTATTATTATCCCTGTTTACAAAGATAGAAGCCGAGGCTCAGAGCATATCGCTTTCCTAAAAATTAGTAGTTACAGCTCATTTAACACCATTTCCCATTTGTCTAAGTTAGACAACAGCCCCTGAAAAGTGGAGGAAATAGTGCTACTTTCAGGAGCATTTTACTTGTTTTAAAATCGGAAACTGGCAATAATGGAAGCAGCGGTGAACATTCACAGTTTTAAGAGGTTTAATGATGTTATGGCTGCAGGTGGAGAGTCGAAGGGTCCTGGTTAGATGTGAATGCTGTATCCTCTTTCAATCCAGTTGTCATAAAAGAAGAAGGGACCAATTCATCAACAGTGCTTTCAGGGTGGGCTCAGTGGCTCACACCTGTAATCCCAGCACTTTGAGAGACCAAGGTGTGAGGCTAGAAGTTTGAAATAAGTCTGGACAACATAGCAAGACCCGCATGTCTATAAAACAAAACAAAAGAAAAAAGACCAAAAAAAAAAACCCCAATGCTTTCATTTTTTCAGAAGGGGCTGCACTTTAAAATAAAAAGTGGTTTGAATTCCATGCCTGTCTTAAGTCCGTTTTGTGTTGCTACAGCAGAATACCTGGGTAATTTATCATGAACAGAAATTTATGTTCTCACAGTTCTGGAGGCTGGGAAGTTCAAGATCAAGGCTCTCGCATCCAGTGAGGGCTTTCTTGCTGTCACCCCATGGAGGAAGGCTGAAGGTCAAGAAGGGGTGGGGAAGGACAAACCCACCCTTTATAAGGAACCAACTCCCAGTTGGGCAAGGTGACTCACACCTGTGATCCCAACACTTTGGGAGGCGGAGGTGGGTGGATCATGAGGTCAGGAGTTTGAGACCATGCTGGCCAACATGGTGAAACCCCAACTCTAGTAAAAACACAAAAATTAGCTGAGAGTGGTGGCACATGCCTGTATTTCCAGATACTCAGGAGGCGGAGGCAGGAGAATTGCTGGAACCAGGGAGGCCACTGCACTCCAGCCTGGACAACAAGAGTGAGACTCCGTCTCAAATAAATAAATAGGAACCAACTCCCACAATAAAAGCATTAATTCACCCATGAGGACAGTGCCCCCATGAACCAAACGCCCCTCATTCGGCTCCACTTCTCAGCAACCCAGCATTGAGGATCAAGTCCCCAGCACAAGAACTTTGGGGCACACATTCAAACCATTCAAATGCCTTCCTTGCTTTGGGCCCCTTTGCCCTGCCAATAACAAGCGGTGATCATCCATCATTCTTTTTCTTCAGCATTTGCAGGCTCTTATTCATCTTCATCATGAAACAGCCTTCTTCTTTCAATGCCTTCAAAGCTCAACATATGGACAAACTGCACATTTTTGTATCAATCGATGCAAAAATGAATTGAGATATTTACCCATTAATAACAAACTTCTCAGAGCTAAAAGAACATGTGTTAACCCAATGCAAAGAAACCATGAACCTAGAAAAAAGTTAGATGAGATGCTAACTAGAATAAACAGCTTAGAGAAGAATATAAACAACTTGATGGAGCTGAAAAACACAGCACGAGAATGTCTCGAAGCATACACAGGTTTCAATAGCCAAATCGACCAAGCAGAAGAAAGGATATCAGAGACTGAAGATCAACTCAATGAAATAAAACAAGAAGGTAAGAATAAAGAAAAGAAAGTGAAAAGAAATGAACAAAGCCTCCAAGAAACATGGAATTATGTGAAAAAACCTAACCTATGTTTGATAGGTGTACCTGAATGTGATGGAGAGAATGAATCCAAGCTGGAAATGAATCCAAGCTGGACAACACTCTTCAGGATAGTATCCCAAAACTTTGGGAGGCCGAGGCAGGTGGATCATGAGGTCAGGAGTTTGAGACCAGCCTGACCAACATGGTGAAACCCCATCTCTACTAAAAATACAAAAAAATTAGCTGGATGTGGTAGCACACACCTGTAATCCCAGCTACTCAGAAGACTGAGGCTGGAAAATTGCTTGAACCTGAGAGACAGAGGTTGCAGTGAGCCAAGATCGTGCCACTGCAATCCAGCCTGAGCAACAGAAGGAGACTCCATCTCAAAAAAAAAAAAAAAAAAGTTGAGCGTGATAGCATGTGCCCATAGTCCCAGCTACTTGGGAGGCTGAGGTGGGAGGATTACATTGAGTGCAGGAGGTCAAGGCTGCAGTGAACTGGGATTACACCACTGCACTCCAGCCTGAGTGACAGTATGAGACCCTCCGGCCTGAGTGACAGTATGAGACCCTGTCTCAAAAAAAAAAAAAAAATGTTTTTTAAGAAATTACTTGGAGAAATCCTAGGTTGTGCCCTTTGCCTGCAATCCAATTGAACTTCTCCAGAAGTGATCTAAGTGTTTGCTCCTAAGATTAGAGAATGAGTTGAAATAAAATGTTTAAATTGCCCACTAACTAGTTAATCCATTTTAAAATAGGCAAAGGCAATCAACTTTTTCCGATGTACTTAGAAAATGAAGCCTATCGTTTGTATGCTTCTGAATTGTACTTCCTGCCTCTGAATTTTAAAAAAGCAATTCTTGAGTTCGCAAAGAGAAGGGTAACATTAAGTTCACACAGCAGCTAGAAACGTGATAAATCCACCAGGGCCACAGTGATGCCTGCCTAAACTAACAATCCATTTATCGCTACAGTTCACTGCCGTTGTCATCACTTTCATGCTTCTAATTACTTTACATCTGTTTTATGTTTGAAGTTTACAACACTTGCCCACTTTGGCTACACTAGTTTACATCTAACACCAAACACATGTTTATGTTTACCACATACCAGTTCTGCATTCTTGGACTTAAAATTATATCAATTTATAATCCCATTAATGGAAAACTTATGAGAAGGATCCGGCTCCTTTAATAACACTAGAAAGAACAACCATTTGGATGCTGTTAAGTACAAGCCCATACCACAGGCTAAATGCTTCAATTAGATGCACACCATTCAGGTAAGTGGGCTTCATGAAACACTGTCCTGGTTGCTGAGTACAGACGATGTCTTGGAGTCCATTTTCTGGTACTCATGCTGGAGTTCCCATCTTCATTAGAAAGATAAAACGTGATCAAAGAGAAATTTGGGTGTGCTTTGTTCAAAATATATCAAATTTATATCACATCTTGAAACTTGGCATTTTTAAGGTCATGTTTGTGAATAAAAGAAGTTTTCCATTTTGAGAGTGACAAGGGGAAGGAGGGGAGCAGTGTTTTACCACTGGGCAACACCCTAGCCCCATATAGAGAGGTCCCTACGACAGAGCTGGGTACGTGTCTGCATATCTGTGTCTACTGCTGAATGATTTCCAAAGAAAACCACAGATAACAACATTATTTGGATCTTGGACTATTTCTGCAGGATTTCAGCTCTATAAAAATGGGCGGGGGAGAGCTTGGGAACTGTAAGCTGTTAAATTCTGCTCACGTATGCTTCGTTCCGCTTAAAGGAGAAACTACCCCTTCCTTTCAACCTGTTTTGCCAATTTCAATCCTCTTGGTTGGGGCCAGACTGAGAGTCTTGCCCTCTACTGGAGTCCAACATCTATTAACAGGAAACTTGATCTTCAAAACCAGTAAATAAACAAGAGGTTTGATGACCTTTTGATGACCTTTCTAAGTAGCATTCCTTTAAAACAAAAAATAGCTCTCTATCTAGAATACACTAATCTAGATGACTGGTCTAGGTGTCTGAATGTAAGAATAGTCATACTTTAAAGGAAATACACTATGCAGCCTAAAGAGTAGCCACTATTCCATCTTTTGCCTCCACCTCTCCAGAACAGACACTGGGTTTCAGAGAGCTTTTTCCAGGTACATAAGAATCTTGCATTCAAAATCGAAGACATAGCCTGAGCAATATGGCAAAACTCCATCTCTACAAAAAATACAAAAAAAAAAAAAATAGCCAGAGATAGTGGTGCACACCTACAGTCCCAGATGCTTGGGAGGCTGAGGCAAGAGAACTACCTGAGCCAGGAGCTCAAAACTGCAGTGGGCTGTGATTACACCACTGCATTCCAACTGGGTGACAGATCAATACCCTGTCTCAAAAAAAAAAAAAAAAAAAAAAAAAAAAAAAAAAAAAAAGGAAGACATGGTAAATAAAACTAGTATTGCTAAATAAATAAATGAAAAGCAAACACATCAAATGAGATGAGAGTTTGTCCTGAAAAGCCACCCTGGGCTTGTGGCTTTGTACTCAACGGTCAGATGGCTTTGCCTTTCATCTAGTGGCCCCCTCAGCCAACAAGAAATCTAGGTGGCACTTTTCCCCTAGGGGATTCTTGCTGCCCTGGACATCACCCTGTTCCGTGGGGTTTCCAACAAATCCTCTCTGATGGGGAGCCACATGCCTACCTAGGTCCTGTTCACCTGTGTACCAGGTGACCCTGGTCTCAATCAACCCAGAATAAAGATGTGCTGGACAGCACAAGGGACAAGGTGGAGCAGGGGAAGGAGCAGGAAGGGAAGGGGTGCTCATCACTGAGCTCAGCAGCCTGAGCCCTGGTGAGTCAAATCAAGGATTGTAATTCATGCCTGGAAAGCAGCATCAATTCTGTTCACTCAGAAACCTTTCTTTACGCCCTGGGTGTCTACGGCTATACCACCCTGAACGTGCCCGATCTCATCTTCACACCTTGGGGAACCAATGGATTTTTTTTAGGAGCCTACAGCTTTCTTAGGAATTCTGCTTAGGACAGGCAGGGTGGGTCATGCCTGTAATCCCAGCACTTTGGGAGGCCAAGGAGGGCAGATCACTTGAGGTCAAGGGTTCAAGACCAGCCTGGCCCACATAGTGAAACTCTGTCTCTACTAAAAATACAAAAAAATTAGCCAGGCATGGTGGCACACACCTGTAATCACAGCTACTGGGGAGGCTGAGGCACGAGAACTGCTTGGACCTGGGAGGCAGAGGTTACAATGAGTTGAGATCGTGACACAGCCCTCCAGCCTGGAAGACAGAGCAAGGATCTGTCTCAAAAAAAAAAAAGAAAAGAAAAGAAATTCTGCTTAGACTTTCCTATTTTATCTGTGATGTGATTATTTTGTCTTGGGCTGTGGATCTTTAAAAAGAATTTTATTTTGGTTCAATTACAAGCCTTCACAATGCTTTCTATGAGGTGGCCAGGCTGGGCATGGTGGCTCATGCCTATAATCCCAGCATCTTGGCAGGCCAAGGTGGGAGGCTCACTTGATCCCAGGTGTTTGAAATCAGCCTGGGCAACATAGCGAGATCCCATCTCTATTAAAAAAAAAATTTTCTTTTTTTAATATCTAGGCGTGAATGCACATGCCTGTAGTCCTACTATTCGGGAAGCTGAGGCAGGAGGTTCACTTGAGTTCAATAGTTCAAGGCTATGGTGAGATATGTTGGCACAACTGCATTCCACGCTGGGTGGCAAAGCCGGACTTTGTCTCTAAAGAAAAAGAGGTAGCCACGACACCCCTCAGCACCTCAAAAGCACACTCCTTGTCCTCCACTCTTAATGAAGGTGTATGCACACACATACACGCACACACATCATTCTTCCAGAACCATCACACACTGGCTACCTGCAGACACCTGTCAGGTAGTATACACAGGTGAAGCCAGCCATGATGGATGTAGGGATGTGATGGATGTAGGGAGACCTCCTGGGAGACCCTACTTCACATGCCCCGCTTAGAAGAGGAAGCTGCTACTCAGCCCCAGGGAGCAGAGCCCTGCAGAAGATAGACCCAGTGACTTACACATTTAAAAGAAATGCTTGGCTGGGTGTGGTGGCTCATGTCTGTAATCCCAGCACTTTGGGAAGTCAAGGTGGGCGGATTACCTGAGGTCAGGAGTTCGAGACCAGCCTAGCCAACATGGCAAAACCCCGTCTCTATAATAAATACAAGAATTAGCCAGGCATGGCAGTCACCTGTAGTCCCAGCTACTTGAGAGGCTGAGGCAGGAGAATCCTTTGAATCCGGGAGGCAGAGGTTGCAGTGAGACAAGATGGCACCACTGTACTCCAGCCTGGGGAAGAGAGTGAGATGCTGTCTCAAAAAAATAATAATAATAAAAGTAAAAAATAAATGTTGAAAAATCAAAGTTGTATATGAAATTGCCTGATTTTTAAATGTTGACAGAAAAATATTATACATTGTGCAAGTCCAACAAAATGTATCAACAAGGGCCGGGCACAGTGACTCATGCCTGTAATCCCAGCACTTTGGGAAGTCAAGGCAGGTGGATCACCAGGTCAGGAGTTTGAGACCAGCCTGGCCAACATAGTGAAACCCCCCATCTCTACTAAAAAATACAAAAATTAGCTGGGTGTCATGGCACACGCCTGTGGTCCCAGCTACTCAGGAGGCTGAGGCAGGAGAATCACTTGAACCTGGGAGGCAGAGGTTGCAGTGAACTGTGAATGTGCCATTGCACTCCAGTGTGGGTGACAGAGTGAGACTCTGTCTCAAAAAAAAAAAAAAAAAACATTAATAAGTATCAACAAGCTCCTTGGATGGAGCCATAGGCTGCCAGCTTTCCACTTTTGCTTTCAAATTCAAATGTGTTTTCTGGAAGAATCAAAGCTTTTGCTACCTATGTTTTTTTCTTAATCAGTATCACTGTTCATAATCTACTGGATGATTGATAGGATGCTGTCCCATGTATTATTTCATTAAACGTGACAATCATGTAAGTTACTTGCTTTTGTTATTGCTGTCGGTCAAGGATTTGTGGCATTCCAGAGGCCAGATGGTGGTGGGCCCACAGCCTTCAGCCTTCAGACAGGCCTTGGATAAACTTACACTTACTAACAGGGTGATCAGGGTCAATGTCCTCTGTTTCCTTATATCTAAAAGGATATAAGATATCTGACTGCTTGTAAGATGTAAGTAAGATGTCTGACTACTGGTAAGCAGGAGGAATAATGTGAAAAAAACCTTGCCAGATGCTTAGCACGTAAGTGTTTTTTTTTTTTTTTTTTTTTTTTTTTTGAGACAGAGTCTCACTCTGCTGTTCAGGCTGGAGTGCAGTGGAGAGATCTCTGCTCACTGTAAACTCTGCTTGAGTTCAAGTGATTCTCCTGCCTCAGCCTCCACAGTAGCTGGGATTACAGGCATGTGCCACCGTGCCTGGTGAATTTTTTGTATTTTTAGTAGAGATGGGATTTCACCATGTTAGTCAGGCTGGTCTCAAACTCCTGACCTTATGTTCCACTCACCTCAGTCTCACAAAGTTCTGGGATTACAGGTGTGAGTCACTGCACTTGGCCATTCTTTCTTTTTTTTTTTTTTTTTTTTTTTTTTTTTTTGAGAAGGAGTTTCACTCGTTACCCAGGCAATGGTGCAACTCGGCTCATCACAACCTCCGCCTCCTGGGTTCAAGCAATTCTCCTGCCTCAGTCTCCCAAAGTGCTGGGATTATAGGCTTGAGCCACTGCGCCCAGCCCAGAATGGATTCTTAATAAGTGGTAGTTCTGATGATAGGGACCGACCCCCGAGATCACAGAGGTGAGGACTGGAGGAGCTGGGACTCCAGCTTAGATCTTCCTCCACCAAAGGCCTTACCCTTCCAGGGCAGGCCCTCTGGCAGTGGCTGCAGAATAACATGATATTCTGTAGGGGCTGCACTGTGGGCAAACAAAATCCATTAAGGTGAGGGACTGCTGGGCCGGGCATAGTGGTCATCCTATAATCCCAGCACTTTAGGAGGTTGAGGCAGGAGGATTGCTTCAATCCAGGAGTTCAAGACCGGCATGGGCAACATGGTGGAAACTCTTTTTTTACCAAAAAAAAAACAAACAAAACCAAAACGATTAGCTAGGTGCAGTGGTGCTCAACTGTAGTCCCAGTTACTAGAGAGGCTGAAGCAGGAGGATTGCTTGAGCCCAGGAGATCAAAGCTGCACTGCAGTGAGCTATGCTCATCCCCCTGTACTGTAGCCTGGGTGACAGAGCGAGAACCTATCTCAAAAAAAATAATAATAATAATAATAATAATCAGGGATTGTCTCAGTCCATTTGGGTTGCTATTACAAAATGCCTTTGACTGGGTAATTAGTACACAACAGAAATGGACTGTTCACTGTTCTGGAGGCTGAGAAGCTCAAGATCAGGGCATCAGCAGATTCGGTGTCTCTTGAGGGCCCATTCCTCACAGATGGTGCCTTCTACGTGTCCTCACATGGCAGAAGGGGAAAGGGGAAAGGGGCCAACACTTCTCTTAAGCTTCTTTTATAAGGGCACTAATCCCATGCACAGTGATGGAGCCCATGTGACCTAATCACCTCTCCAAAAGACCCCTCTCTCAATACGATCACACTGGGGATTCCATCTCAATACATGAATAGTGGAGGGGGCCCCCGCCTGTAATCCCAGCACTTTGGAAGGCTTAGGTGGGAGGGTTGCTTGAGCTCAGGAGTTCAAGACCAGCCTGGACAACACAGTGAGACCCCACCTCTACAAAAGAAATTCAAAAATTAGCGGGGCATGGTAGCATGCATCTATAGTCCAGCTGCTTAGGAAGCTGAGTTGAGCCCAGGAGTTCAAGGCTGCCATGACAGTTCCAGCCTGGGTGACAGAGTAAGACTCCGTATCTAAAGACAACAACAACAAAAAAAAATAAAAAATATTGGAGGGGCACAAACATTCACATCATAGTAGGGATTTAGATTCTATAAGATGCGTTTTCCCACTATATCCCCACGTCTATAAATTTCAGTTTGTATCTATTTTTTCTAGCTCTATTACATTTTACATAGAAAGATACATATAATACATTGATTACTAAAAAAAAACTCTTCATTTCACTTTTTTTCCAATGGTGTGTGTGTGTGTGTGTGTGTGTGTGTAAAAGATAATAATGGACAATTACCAAGGTGTTATGAGTGGTTGTTCCTGGGTGGTAAGTTTTCTGGGTGTTGACATTATAGTGGTTTTTATATTCCTTTTATTTTCTTCTTTTTATTTATCTGTAATTCTGATTTTGCTCAAATGCTCATGTAGTAAGAAAAAAGTTTGTAAGCTATCGAAGATTATCTATAGCATGGAGTCTCTGACTAGTGAGCCCATGATACTTAAAGAGAAGTGGAGCAGTGGCTCACACCTGTAATCCCAGCACTTTGGGAGGCCTGAGTTGGGAGGATCAATTGAGTCCAGGAGTTCAGGACCAACCTGGGAAACATGATAAGATGCAATCTCCGCAAAAAATTAGTCAGGCATGGTGGTGTATGCCTATAGTCCTAGATGCCCCGGAGGCTCAACTATGACCATGCCATGGCACTCCAGCCTGAGTGACAGACCAAGACCCTGTGTCTGAAAAAAAATTTAAAAAACTGGAACCCAGCACCTGTAGGTAGTCTTTGAAAATCTTTATTTTATTTTTTCCTTTTGAAAAGTATTTATTGAAGACTGGGTGCAGTGACTCATGCCTGTAATCCTAGCACTCTGGGAGGCTGAGGTGGGTGAATCACCTGAGGTCAGGAGTTTGAGACCAGCCTGACCAACATGGAGAAACCCCGTCTCTACTAAAAATGCGAAAAAAATTAGCTGGGTGTGGTAGCACATGCCTGTAATCCAAGCTACTTGGGAACCTGACAGTCAGGTGTTGCAGTGAGCTGAGATCACGCCACTGCACTCCAGCCTGGGCAACAGAGTGAGACGCTGTCTCAACAAAAACAAAACAAAACCGCAAAAGAAAAATATCTATTGAGTATAAATAAATGTCCTATACATTAAATATCAAAAAATATTTATCATTAATTACACGTCAAGATGTAATATTAAGAGAACCATAGAATCCAAATCCCACTCATGATACAATAGTGATAATTCCATTCCGATATCAAACACAGTAATAATTGTTTTGCAAGATATACTTCAGTGATGCAAATCTATGAAGAAGGGATCTGCGGCAATTCAAATTCATCCACCAGAACTGCATTCTTGCTTTTTGCTGTCGGTGGGAACACGTGCAGATGCTGCCTCATCCAAATAAGAACCGCCTTCATCAGCCAGCAGCTGATCACCCAGTGCATCCAACTCTGCTTCTAGGTTGTCTTCATCCAGTTCTGGGGTGCCATAACTGCAACTCGGTGCTCCTTGGATTTCATTTGCATCTTCCATCATATCCTCTAGTTGGCCTTGTAAATCCTCAGACTGATCGATTTTCACTTGCTTGTATGTCTTCTTCATTTCCTTTACTTCCAGCTTCATAGCATCAACCATGGTCTTGGTGTCCTTCAATGACTGGATGTTATAATTGTCTCGTTCCATGTTGAATGACTGTAGGATGAGATTGTCCCACTGCTGCTCATACATCTGCTTTTGCTTTAAAACTTGCAAGGCTTTCTACTTGACCATATTCTTTGCAGGATCCTCTCTCATCTTCTTGATCTGATCCTTATACTTCACTAGCTCAGCATCCAATCGAGAAATCTTCTTGTCAATGGACTCTTCCCTGCTGTTCGCCACGCCAATGCAGTCAGTCAGGCTGGGTGGCGGGGCCTTGAGTTTCACTTTCCCAAAGAATAGGTTCATCTTGAGTGGCTGCGAAGAAACCCAAACACTGGAGCAAATGCAGAAACTGAAAATCTCTATTCTAGACCCCCAAAAGGTCTGCTTCAGGAGAACTGCTCTTTATTTATTTATTTATTATTTTTTGAGATGGAGTCTTGCTCCGTCTCCCAGGCTGGTGTGCAGTGGCACGATCTCAGCTCACTGCAACCTCCGCCTCCCGGGTTCAAATGATTCACCTGCTCAGCCTCCTGAGTAGCTGGGATTCCAAGCGTGACCGCCATGCCCAGCTGATTTTTGTATTTGTAGTAGAGAAGGGGTTTCACCATGTTTGCCAGGCTGGTCTCGAACTCCTGACCCAAGTGATGCACCCACCTCGGCCTCCCAAAGTGCTGGGATTACAGTCATGAGCCAGTGTGCCTGGCTGAGAAACTGCTTTTTTAATGGGGGTTGGGGGGGTACTTAATTTTTTGTAGAGGAGCTCTATTAATGGCATTGAATGCTATTATCAAGCATTAAAGCAAGCCTAGCCACAAGATGCTATGTCCTTCCCTTTCATTTCTGTTTCTTTTCCCAAATGACAACAGCCATTTGAATCAGAGATGCATGTATAGATGGGCCTTGACGTCTGTCATAAGGAAATTACTCATAGGGTGTGTTGCAATTGCTTTCAGGATGTCTTTCACTAAAAAGACCGTTTGACAATCTTGGCAAAGCTGTGTCTAAGGCCTCTGCTCTAAGCTGATGAACCTGGGGTCCCTCTGGGGACAGAGTCAAGTGTTCTGAAAGTCTCCTGCTCACGAGATTTCACATTCTCAGTTTAGTCTCTCCTGCCAGAAAATCACCAAGTTCATTCATTTTGCCCATCCACCCACTGTCCAGTGAACTCCTGGCCTCTAGACATCTCTTACCAGTGCCAGAGCCTGGACACCATCTCTATCCACTGCACCTTCCTTTTCCTTTTAGAAACTTTCCATCTAAATCTGCTTTTCCATTCTCATTCTGAACTTCCTGGGTCTAAAATTATCTTTATTTCTTCATCAGAATTCCATCTCCCTAGCTGGTCTCCAAAGACGACAATAGTGAACTTGTTCTTTCTGAGATTGTTACTGACCGATACAGATTTACGAGTGTATGTCCTGGGAAAACATGTCCTTGGAAAAGTGGGGAAAAAAATAAAATTAGAAAGAGCAAGGCCCCATCCAAGGAGAGGGGTGACAAGGTTGTGATCGTGGGTACCACAGGCTGGTAGAGGAAGCATTTGCCAGCCTGTGCATTTCCAGAACCTTTGAGTGTAATTCAGAGCTGCAGCCTCACCTGCACGTGGGGCTCACCCTGCTTTTGACATGACATGCTGCAAAGCTGTGCCCTTGGAGTACTCTAATGACCTTTCTCACTGCTGGAATTTGAGTCCACATTTTCCCTCATCCACTTAGCAAGGCATTCTCTGTTCACTTTCCGAGTGACAGCTGGTGGGGAACAGGAGGCCAGGCTGGGAGGCAGAAGGCTGGAGTTGGCCCATTTCCACCCCAACTCGTGGAGCAACCCTGGGGATGCACAGTGGCCTCGCCCTTAGCTTCTTCATCCGTCAGATGGAGAGATTACACCAAACCACTGCTTCCCAGGCTCTTGGATTTTGTGCCAAAATGCTTAAAACAAAGCTCTTTTGAAAAATGTTTTAGCTTTATCTTTTGAAACAGGCCTAGCCGAGCAGGGTGGCTCACGCCTGTAATCCCAGCACTCTGGGAGGCCGAGGCTAGTGGATCACCTGAGGTCTGGAGTTCAAGATCAGCCTGACCAACATGGTGAAACCCAGTCTTAAAAAAAAAAAAAAAATAGGCGTCCCCAAACTGCGGCCCCCTGAGGCCATTTATCCAGCCCCCCGCCGCACTTCAGTAAGGGGCACCTCTTTCATTGGTGGTCAGTGAGAGGAGCACAGTATGTGGGGGCCCTCCAACGGTCTGAGGGACAGCGAACTGGCCCCCTGTGTAAAAAGTTTGGGGACGCCTTTTTTAAAAGATATTTTAAAATATATTGTCTAATAAAGAGCACGGGTCAGGTGCAGTGGCTCACATCTGTAATCCCGGAACGTTGGGAGACTAAGCCGGGCAGATCAATTGAGGTCAGGAGTTCGAAATAGCCTAGCCAACATGGTGAAATCCCTTCTCTACTAAAAATACAAAAATTAGCTGGGCGCGGTGGCAGGCACCTGTAATCACAGCTACCTGGGAGGCTGGGGCAGAAAAATTGCTTGAACCCAGGAGGTGGAGGTTGCAGTGAACCGAGATGATACCACTGTACTCCAGCCTGGGCCATAGTACAAGAGTTCATCTCAAATAAATAAAATAAGAAGAAGAAGATAAGACATTTTATACCAAAAAGGGAGAAAAACAAAATCTCAGAATAAATATTGGTCGTTTAAATGAATAAATGTAGTTTCTAGGGAAAACTCACTATAATCTTAATTTTTCTCTTTGGTTGGGAGTCGTCGACATTCTGGCCTGGAATCATCCCTGAGATCCCTTCCAGCATCATATCGCAGAGTAGGAAAAATTTAAAAGGGAGGGAAAAAACAGCAAACCTTTAGGACAGAGTCAGAGCAGCTCCTTCAAAGCCAAGGAGGATGCTTTAGAACTCAGGATAATTTCAGGCTCCACATTTAAGCAAAGGCTTTGCCATCCAGTAAGACTTTAAGAAGAAGTCTTTAAAAATCCATCTGTTTGCCTTGGGGGACTCGGAGCAAAAGCAAAGTTTCGAGCTGATAGGCTCATGAGAATATAACATATTCATTAGGTCATAAAGGGTAAAATACATGACTACAGGTTTGGAGCTCCTCATTTATATAGCTTTTAGGAAACTCACTTTATATACCCCAGCTGGAATTGCTTCTCCAAAGCCATTCCCCAGATTGCATAATTGTTCATTATGTCTTCAGGGAGGGTTCCATCTGTAGTCACGAATCCCCATGAAAATTTGTGGGAAAATATCCTTGCTCTTTCATTACATCTAAAATGTGATCACCCGATATTAAAACACAAAGAGCGGCTACATTTTAAAGGTGAACTGCAGAGCTAAATTGAGAGTTGACTTAATCCCATTTTTATGGGCTGATTAATGTCCCAAGTAACCAGGCTGGGAGGAAAGTTAATGCCTTTTCCTTTAATGGAATTCACCGTGTTTCTGGCTTTTTCTCAAGGGAGCACATCGCTACCACTGTGGTTTTACACAGAACAAGACTCAAAGCAGCCATCAGAACTTTCCTTGTGTCGAATGGACCCCAAATGATCCATGCACCAAAATTCTTAAAAGTCAGAGTTTCAATCGTTAAGGGAGGAAGAAAGGAAAATAAATGGGAAGTTGAGATTTCTTTACAAGAGGCTAATCGTGTCTATTTGTGACAGCTTGAGATCTGAGTTATGTTGAGATGATGTGTAAACTCTGCCTTAGTGGTATCAGTAATAACCATTTGCTGAGTAGCTACCCTGTGCAAGGAACTGTGCCAGGCACTTTGTGTATTTCTTATTTAACCCTCTGAGATCGCTGATATGAGCCACAAAGAGGCAGAGCAACCTGTCGAAGGAGCAGACCTAGGCTTGCCTGACTTATGGGCCCCCCCGCCCGTCCCCAGGTTGGCCTCCCTGACTCTTTAGTCTCCTGTCTATCCTGGATAGATTAGCTTACCCACCAACGTGCAGCCTTTTAAACAAGACATACTTTCCTTCATCTATTGACTCATCAGTGAAGAAATTAACATCGTGTAGAACTCTTTCCAAAAACAATATGGCCAGGCTGCCTAGATCCCTCTCCTCAACCTTCACTTTGACCACGACCCCCACCCCAAGTGTCCTGATCATGGCTACCACCCCAAGCCCCCACCCCAGCCTGAGACATGTGGCAACTTCACTTCTTGTCCCTTGAGTCCACACCTCTGCAGGTCACATGCATACCTATTATGAAAAATATCCATTATAAGGCTGGGCACGAGGGCTCATGCCCACAAATCTCAGCATTTTGGTAGGCCAAAGAAAGAGGATTACTTAAGCCCAGGAGTTCAAGACCAGCCTGGGCAACATAGCGAGACTCTATATCTCTATTAAAAAAAAATACAAAAGTTAGCTAAGCATGGTGGCTCATGCCCGTACTCCCAGCTACTTGGGGGCACTGAGGCAGGAAGATCATTTGAGCCCAGCAGGTTGAGGCTGCAGTGAGCTATGATCGCACCTGCCTGGATGACAAAGTGAGACCATGTCTCAAAATTAAAAAAAAAAGAAAGAAAAGAAAAGAAACAAACAAAAAAATTAAAAACTTGGCCAGGCACAGTGGCTCACACCTGTAATCCCAGCACTTTTGGAGGCTGAGGTGGGTGGATCACAAGGTCAGGAGTTTGAGACCAGGTTGGCCAACACGGTGAAACCCCATCTCTACTAAAAATGCAAAAAATTAGCCAAGTGTGGTGGGGCACATCTGTAATCCCAGCTACTCAGGAGACTGAGACAAGAGAATTGCTTGAACCTGGGAGGCAGAGGTTGCAGTGAGCCGAGATCACGCAATTGCACTCCAGCCTGGGCGGCAGAGTGAGATTCTGTCTCAAAACAAAACAAAACAAAAAGTTAATAAATAAATGAATAATAACAAAATTATTTAGGCCAGGTGCAGTGGTCCATAACTGTAATCCCAACACTGTGGGAGGCCGAGGTGGGTGGATCACCTGAGGTCAGGAGTTTGAGACCAACCTGACCAACATGGTAAAACCTTGTCTCTACTAAAAACACACAAGTTAGCCTGGTGTGGTGGTGCATGCCTGTAATCCCTGCTACTCAGGAGGCTGAGGTGGGAGAATCGCTTGAACCTGGGAGGCAGAGGTTGCAGTGAGCCAAGTTCATGCCATGGTACTCCAGCCTGGGTGTCGCAAAAAAAAAAAAAAAAAAAAAAAAAAAAAAAAAAAAAATCCAGAATGGTTACAGGTCACTGTCATTTGGTTTGATTGTACAGTGTTTTGGTTTCCATCAGGTCCCATATGAGGCTGAAGTGTAAAGAAGTCATCATTTTCCAACACATCTGCCTTTTTCTACCCTTGCAGAATCTCTAAAATTTATCCCATCCAATTCCTTTCTTTATCCTCTCTCCTCACTTTCAAGAAAAAATAGGGCCAGGAGCAATGGCTTACACCCGTAATCCCAGTGCTTTGGGAGGCCAAGGTGGGAGGATCACTTGAGGCCAGGAGTTGAAGAAGAAAAAGGAAAAGAAAAAAATTGAGAAATTGACTGGTCATGGTGGTGCATGCCTGTAGTTCCAGCTACTCAGGATGCTCCTGAAGCAGGAGAATCACTTGAACCGGTCAGAGCATGATCTTGCCGTAAGCCCAGATCATGCCACTGCACTCCAGTCTGGGCGACAGAGCAAGACTCCATCTCAAAAACAAAAAGAAAACACACATCTCCTGAGTGTGCTTTCTAGAACCATCCAGTGATTTGCCTCTTGTCAGGTCAGGCAGTCCTGAAGCAAACTGAGCATCTGTGCTTTAGCTCCCTCCCAGACCCCACCCCACCACCAGGAGTCAGTCCCAGTGTGTCCAGCTGCCCCACAACCCGAGTGGGTCACACAGCCAAGGCTGCTGCAGGTGCGTGGTCATCTAGCAGCGTGGTTAGCCAGGGATATGGGGCCAAAAGGGATGCAGACGGCTGCTGCCACCTGCCATTTCCTTCCCAGCTGGTTGCTCTAAAACTGTGGCAAATGAGGAGAGGCAATCAACCCCCGCTTTTTTTTAATGATGTTACCCTTAGAAGAAATAACTGCTAATGATAAATAACATGTATTTGACACTTACCATGTGCCAGGCACTGTTCTAAGCATGCATTCACCTATTTAATCATCACAGTAATCCTTTGATGTAGATGCTATGATTGTCCACATTTTGTAGTAAGACTGAGGCTCAGAGAGGTTAGGTGACTTTCCCAAAGGCACACAGCTGGAAAGCGAGAGCTGGGGCCCAAAGGAAATACACTTGTATGCCATCCACAGCAATTCCACTAACGAGTGATGTGACCCGGAGCCAATCCTCCAATTTCTATGGACTCCTCAGAAGAGGACACTGGGCTAGATTCCCTCTGGCCACACAACTCTCTCATCTAATGAAGTTAAGCTCTTTTGGGATGTCCCTCACACCACCCCTGAGCGCTGGAACCCAATTCATTTTCTTGGGAGTGGGTGTGAGTCAGATTCACCGGTTTCAAAGCCCAGTGGAATCCCAGGCATGAAATGCATTCTATAAATATTCGGTAGTTATCGTTATTACTGCGACTTTAATGGGAAGTGTCAGCACTCATTTCCCCTAACCCCTTCAGGCATTTGTCTTATCCCTGGATCCTTTTTCATTCTCCACTTAGACAACAGCAAGGGAGAGCATTTTATGATTAACATTTTATCGTCTGCGTGGAGGCATCTGGCTTTGCGCTCTCCCGCCTCACCAGCCACCTCCACTTCGTCAATTTCAGTGATAAAATATTTACTTCCTAGATGACTGTTTCTTCAGTCCTAGGCTTGGAACAAGGAGGAAGACAGCTACATTCCCTTCACGCTCATGGTCAGCTGTCTGACATATTTTCCCCTTTTGTGAATTCCTCTCCTCTCTTTTCTCAGCAGCTTTCCTGCTAGAAGAGTTACACCTTAAAATTGTACCTAGGTCTTAGGCCACTGGTAAGAACACATCCCATGCCCGAATGCCTTTCTTTTCTGACTTTGGAACTAAAAGCAGAGAGATTGGACAGTATTTGAATGGCTTATTTTTGGAGGTTGTAGGGGTTTTTATATTTTGGTTTGGTTTTCAGGTTTTGTTTTGTTACTGTTTTGTTTGGTTTTGCATTTGTTTTGAGACAGCACTTTGCTCTGTCACACAGGCTGGAGCGCAGTGGTGTGATCATAGCTCACTGCAGCCCCATCCTTCCAGGCTCAAGCAATCCTCCCACCTCAGCCCCCAAAGTAACTGGGATTATAGGCAAGTGCCACCACACCCAGTTCATTTATTGCTTGAGACCAGGAATTTGAGACCAGCCTGGGCAATATAGCAAGACCTTGTTTCTTTAAAAAAAAAAAAAAAAAGTTTAATTAGCCAGGTGTGGTGGTACACACCTGTTGTAGTCACAGCTACATGGGATGCTGAGGTAGGAGGAACACTTGAGCCCAGGAGTTTAAGGCTACAGTGAGCTATGACAGTCCCATTGCTATTTAGCCTGGCCAATAGAGCAAGACCCTATATCTAAGAAAAAGAAGTTGCTGATAAATTCATTAAACTAACTTAAGAAAAAGGAATAAGACTAAATGTAATAATGTAATAATACAGAATGTAATGTAAATAGTCTCTCTTCTGGCACACATAATGTTGTGTGACACTAAACTGAATCCACAGCAATTTGTGTCCCATTCTATCAGTCCTTTCTCTGCCTGGATCAGCCAGGGCTCTGACTGCTAGCCTCTCACTGTCTCTGACTCAGCCTGACCAGAAAAAGATTCCCCTTAGAGCCACATTCAGCAGCAGTTAGAACCCGGAATTCTCTTTGAACTCATGACCTAGAGGATATTTACAGCCAAGTACACCTTAAACCAGCCAACAGTGTCCACGGGGCTCTGCCTCTCAGATTCAAGTTAGTTGCCAATTCTCTTTAAAGGACTGGAAATCTGAACCCAAACCCTAAGCAGAAGATTTTGCAGCGCTTGTTAACTTTTTCTCAACATGGGCTGAATGAATTTTGCACGGGTGGCTCCTGCTGGATTCCTGGTCAGAACGGGGTGACCACTCAGCTCCAAGGTGCTGCTGCCGCCTGCCTGTGTCCGCTCAGCAACAACGCCAGCTCAGATCAGGCCATATGGGCCTCAGCTCTCCACCAGTCACCTCGCTCAAGAGACGTGTGCTGCCAGTGTCCCCTTGGACCAACCCCACGAAGGCCTGATTTCCTCCCTCTTCTCTGGTGCCATGGAGGTCTCAGGTGCATGGCCTCCAAACCAGCTGAAGATCTGAAAAATCCTGACCACCCAGGAACTCTGTTATAAGAACTAGGAAGAACAAGACCTGGTTTGGATGTTTGTCCCATCCAAATCTCATGATGAAATGTGATTTTCAACCAGGTACAGTGGCTCACGCCTGTAATTCCAGCAATTTGGGAGGCCAAGGAGGTGGATCACTTGAGGTCAGGAGTTGGAGACCAGTGTGAGCAACAGGGTGAAACCCCATCTCTATTAAAAATAGAAAAAGTAGCCGGGTGTGGTGGCACACACTTGTAGTCCCAGCTACTCTGGAGGCTGAGGCAGGAGAGTCGCTTGAACCCAGGTGGGGAAGGTTGCAGTGAGCCAAGATCACACCACTGCATGCCAGCCTGGGCAACAGACTGAGATTCTGTCTCAAAAAATAATTAGCCGGGCATGGTCATGGGCACCTGTAATCCCAGCTACTTGGGAGGCTGAGGCAGGAGAATCACTTGAATCACTCACAGAGGTTGCAGTGAGCTGAGATCACGCCCGGGCAACAGAGCGAGACTTCATCTCAAAAGAGAAAAGAAAAGAAAAGAAGGAAAGAAAGAAAAAGAAAGAAAGAAAGAAGAAAGAAAGAAAGAAAGAAAGGAAAGAAATGTGATTTCCAATGTTAGATGTGGGACCTGGTGGAAGGTGACTTGATCATGGGGGTGGATCCCTCATGAATGATTCAGCACCATTGCCTTGCTGATGAGTGAGTTCTCTCTCGTGAATTTATGCAAGACCTGCTTGTTTAGAAGAGTCTAGGGCCTCCTCCTTCTCTCTCTTGCTCCAGCTCTCGTCATGTGATGACTCTGTTCCCCCTTCCCCTTCCACTATGATTGGAAGCTTCCCGAGGCTTTAACACAAGCACATGCTGGCACCATGCTTCCTGTACATCCTGCAGAATCATGAGCCAACTAAACCTCTTCTCATTATAAATTACCCAGCCTCAGCCATTCCTTTATAGCAATGCAAAAATGGTCTCACATAACAGTTTACAGCTTCCAGGAGAAAAAGATTTAAAGATAAAATGAGAGAAAATCGTTTCTTCCTGATGGGTAAAAGAATCGCAGGATATCTCACCAGTGAGTGAGAGATATTGATTTCCTTTCACTTTCACCTGTGTTCCCAACACATATTTACGATGTTTCAGCTGGTGGAAGTCAAAGAAGGCTGATAGAATAAAGGAAATATTAAAACGCTGTGGAAAATCCTAGATCAGATGAAGCTGGCTAAAGCTGTGTTAATTTCTTCCTTTTTCTTCCTTTTTATGACGTAGAGACAATCCCACGAACATATGTCCTCCTAAAAAAGAAACCGTACCGTGAGAAAACATTTCTTCCCCAAATGTCTCTGTCTCTATAAGCTTTTAAAAATATATAGCATCTGGGCATGGTGGCTCATGCCTGTAATCCCAGCTTTTTGGGAGACCAAAGTCTTGAGTTCAAGAGTTCAAGACAAGCCTGGGCAACACAGCGAGACCCTGTCTCTACAATTTTTTTTTCTTTTTTAGTTAGCTATAAGCTAGGCGCAGTGGCTCACGCCTCTAATCCCAGCACTTTGGGAGGTCAAGGTGGGCAGATCACGAGGTCAGAAGATTAAGACCATCCTGGCCCACATGATGAAACCCCATCTCTACTAAAAATACAAAATTTAGCTGAGTATGGTGGTGTGTGCCTGTAGTCCTAGTTACTCAGAGGCTGCTGAGGCAGGAGAATTGCTTGAACCCGGGAGGCAGAGGTTGCAGTGAGCAGAGATTGCACCACCGCACTCCAGCCTGGCCGCAGAGCGAAATTCCATCTCAAAATAAAATAAAATAAAATAAATAAATTAGCCAGGTGCAGTGGCACACAACTGTGGTCTCAGCTACTGGGAAGGCTGGAGTGGGAGGATCGCTTGAGCCCAGGTATTCAAGGCTGCAGGGAACTCTGATTCATTATATATGTATAAAAATTAAGTAATAATTCTTATACATATATATATATACACACACAGAGCATGAAATTTACCATTTTAACCAGTTTTTTTTGTTTTTTTTTTTTTTTTTTTTTTGAGACGGAGTTTCGCTCTTGTTACCCAGGCTGGAGTGCAATGGCGCGATCTCGGCTCACTGCAACCTCCGCCTCCTGGGTTCAGGCAATTCTCCTGCCTCAGCCTCCTGAGTAGCTGGGATTACAGGCATGCGCCACCATGCCCAGCTAATTTTTTGCATTTTTAGTAGAGACGGGGTTTCACCATGTTGACCAGGATGGTCTCGATCTCTCGACCTCGTGATCCACCCGTCTCGGCCTCCCAAAGTGCTGGGATTACAGGCTTGAGCCACCGTGCCCGGCCATTTTAACCAGTTTTAAGTGTACAGTTCAACGGCATTGAGTACCTTCACATTGTTGGGCAATCATTACCACAGTCCATTCACAGAACCTTTTCATCATCCCAAACTGCAAGTCCCAACCCATTAAACCAGTAACTTCCCACTTTCCTTTCCCCAGTCCCTGGTAACCCCTATTATACTTCTGTCCCTACGAATTTGCCTACTCCAGACACTTCATATAAATGGAATGATACAATACTTGTCCATTTGTGTATGGCTTATTTCACTCAACATAATATTTGCAAGGTTCATCCTGTGTTGTAGCATGTGTCTGAATCACATTTTTCATGGACAATATTCTATTGTGTATATATACTGGATATTGTTTTTCCATTCATTTGTTGATGGACACACTCCTTGTTTTCACCTTTTGACTATTGTGAATAACACTGCTGTGAACATTGGTGTACAGATATCTGTTTGAGTCCCTGCTTTCAATTACTTTGGATGTGTACAGAGGGGTAGTAGAACTGCTTGATCATGTGATAATTCTATTTTAACTTTTTGAGGAACCACAGAACAGTTTTCTCTGGCAGCGGCATCATTTTACATTCCCAGAAGCAATGCACTAGGGTTACGATTCTTCATGTCCTCACTCACGTGTGCTGTATTCCAGGTTTTTCATTGTGATTTGTTTTGTAAATAATAACCATCCTGGCCCAGCGTGGTGGCTCACGCATGTAATCCCAGTACTTTGGGAGGCAGAGGTGGGCAGATCACTTGAGGTCAGGAGTTAGAGACTAGCCTGGCCCTCATGGTGAAACCCTATCTCTACTAAAAATACAAAAATTAGTTGGGTGTGGTGGTGGATGCCTGTAGTCCCAGTTACTCAGGAGGCTGAGGCAGGAGAATTGCTTGAATCTAAGAGGCAGAGGTTGCAGTGAACCAATATCACATCACTACACTTTAGCCTGGGCAACAGAGCAAGACTCCATCTAAGAAAGAAAGAAAGAAAGAGAAAAAAAAAAAATTTTTAAAACTAATTCCTAGCTGGGTGTGGTGGCACATGTCTGTAATCCCAGGTACTCAGGAGGCTGAGGCAGGGAAATCGCTTGAACCTGGGAGGTGGAGATTGCAGTGAGCTGAGATCATCACACCACTGCACTCCAGCCTTGGTGACAAAGCGAGACTGTCTCAGAAAAACAAAACAAACCGAAACAAAACCAATTGCATGTCTATATCCTAGCAATGAAAAATAGGAAAATGGATTTTTTCAGTGTATAGGGAGTCATAAGACAAACGTGTTTGAGAACCATTGCTCTAAAGAATACCGCTCACTAGAGGTCCTTGATTCAGACCACTCTCTTTAGGGTAAGGAACCTTCGAACCTTTGCTTCATAAACTCCATCTACGTTTGGCAGAGAGTGATACCTCTTTCCCAAAATTACTTCTGGTTTACTCCCTCGTTCTCCAGAGCAATGTTTCCCAAACTGTTTATGATAGAAGGCCAGTTTCCCCCCAAACTCTCACAAACTGGTATTTTATAAAATACATTAAAAAGATAGTACTAGCAGAAATGAAATTAAAAACAAAGATACACTAAATGAAGCCCCATTTAAAAAATATGTATTATTAGATTCAACAGACACAAAATGATTCCACCAAATTGCTAAAAGTATATAATTGCTTTCCTTTATTTTTTATGCTTATTAACTGGGCACGGTGGTACACAAGCGTAGTCCAGGCTACTCGGGAGGCTGAGGCAGGAGGATCAATTGAGCCCAGGAGGTGGAGGCTGCAGTGAGCCAAGATCACACCACTGCACTCTAGCCTGGGTGACAGAGCGAGACCCTGTCTCAAAAAAAAGAAAACAAAAATTACTAGGTAGGTTCAAAAGTAATTGCAGCTTTTGCAATGACTTTTAATGGCAAAACCCACAATTACTTTTGCAGCAACATAACAGCAACAATTCTGCGCTGATCTCATCATGAACCAGTACAAAACAGTTTGTGCAGCAGCCTCAATCTGTGGGCCTTACTTCAAGCCACCTCACCCTAGAGTTTTGCCAGCAAGGCCAAGGACAATGCGGAGGAGCTGTTAAAAATGACGAGGAACCAGAGTTTAGGAGGGGCCGGAACACGGCTTTGCCTCAGATCAGCGCCAGCTCTGGGAGTGAGCCCTTGCTGGTGACCCTGCTGCTTCCCTCCTCCAGGGTCTCAGCTCTCAAGGCTCCTGGCACCGGATTTAGCTGCTGCTGGGAGCCCACCCATGACCCTGGGGCTGACTTCGTTAAACAGTAAGCTGCTCCCTTTGTTTCCCTGTTCCACGTTCCAGAAAGAAATTTAATTTTCTCCTACTCTTCTAATATTCCTTTATGTTTTCTTTCTTCTCTCTCATTCTTTTTGTTTTTCTTCCTCTCTCTCTCTCTCTCTCTCTCTCTCTCTCTCTCTCTCTCTCTCTCTCATGCAACCATAGAATACAAAAAAATCAAGATTATGGCCATGTGCAGTGGCTCACACCTGTTATCCCAGCACTTTGGGAAGCCAAGGCGGGCAGATCACTTGAGTTCAAGAGTTCAAGACCAGCCTGGCCAACATGGTAAAACCCCATCTCTACTAAAAATACAAAAATTAGCTGGGCATGATGACAGGAGCCTGTAATCCCAGCTACTAGGGAGGCAGAGGCAAGAGAGTCGCTTGAGCCCAGGAGGCAGAGGTTGCAGTGAGCCAAAATCGTGCCACTGCCCTCCAGTCTGGATGACAGAAAGAAAATAAAATCAAGATTGCTCAGCTATGCATAATACATAAAGACTTCTCGAAAATTGCTAAAACTGGCCAGGCATGGTGGCTTACATCTGTAATTCCAACACTTTGGGAAACTGAGGCAGGAGGATCACATGAGGCCAGAAGTCCAAGACCAGCCTGGGCAACATAGCAAGGTCCCCATCTCTACATTAAAAACAAAAAACAAAATAAAATAATTAGCCAGTGTAATGGGGTGTATGTCTGTATTGTCCCCGCTACTCAGGAAGCTGAGGCGGGAGGATTGCTTGAGCCCAGGAGTTGGAGGCTGCAGTGGGCTGTGATCACACCACTGCGCTCCAACTTGGGCAACAGAGCTAGACCCTGTCTCCACAAAAAAAGGAAGAGAAAATTGTTAAACCTTTCTTCCAATACCTTGTCCAGGGCACCTTTTAATGTGTTGATATAACCAATCCAGAATTATTTTTCCCTCCCTCTCTCCCTCTTGCTCTCTCTCATACATTTCATTTAAGCAAAGCTTGGAATAGTTAAACGTTGACCTTTGAAACACTAGTTATTCTGAAGTAACCTGAAGTCTTACTTTTCTTATTCTAGCATTTTATCAGTGCCTGACAAGTTCCATTAAGCTGCTTACTTTCATTCTGCAATATCAAATATTCACTGCTCAGTGAGAAGCCGAATGTCTCTGGCTGGCTGATTATTTTGGAAATAGAACTCTAGTCTTCCATGAATTCAATCAAGGAGAAAATTCCCCTGTCCAGCACTCTCTGACTATTTTCTGAAAGGAAATTCTTTTAAGATAGTGTTATGGATAAAGTGAATGGGATTGTCAAAGCATGGTTTTGAAAAGTTGTTTGAGTCTCTTTTGTGAGTAAGACACTGTTGGGATATAATTATAGTGCCTGAGGGCTGCTGAGGCTTTAGAAATACAATTTACATGAAGTTTGACATTTTGTGACTTTACAAACTATATGCTGACGGTCACTGAAATT
This sequence comes from Saimiri boliviensis, assembly GCF_048565385.1. Taxonomy (NCBI): domain Eukaryota; kingdom Metazoa; phylum Chordata; class Mammalia; order Primates; family Cebidae; genus Saimiri; species Saimiri boliviensis. The sequence goes on along the minus strand of NC_133456.1, from coordinate 121,393,234 downwards.
GCACCAGGATCTCCTGCTCTCAGTGACGAATTAAAAATCAAGACTGTTGAAAGAGTAAATTCAATACATCATGTTTTTTTCCCTATAGGTAATTCTATATGTTTCTGAGGGAAAAATTACTCATCTAAAAAAAAAGTATTTCAGAATGGTTCACTAATATAAACCACACACACACACACACACACACACACATGCACAAATCAGAATTGATCGATTTCTGCTTCTTTTTGTCTGGTGGGTGGTTTGTAAGGAAATAGGCAATGAGAAGTAAATGAAAGGATGAGATTATGTTTTCCACCCATCTTTCATACTCCACAAAGCCCAGGAAAAGCAGGGTAAGTTAGTTAACAGTAGTCTCTCCTTATCCCTAGAGTAAGCAGGTCATTAAAAAGGAGAAGAAAAATTTGTTTCTCAGATGGGCACAGTGGCTAACACCTGTAATCCCAGCACTTTGGGAGGCTGAGGTGGGCAGATCATGAGGTCAGGAGTTGGAGACCAGCCTGGCCAACATGATGAAACCCCATCACTACTAAAAATAGAAATATCAGCCTGGCATGACGGTGCACTTGTAGTCCCAGCTACTCGAGGCTGAGGCAGGAATATCACCTGAACCCAGGAGGCAGAGGCTGCAGTGAGACAAGATTGCTCCACTGCACTCCAGCCTGGGTGACAGAGTGAGACTCTGTCTTAAAAAAAAAAAAAGAGTTGTTTCTCATAAATTCCAGAATGGCACATAAAACGTGGAATCTTCCCTCAAGGAGTCAAACCTGGAGAGAAGAGGAGAAATTTCTTCTGATCCCCCAAACCACGTCCCAGAAATAACTAGGCCAAGAATTCCTTCCCATTTGCATAGGTAGGATGGGGTGTGTCTCAGCAGAAATAGTGCCATTGGGGTTTAGCCTTCCTGAAAAAGAGAAGATCCTACATGAGACAGTGTCATTATAGGGTTTCCATTCAGATATAAAAGCTTGCAAACTTAATATTATTGTTCTTAAAAGTTTTCAGTATCCTTTGGCATGAATGTGCCCTAATAATTTAATCCTGGGCCAAAATCCCAAGTCTGAGTCCTTGCTCACAGCATGGCCTTGAGTGAGTCACTTTGCCAGTATTTCTTAACTAGGAGATAAGGAGAACACCCAAATTTGCAATATTTATGCACCATTTAAGTATTAAACATTTAAGCCAATAAGAAACATAATTATTTGGACAAACACAGTGGCTCACACCTGTAATCTCAGCACTTTGGGAGGCCAAGGCAGGAGGATCACTTGAGACCAAGAATTCAAGACCAACTTGGCCAACAAGGTGAGATCCTATCTCTATTAAAATAATAATAAAAATAAATAAAAAGAAGCGTAAATATTTCTTCTTGTTTCTTTTGTTTGTTTATTTAGTTTGGGTTTGTTTTTGTTTTCAGAGACAAGGTCTCGCCTTGTCGCTCAGGCTGGAGTGCAGTGGCACCATCACGACTCACTGTGACCCTGAATTCCTGGGCTCCCGTGATCCTCCCACCTCAGCCTCCCCTGTAGCTGGGACCACAGGCGAGCAACACCATGCTTGGCTAACTTTTTATTTTCTGTATAGACAGAGTCTCACGATTTTTCCCAGGCTGCTCTCGACCTCCTGGGTTCAAGCCATCTATCCACCTTGGCCTCCCAAAGTGCTGGGATTACAGACGTGAGCCACCACATCAAGCCCTTTGTGATGTTTCCAACCAAGACACAGTCTACTCATCTTAACATTTCTGTTTATTTGAGAGAAATTTCAAAAACAAAGAGCAATTTCACACTGTATAGTATTCATCTTAAGCAGGAAGAAAAACACAAGGTTATTTTTCAACTTATTTTTAAGCAGGATTGTCTCTAAGGTTCTTTGTTTTCAGGGTTTTTTTGGTTGAACTTTGTTTTATTTTGTTTCACCTTTATTGAGGAGATTCAGAAAAAATTAATGTGTTTTTTTAAACTGTATACAATAATATTGCTACTGCTTTTATTAATTACAATGTCTGGCCTTTTCTTTCTTCTCGCCCTTCATTCTTTAGCTCTAAATCTGAGGTTTATTGTAAATATAAATTCAATTACAAATAATGTCCAAATAGGTAACAGTTTTATTGGTTGAAAAGGAAAGATGGCTCTGAGGAGAGTTTCGAGCCTAAATTTAGAAAATTTTTGAAAAAAAGAAACAGGAAAGATGCCATCAAGCATGTAACTGTGGTTTTGCCATGTTCCATGTTCTTAAAGCAAACTTTACTGGTTATAAACATGAGAGAAATCAGACACAAAGCTGTATTTACAAAGGAATGAGAACCAGAAGTATAGAAGTAAAAACATAGAAATACATGAGAAAAAGCTTCTCTTTATTTCAAAATAGTATTTTAATAATAATTCCCATCTATAATGCCTTTTCCAAGGAGATCAAAGGGCCTCAGGACCACGCTAGGATTTTCATACATGCATTTGAGGTTGGAAGAAAACATTGTGATCCTGGAACTCTCACTTTGCAAATGAGAAAGATGAAAGTGAAAGATGACTTGGTTCACTAAATCTCACTACTCAGTATAGAATGTGTGAATAAATGGCTTTTTCTTTAATTAGCGTGGTGTGGTGGCATGTGCCTGTGGTCTCAGCTGTTCAGGAGGTTGAGGCAGGAGAATGGGATGAGCCTGGGAAATCAAGGTGCAGTGAGCTGTGATTGTGTCACTGCACTCCAGCCTGGGTGACAGTGAGACCCTGTTTCAAAAATAACAATAATAATTTATGTTTTTAAAGGAAAGAGGTCAGGTGTGGTGGTTCACGCCTGTAATCCCAGCACTCTGGGAGTCTGAGACAGGCAGAACTTGAGGTCAGGGGTTCGAGACCAGCGTGCCCAACATGATGAAACCCCACCTCTACTAAAAATACAAAAAGTAGCCAAGTGTGGTGGTGGGCGCCTATAAGCCCAGCTACTGAGGCTGAGGCAGGAGAATCATTGATTGAATCAGGGAGGTGGAGGTTACAGTGAGCCAAGATCATGCCACTGCACTTCAGCCTGGGCAACAGAGCAAGACTCCGCCTCAAAATAATAATAATAAATAAAAGAGGCCAGGCACGGTGGCTCACGCATTTTGGGAGGCTGAGGCAGGTGGATCACTAAGTCAGGAGATTGATGTCACCTGATCAACATAATGAAACCCCTTCTCTACTAAAATCACAAAAATTAGCCAGGCATGGTGGTAGATGCCTATAGTCCCAGCTACTTGGGAGGCTGAGGCAGGACAATCGGTTGAACCAGGAGGCACAGGTTGCGGTGAGCCTAGATTTCACCACTGCACTCCAGCCTGGGTGACATAGTGAGACTCCATCTCAAAAAAAAAATCGTCATAGTAATAATAAATAAATAAATAAATAAATAAATAAAAGAGATTAAGAGCATGAAGTCAGAGCAAAAGGAGGCAGAGTGAGCCGGAGGTGGAACCCCAGAAGCGGCCTGAGCTGTGGAGAGCTGGGACCAGCAGGAAGTTATCAAGTCAACAGGGGGAGTGGAGGGTGAAATGTTATCATCAGCAACAAAGGTCATTTTGAGGGAGCAAAAGAGATGGGGGTAAGAGCAAGACACGAGATGGGAGGAAAGGTTCACAAGCTGGTCTGCTAATGAGAAACGTGCTAGAACTGCCTTCTCGGTCTCATGCAGCAAGTGCCTGCAGGAAGGGGCTGGTGGCTCCTTAAAGGTGCCGGACAGATGCGGAACACACAGATCAATTGCTGGGCTTGGGGAAGTCCCAGCGATTTGTCAATATCTTAAGTAACATGCATATTAGCCTTACTTATATGAACACTAAATCACAGAAGCATTTATGTCCCAACAGTCTCTCTCTCTCTCTCTCTCTCTCTCTCTCTTTTTTTTTTTTTTTTTTTTTTTTTTTTTTTTTTTTTTTTTTTTGAGCGTCTTGCTTTGTCACCCAGGCTGGACTACAGTGGCACAATCACAGCTCACTGCAGCCTCAACCTCCCGGGCTCAAGCCTTCCTCCTGTCTCAGCCTCCTAAGTAGCTAAAATTATAGCTGCATGCCACTGTACCTGATAAATTTAATTTAATTTAATTTAATTTTTTTTTTGTAGGGACAAGGTCTTTTTATGTTGCCCAGGCTGATCTTGAACTCCTGGCTTCAAGGGATCCTCCTGCCTTAGCCTCCCAAAGTGCTGGGATTGTAGGTGTGAACCACTGTGCCCAGCTCCACCATTCCTTAATAAGGAACAATAAATGACTAGGTGGTGGGTTTATGATTTATACTACAATTACTAAAGCTGTGTTGTGTTTTTAGCCCAGTAAATTTCTTTTTTGTTTTTTGTTTTTGAGATGGCATCTTACTCTGTTACCCAGGCTGGAGTGCAGTGACACAATCTTGGTTCACTGCAGTCTCTGCCTCCTGGGTTCAAGCAATTCTCCCACCTCAGCCTCCTAGGTAGCTTGGATTATAGGCATGTGCCACCAAGCCCAGCTAATTTTTGTATTTTTAATAGAGATGGGGTTTCACCATGTTAGCCAGGCTGGTCTCAAACTCCTGACCTCAAATGATCCACCCACCTCACCCTCCCAAAGTGCTAGGATTACAGGCGTGAGCCACCACACCAAGCTAGTTCAGCAAATTTCTCAGAAGCCCAGATTCTCATGAGAACAGACCTCACCCGGTTCATGGATTACAGGTGCGCTCTACAGCAACAACAGCAAATTTAAGACAAGATCTCGCTCTGTTACTCAGGAGGGAGAGCAGTGGTGCCATCGTATCTCACTGCAGTGTCGACCTCTCAGGTCCAAGCAATCCTCCTACGTCAGCCTCCTGAGAAGCTGGGACCACAGGCACGCACCACCATGCCTCGCTAATTTTTAAATGTTTTGTATAGATGGGGTTTCACCATTTTGCCTAGGCTGGTTTGCAACTCCTGGGCTCAAGCAGTCTTCCTGCCTCAGCCTCCCAAAGTGCTGGGAGCATAGGCGTGAGCCACCACACCCAGCCTGGGACAAATTAATGTGCCTTTTTCCTCCCTGTGAGACAAACTTTGCCAGCCATTCACCTGGACCCCCAAGCAGAAAGACAGTGGGCAATGCCAGTACTCATGCCACCTGTGCTCCAGGCGCAAGTGTTGCCCAGAACTGTGGCTTGGCCCCGTCAGCAGCGCAAATGAGTGCACTCAACAGGTGTGTGTATTCATTAACAGAATGTGCAAAAATAGGTATTTGCTGTAACATGGAACACGTCCTTCCTGGTTTTGAAGAATGGTAAACTCGCACATTGTAAATGTTTCTAATACATAACATTTTCCTGCAATGGATCTGGTAGTTTCAATATGTTTAAATAAAACCTAAGTACTTTCCTACTGTCTTGAGCAAAACATAACTGTGGAAAGTTAAAGCAAATTCAGGACACTCACACTGACAAATAAAGAAGCTTAAACATCACTGGATATTATTATCATTATTGAGACACAGTCTCACTCTGTTGCCCAGGCTGGAGTTCAGTGGTGCGATCTTGGCTCACTGCAACCTCCTCCTCTCCAGTTTAAGTGACTCTCTAGCCTCAGCCTCCCAAATAGCTGGGACTACAGGCACACACTACCATGCCCAACCAAGTTTTGCATTTTTAGTAGAGATGGAGTTTCACCATGTTGGCCAAGCTGGTCTCGAACTCCTGACTTCAAGTGATCCACCTGCCTGAGCCTCCCAAAGGGTTGAGATTACAGGCGTGAGCCACCACACCTGGCCTGGATCTTTGGATCTTCCATTTGTAGAGTCGGTGTGGTGACCTCTATCACCCGTGTGTGTTTCCTAGGCATTGTGAGGGCTCATGCAGAAACAGTATTTAGTAGGACGGGCTGTCTTTCACAGTGTTCTTAGGAACTGTGCTAAGTGTTTATTTGCATTATCTCATTTAATCCTCACAACAATCCAAAGCACTAATAAAGCCCAGTGTGGTGGCACAAACCTGTGGTCTCAGCTACTCAGGACGCTGTGGTGGGAGGATCACTTGAGCCCAGGAGTTCAAGGCTGTAGTGAGCCATAGTTGCACCACTGCACTCCAGCCTGGGCAACAGAGCAAGACCCTGTCTCTAAAAATAAATAAATAAAAACTTCATAAACTAGCCAGTGCAGTGACTCACCCCTGTAATCCCAGCACTTTGGGAGGCTGAGGCAGGCAGATCACCTAAAGTTGGGAGTTCAAGATCAGCCTGACCAACATGGAGAAACCCGTCTCTACTAAAAATACAAAATCAGCCAGGCGTGGTGGCACGCTCCTGTAATCCCAGCTATTTAGGAGGCTGAGGCAGGAGAATATCTTGAACTTGGGAGGCAGAGTTTGTGGTGAGCTGAGATCACACCATTATACTCCAGCCTGGGCAACAAGAGCAAAACTCTGTTTCAAAAATAAATAAATAAATAAAAATGAAGACCTTTGAAAAAAAGGGGCTGATAATCTTACTAGCTTCATTATGTGAGGAAATTAAGAGAGTGATTAGCCCAAGGTCATACCACTAGTAACAGGGTAAGTCTGAACTTGAACCCAGGTCTCTCAGAGGCCAAAACCATACGTACTCATAGCAGCTTGTATTAGTTCATTCTCACCGCTGTAGAGAACTACTTGAGACTGGGGATTTATGAAAAGAGGTTTAATTGCCTCACAGTTCCACAGGCTTAACAGGAAGCATGAATGGGAGGCCTCAGGAAATTTACAATCGTGGCAGCCCGGAAGCCAGCACCTTCTTCTCATGGTGGCAGTTGAGAAAGGTAGAGAGAGAGAGATGGAGGGAGAGAGGGAGTTGAGAGAGGGGGACAGTGAGACGGAGGGAAGGAAGGGGAGAGGGAGGGGAAGAGAGAGCCAGAATAAAAAAGAAAGAGAGAGAGGGAGGAGGAGGAAGAGGGGGGAGAGAGTGAGAGAGAGAGAGAGAGAGAGAGAGAGAGAGAGAGAGAGAAGAAAGTGCCACAAACTTTTAAATAACCAGATTTCGTGAGAATTCACTCATATCATGAGAACAGCAAGGGGAAATCCACCCCCATGATCCAATCATCTCCTACCAGGTCCCTCCGCTGACATGTGGGGATGACAATTTGACATGAGATGTGGATGGGGACACAGAGCCAAACCATATCACAGCTGTGCAGGCTCATAAAAACATTAAGATGGGCTAGATGTGGTAGCACACACCTATAATCCCAGCCCTTTGGGAGGCCAAGGTGGGAGGATCACCTGAGCCCAGGAATTCGAGATCAACCTGGGCAACATAGTGAGACTGCCCCCATCTCTACAAAAAATTTTTAAAATTAGCTGGGTGTGGCGGTGCACACCTGTAGTCCCAGCTACTCGTAAGGGTGAGGTGGGAAAATTGCTTGAGCCTGGAAGGTTGAGGCTGCAGTGAGCCAAGATCACACCACTGCACTCCAGCCTCGGCGACAGAGGGAGGTCCTGTCTCAAAAAAGAAAAAAATATTAGGATAGGCACTTTCAGAAAAAGCTTTTGACTAACGCAAGTACATACAAAGACACAACGCAGTGAGAGACTGGAGGGGCAGGCCCTTGTTTAGGCCAGGTGCGAAGGCGGGACTTCTCAGAAGAAACGAGAAGACCAAAAAAAATTGGCCAATGTATTTTTCTCCAGATGAGGTATTTGTGTCTGGATATTCTGAAGAAAGGGCTTCCCTCTCCGCCTTGCAGTTTGCTGTCGCTGAGCCCGGGACCAGGCCGCAGAGCCCCAGAGGAACTGCAGAACGTGGTGAGCGGCTTCGCAATCGCCACCTCTGTCTGTGTCAGTCCGGGGAACCGGCAGCACTCTCCTGCTCGGAAGCTCACTTGAGTTAATGAAAATCCTGAGGACCCTGCTGAACTCAATTCATTGCCGAGAGCCATGAAAAATGGCTCTATAAATCTGCCTCAGAAGAAAAGCTCGGACTTTGCAGGTTGGGATAAACAAATTGAGCATTTCAAAGCAACCTGTTAACTCCTCATGCCAATTTGCATACAAATGCCAGCACACAGCCTCCCACTGTTAAAGGAGCTGGTGAGGGCTGTTCGGGTTTTATTGTCCATCGATGGCGATTGTCACAATCCAGTCCTTGGAAAGAGTTACCTCGCAACCTGCTTCACAATCAAGTGTCAGGACAGAGAAATGACCCTTGACATTTCCCAAGCCCGGATGGACAGACGGTCCTCTCGCAAGCCACCTCCTAAACCAGCCGCACCTTCTAGCTCTGTCCAGGCTGAGACATTGGTGACCAGATACCTCCACTTCAAGTGAGCTAAATGCTACAGCAGGTCTAACAGACAGAATACAGTTTCCGACTTCCAGCCAAGACGTTTGCAATTTAAAATGTCCACAACGGTGTGGCTTTAGAGAAGCAGATTTTCTCTCTTCCACATTTATTCAATTTTTAGCAAGCACTTCAATCCCCCTGGGATGAAGAGAGCTTGATTTGTAGGTACCAATAGTTTGATAGAAAAAAATAAGACCTAGTTTTTGACAGATCAGTAGGGTGACTACAGTTGACAGTAATTTATTAGATATTTCAAAATAACTAGAAGAGAATAATTCAGACATTTCTAGTATAAAACAAAGACAAATATTTAAAGCAATAGATACCCAATTATACTGCTTTGATCTGTACAAATTACATGAATGTATTAAATTATCACATGTGCCCCCAAAATATGTACACCTATTATGTATCAATTTCTTAAAATCTAAAACTTTTTTTTTTTTTTTTGAGACGGAGTTTCGCTCTTGTTACCCAGGCTGGAGTGCAATGGCACGATCTCGGCTCACCGCAACCTCCGCCTCCTGGGTTCAGGCAATTCTCCTGCCTCAGCCTCCTGAAATCTAAAACATTTTTTAAAAAAGTTTGACACTGGTTTGAGCCAGGACTCAGAAAATATAAAGATATGTATAATATTTTAATATATATAAATAAGTAAAAGGAACACAGGAAACTAGAAGAAATACTATATAAGTATTGTGAAGTCATGAATGACCTTTCCTTCCCTCCCCCACCAGCCACCCCTGCTCAACATATACATTCGTTCTTCAAAATTTATCTTGGCACTTTGGGAGGCTATGGAGGGAGGATCACTTGAGGCCAGGAGTTTGGGACCAGTGCAGACAACAAAGTGAGAGCCTTAACTCTACAAAAACCATTTTTAATTAGCTGGGCATGGTGGTGCACCGCTGTAGTCCCAGTTATTCGGGAGGCTGAGGCAGGAGGATTGCTTGAGCCCAGGAGTTTGAGACCAGCCTGGAGATTCCACCTCTACCACAAAACAAAAAAAAAGTCCAGGCATGGTGGCATGTGTCTGTAGTCCCAGCTACTCAGAGGCTGAGGCAGGAGGATTGCTGAATCCAGGAGTTCAAGGCTGCAGGAAGCTATGATCCCACCACTACACTCCAGCCCGACCTATAGACTGGGCTTACAAAAATAAATATTTTCGTAAAGAACACTATATGATAAGGCCAGGCCCAGTGGCTCATGCCTATAATCCCAGCACTTTGGGAGGCTGAGATGGGCAGATCACCTGAGGTCAGGAGTTCAAAACGAGCCTGGCCAACATGGTAAAACCCCGTCTCTACTAAAAATACAAAAATTAGCCGGGCGTGGTGGCATGCGCCTGTAGTTCCAGCTACTTAGGAGACTGAGGCAGGAAAATCCCTTGAACCTGGTAGGTGGAGGTTGCAGAGAGCCGAGATCGTGCCGTTGCACTCCAGCCTGGGCGACAGAGTGAGACTCTGTCTCAAAAAAAAATAAAATAAAATAAAATAAACTATGTAACACTGTGATAAAAAGAAATAAATATAAAAGTCTAAATTATAAAACTGCAGTGGATGCACAAGAGCGATTTGGGTTTTGAAGTGAAAGGTAATCTTTTAATGAAGATGCTGAGAGTTTGTGAAGAGAAGGGAATTTATAATTTGGTTTGTCCTTGAAAGAAAGCGGCAGGGAGCTATTTGTTGCTTTTATTATAGCCTCTGAGCAGAGTTTCATTTCCATGAGAAGAAAAGAGAATTGGCCAAAGGTGCCCTAGTGTAGCTGGGCCTATCAAGCCATCGAGGATGAAATATTAAATCAGGTAGCAGGCTCCAGGCTTTCCACCTTTTTGATCAACAAAACTCTCAGTGGCTTGTTCTTAAACTCCTTGGAGAGACACTGGTGAAAACTTTGGATTATCTTAAAATACTAAAATGAAAGTACAACTCTTAGTCCAAAGGAGAATATCGACACACTTCTGTGTGAGAATTAGTGTCTTTAAATGAGCTTAGAGCCTGCACCAAATGTAAAAGGTAGACTCAGATATTTGACTCGAGCAATGTTTCATTAATGCTCAGCCCCACTGGAATTTTTTATCCTCAACTTCCTTCACTAGCAATTTGTTTTCCTTTAGGCTTTCCATGCAAAAACTATAAATCTGTAAAACAGTCAGTTAGGATAGAGAAATAAAAGAGAAAGACAGCATTTGTTTATTTACTAAAAACCAGAAGTCAGGTGCCCGAAAACAAAAGGCCTTAATCAGTCCTTCATCTAATTCTCTCCTTTGGATTTTGGAAACGTACAAAGGTTATTGATCACAGGTCCGCCCCATGGAGAATTCACAGTTCAATCCCTAAATCCAGGTGAGAAATGCCCTCATTTACCAAGGCAACTGTGAATTAAAGCTGTGGCATTAAAACCACATCCACTAAATTTAGGGGGAGAAAAAAAAGCTCCAACGTGAACTTGTAACACTTAAAAAGTAAGAAACTTGCTTTGAGAAGTGTGGTGTTTTTCCACTGTCCTCATTGGTTCCCTAGGGAAATTCCAGGGGAAGAAACCAGGGATAAAGAGCTTTTTGTATTTCTCTTGGTTTTAACTGCTAAAACAATTTTTGTTCCATTAGGTTTGTAATGTGAGATCTTTCAGAGTGAATTGACACAACAGCCTCTGAGTTTATTAATTCATCACAACTTAGTCTTCACGTGTCTAAAAATGGCTGACTTCTCGCAAGTTCCAAATCTACTTACGCAGTGCCTTGAAAACTGTTAAATGTAAAATTATATTACGAAGTCTATTCAATTAGCATGGTATACAAACACACACACACACACATACACACAAAACACACACACACAAAACACACACACACAAAACACACACACAGCATGCATGGTTTTCAGCTGATTTTTCCCGAGTTCTATTTAGATTTAGTCCAACATCAACCTAATCTGCAAGATATAGGAAGCTAAACACCATTTGAAATTGCCCCTGAGAGGTCAGCTGGCCATTAGCTTCCAGAAAGAATGAATCTCCTAAAAGTCTTGAGGAATGACAAATGCCTGATATTATCTCACTGCTTACCCAAGGTATCTCCCCAGATTGCTTATCAATGCCTTTCCTGTTACCCTTTTCATATTCAAAGAATGGGAAAAGTTTGCAGAAGGCTGGTAGGCCTTCCCTGGCAATAAATACTTTGAAACTCTAAAAAAGCACATCCCTTGGAAAATGGCTGCCAGGCTGGAAGAAGTAAACCCCCAACTGGTTAATCTCAGCTCTGCCACCTTCCTGATTCTAGGCTCAGATTCCTGGAATGGCAGACAAATGAATTACACCATTACGCTGTAAAACGGTGCCGTGTTAGCAGATTAACAAGGACATGTTCAGAGTGTAAACTGTACTCCAAATCAAGAGTTGCCAAAAGTTGAGAGTTGAATTTTGTCATTTTATGGGATCTCTGATTCCCAAAAAATCAGTGATCTGCTTTTTTAAGGCAGCAGATAAAGTCATATTGACAGAATGAATTGGGTAGAGGGAAGGGATGTCAGTTGGTATCCAGAGCAGTCAATTTTTCTATTATAAATATTGGTATCTGGAGCATTTAACTTTTCTATTATAACTGTGACCCACAGAGTAACTAAATTAATTTCATCCAAGGAAATTAAATGATTTTTTTTTTTTTTTTTGAGACGGAGTTTTGCTCTTGTTACCCAGGCTGGAGTGCAATGACACGATCTTGGCTCACTGCAACCTCCACCTCCTGGGTTCAGGCAATTCTCCTGCCTCAGCCTCCTGAGTAGCTGGGATTACAGGCGCGCGCCTCCATGCCCAGCTAATTTTTTGTATTTTTAGTAGAGACGGGGTTTCACCATGTTGACCAGGATGGTCTCGATTTCTTGACCTTGTGATCCACCCGCCTCGGCCTCCCAAAGTGCTGGGATTACAGGCTTGAGCCACCGCGCCCAGGCCAGAAATTAAATGATTCTTAATTAGCTCCTCCACTTCCAAATTCACAAAGTTCTCAAAACAGTTCTGGAAGTACTTGTATTTTGTTGGGAGCACCTGTGGAGCGGGTCGTAATTGATTGCGGCATTTGTTGAGAATGTACCAGTCAGACATAAACCACGTAAGCAATATGGACACATTATCTGCTACCTATCAAAGCCATCAGTTTTCTCAATGGATTGACCATTCAGAGCAGCTGAAACTCCAAGGGAACTTCATTCTGTCAAATATCAGAAATTGAAGGAGGTATATATGATTAAAACATTCTTATCAGTAGCTATCTGTATTATTCCAGAAGGAAACAATTACAAATGAACCTATTTAATAGGCATGAGAGGCCAAAAATAATGCATTGAAAATGAATATTTAAAATGCTAAAGTCCCTTTGCAGGTGACTGCCAGGCCTGCAAGTCTCAAGTATGCAAAGGTTTTAAATATTAAAAAGTAATATTAATGTACGGTACAAAAAATGGGCAGAAGTTCTCAGACTTTAAGAAATATTATGTGGGGATGGTTTATTTAAGACTGTTGTGTATATTAATGAAAATAGCTACAATGTCTCTTCACAATAATCCTACAAGGTGTTACTATGGCTCCCATTTCACAGGCAACAAAACTGAATATTCAGCTTACATAATGTGCCCAAGTTCACACAGCTGTAGAGGTTTAAAGTCATTTGGGCCAAGAGGCAGAGAAGATGATGAATTAGAGGTTGTGGGTGGGGGGGGGAAGCTATCCTGGCCCCAAAAGAGGCAGTTCCCAAGTCATAATACTAGATGCCACTGCTTTCAAGCTTTTAGCCTATAATCAACCCGTATTGAAACCAGATTTATGAGCGCTTCAGAGGAAAGCTTTGTGATTTTCTAAAGCAGACATGTTTGGTATTTTATAAGGTCAAACCCCCTATGGTGTAGTGTTTTTAATAAAATCAGTTCAGCAGAAATTAGAGACACACCAGTCAATTTCTAGGAAGCCTCTAAGCCATTCAAAATAAAAGGAAAAAAATAACACACGACATAACCAAGCACAGATCAATTTTTCAACAGTGGAGTTGTACATATAAAATCAGCTTGGCAATTTTGGTCCCATGTCTCTATAGTTTGGGCAAATTTCCACTTAGAAAGGAAAATTCCTATTGAGGGGAGTTCTGTGACAATATTAAGCAAGGGTTCCTGGTTAGCCCAGCCGTGTGACACCTCAAAGTAGCAGTAAACATCTCTAAGAGGGAAAAACAAATAAACCAGTCATCACCACCATTTCGGACATCACTGAATCAGGTAGACCCTGGACCTTGTCTTCGTTCTTATCTCTGGCTCCTGGCAACTTCTACAGTCTCACAGGGAAGCAAAAGTAAAATCGCTGTAGCTTTTAGTTATATCCAAAGTTGAGATGCCTGCAACGTTTTCATAAGAAGGCCAAGTTATGTGCGGATCTGACTTTATGACGTGGTGAGGACATATGCAAAAACTAAATGAATTTCAAAAAAGAGAGGTTTCTTTTGTTTGTTTGTTTGTTTAGGAAAAGAGGCAGGGCTGACCTATTATGTGGCTAGAAGCTGAGCCCCAGAAAACTCTGAGAAGCCATGGGCACAGTGCCACGGGCACAGTGCCACCTCCCCACAGTACTGGGAGCTGTAACAGCCTCGTGAATGTACAATAGGAAGAACAAAGCCATAAGACCAAGTGGAGAGGCTGTGCGCCCTCCATTAAGTTTCTGATAACACCAGCCCAGACATAGGCCTCTCCTGGAGGAGGGGGTTCACTGATTTCAAAGTGTTTCAAAGCATATGACTTTAAATCCTTCATTGTTATATTTCCTAAACAATTGCAGAGTTCCTAGTTAACCTGTAACTTAGAAGAAATGAGGTGAACCAGCCCTCATCAGAGCAAGCAGCGAAAAGAAATGATGACTACACCCAGCAGAACAGCTGGCCACTTGAAGAATCGCTGAGCTTGCATAATGGTGTACGTGAAATGAGAATGTACAAGGAGCAAGAAGTTCTTTAATCTCCAAACTACAAACTACTGTAATGTGATCAAGAGCCAGAGCGGGGCTGGGCACAGGCTGGGCACAGTGGTTCATACCTTACTCAGGACTTTAGGAAACTGAGGCGGGAGGATCACTTGAGGTCAGGAGTTTGAGACCAGCCTGGCCAACATGGTGAAAACCCTCTCTCTTCTATAAATACAAAAATTAGCCGGGCATGGTGGTGGGCGCCTATAATCCCAGTTGCTCTGGATGGGTTGAACCTGGAGGAGTGGGCTGGAGGTTGTAGTGATATTGACGGTGCCACTGCATTCCAGACCAGGTGACAAAGTAACTCTGTCTCAAAAAAAAAAAAAAAAAAAAAAAAAAAGAACCAGAGTGGAAGTGAGGGTGGAAATTTCACCAACTGACAACTTTGATCAGTTATCTTGACAGGGTTTAAGGGTTGGGTTCAACAATTCTTTGGCTTCCTCAAAAATTGATGTGCATAAAGCTTAACATCTTTTATAAAATGAGGCGTGCATGCAAGAGCTGTTCATCTTAGAGACGACAAACGAATGCTATCATTAAAAGATGTTTATTCTACCCCCTAGCGTTTGGGGCAGGTGGTCTGTTCATTGTTAAGTAATGTAGGTGCTCATTTTTATACTGGTCATTTCAACTCAGATTCTTCCATGATCTTGGCTACTGCACCTGTCTTAAGGGACCCAAATTAATGCTTATCGAAAAATCCTCCAGTAATATACAAAAAAAAAAATAACTAAAAGAAAACCCCATACTCAAATATGCCAGCTATAGGTTAGACAGAGACAGAGTCTCACTCTGCTGCCCAGGCTGGAATACAGTGGTGTGATCTTGGCTCACAACCTCCACCTCCTGGGTTTAAGTGACTCTCCTGCCTCAGCCTCTCTGGTAGCTGCGACTACAGGCACTGGCCACCACACCCAGCTAGTTTTTGTATTTTTAGTAGAGATGGGTTTCTGTTGGCCAGGCTGGTCTCTTAATTCCTGACCTTGTGACCTACCCACTTTGGCCTCCCAAAGTGCTGGGATTACAGGCATGAGCCACCATGCCCGGCCTGTAGGTTAATTTTTAAGCAAAAATTTCAAATATACAAAGGAATTGAGAAAATACTATGGCAAATTATTCTCACATTTAAAATGAGAAAGATCCAGTGGGGGCGGGGAAGTACACAAATATGGCCTAGGTTTTAAGTTCAGGCTGGGATAGAAAGTCTTCCAGGAGGGGGCCGGACGCGGTGGCTCAAGCCTGTAATCCCAGCACTTTGGGAGGCCGAGGCGGGTGGATCACGAGGTCGAGAGATCGAGACCATCCTGGTCAACGTGGTGAAACCCCGTCTCTACTAAAAGTGCAAAAAAATTAGCTGGGCATGGTGGCACGTGCCTGTAATCCCAGCTACTCAGGAGGCTGAGGCGGGAGAATTGCCTGAACCCAGGAGGCGGAGGTTGCGGTGAGCCGAGATCGCGCCATTGCACTCCAGCCTGGGTAACAAGAGCGAAACTCCGTCTCAAAAAAAAAAAAAAAAAAAAAAAAAAAAGTCTTCCAGGAGGAAACATTGTTTCCTAGCTGTGTTAGTTACTGGCTAAAGCCAGTGTTCTATTTGGTTACATAAAGGACCATTTGGGAAGAAACCTAGTAGCAATGTTATTTAAATCAATTAGTGTATCATGTTCACTACAGAAAACCTTTCTAAGGAATGAGTTAAAACCAAAAAAAAAAAAAAAAGGCATCACCTGTTGAAGGGCAAGATTTAAAATTAAGAGTGTTGTACAGTAAGGTTTGGGTAACTTGGGAGCCAAAATATTTAATGTGGTTTAGGACAAAATAAACTGGCCAATTAATCAACAGTAAAAGGAGACAGTGACTAAATTGACTAAGAAAGTTTTGTTTAGTTGGGGCTTTTTCTCTCTCTCTTTTTTGAGTGGAGGTAGACACATTGGAAAAGGTATTCCAGAACACACCTGGATCGATATAACCTTTGCTAAGTCAACTCCAGAAATTGATCAATTATATCTGACCTGGTACACATAAATTTAAGATCTCCTTCTTAGATGAAAGCTAAAACCAGAGTTATCCCATAACCAGAAATATGGGTAAGACACTAAAAGAGGGTCAGTACACATTTAGAAACTCCACGCTGCAAGAAAATTACACAGGCATGTGGAAGAATAAGCAAGATCTTGGTCTTGTTTAAAAAAGAAGGGGCGGGGGGGGAAACCAAGCCACATCCTAGAGTTGAGAACCAGCGAGTGAGCAGCAGCAGATGGCCATCTGCGTAATTAACACGTACTGTCTTACACGTCCCACTTAGTTTTAAATTTATGAAAGACACTATTTAATTTCAGACAAAATATATATATTTCTTTTAAATCTTTACAATAAATCAAGATGTAGAAGCTTACACAGGGCACATTTATTACGTTCTCAATTCCAGCTCCCTTGGATGCAAATAACCCTGGTGACTGTGTACAGAGTCTTCTCTTTGCTTTTCATAATTTTAAAGCAAATAATACATTTGACTGTATTTAAGTCTGTGCAAATAATCCTTCAGAAGAAATATCCAAGATTCTGTTTGCAGAGGTCATTTTGTCTCTCAAAGATGATTAAATGAGTTTGTCTTCAGATAAAGTGCTCCTGTCCAGCAGAACTCAAAGGTCTTCAAACGTTCGAGAAGTTTTAGTTCAGGTAAGACTCCGTCATACGAATTCCAGCTTCCCGTGCCCACTGTACATGCCCCAGTGAACAAGCGAGAGGATCTTATCGTTGCTGAGGTCTGCCTGTCTCATTTTGTCACGGGTCAGACAGCAGTTCTCGTGCCCACTGACCGGCACCATGCACTCCAAGTCCAACTTTGCAACCTGCCCCTTTTTGGAATGGTGTCCGTGAAAGCTGTAGTGCAAACGAGAGAGCATCTGCTGCCGCTGATCCTGCAGTCTCTTGTTTTCACTTCGAAGCATCCTCAAGGCCAACATAATCAGCAACACTAAAATCAGCCCTCCAGCAATGGGCACGGCAATGACAGCCGCCCGGAACCACAACTCTTTGGAAGAAGTCAGCTCCTGCACCTTGGTGATAAGGTTTCTGCTACTATCATGCTGATACCGGTTCCCTTGTCCTAAAGGAATATGAAGAAAATGATCAAACTCCATGTTAACTCCTCCTAGGGATATTCATAATCATCTATTCATTTTAACCAGGAATTCCATTAAAAAGCTTACAATTAAATCAACGATATTTAGACAATAAATATTACAAAACTATCTAAAGAAGCTTACAAACACCATTTACAGACTGTCATTACTGAGATGTAATGGCCTTTTAATGTCTGCAAAATGTCGAAAAAACAGGCAAAACCTATTATGTAGACAGACATCTAATGCTCAGGCAGACATAAAAGCCACTCAATCAAGATGCATCTTTGCATCCAGCCAGGCCTCTCTCTCTGATGTCTCTAATTACATTAACAACAAAATCAATAGCAGACATACAAAGTCGTGGCTGTCACAAGTCTATAGATCAGGCAGCCATTCTGGTTAGAAACGGCTTCTACCTACCTGAGGCCTCACCCTTGGGAGGAGAGAGAACATCGTGCAGCCCTCTGTAATTGCACATGTCTTCATGACAGCATTCCAATGTGGGCATGGCGGTGCCAGAGTGGTTTCGGGCCTGTTTGGCTTGGCAGATGTCTGCTGTGCTTGCAAGAGAGTCCAGGCAGCCATGGGTGAGCGGGGAATTTGTGTTCTGAGGATCCAGAAGTCTAGAGAAGCAGGCGCTGAGCTCAGATTTACACATATAACCAGTGGCCACACAGTGGGCAGCATCACAGTAGCATCGAATTTCACCTGAGAACAATGAGAAACTGCATCAAACTCTGCTCCAGAAACCAGATAAAGCAACTATTTAGGCAACTGCTGAATCCCAGGTTCAAAGGCTTGAACTTTCAGATCATCCAAGCTGACTGCTCCAGTCCATGGAGCTTGGAGAAGCCCTTCCTGCAGCCAGTCCAGTTAAAGGTAATTTTGGCAATGTAATAATTCCAACAGCAGATTTCTGAGGGGTTTAGAGGGTAATTTAAAAAGAAACTTGCTTTTTGAAGGAAATAGTAATGAATATAATTTCTCCTACCATAAGGCAAATCATAGTATTTATTCATTTTAATCCTGCATGACCTTACAACATAAAAATGTTAGGCTTTTTGATTTTGTCAGTATAAATATTTGATCGGAACTACTGAATTGTTTACTATCCCAAAGGACTGCGCCAAGAGTTAAGAGCTTTAGCTAACACCTTATAAAGTTATTAACTAGAAACACAACAATCTAGAAATTGCTCAGGTCAGGAGGTTTTAAAACTATGAAACTAGGCAGCTATTTGCAACCTCTCTAGAAAAGGCAAACTTTTTGCCTATAAAGATCTTTTCATGCAGAGGAGCTTTTAGTCAGTATATTGTAAAACAGGAACTAGGCAGTTTACAATTAGTGGCTTGCTTGCCAAAGTCAATTTCTTTCAGCCCAAATGGAAAGTCATAAAAGGTTGGGGTAGGGGGCGAAGTATAAAACTGCAAGGCTAACTTCTCCTCCTCCTCTTCCTCACAAGTTTTACATGTAATTCAACGTGTGATCTAAAAGGGGAAACACTGAAACTGAAAATCCTCTGCTGGTTGAATGAAAAATCCTTAAGGAAACCTCAAATTTTCTACAGGAAGTGATTAAAAGTTTCCTTTATAAAAACTTATTTTGTGACTTGCAAGGCTCTGTTCACATTTTGTCACAGGGCAAGATTTGAGACTTTTATATCAGTCTCTAGTTGAAATAATCTGGGTCTTAAAAGTTATCACGAATATGATATCCACCCAGTGGACCCCGGTCACTGTCACATGCCCCAGTGAGTAAACTGAATGAATGCACACACCTCTTCCAGTTTCCCACCTGAAGATCTGTATAGTTACTGAAACCTCCACTCTGAAATTAAACACTGGGACATGCTGTTTTACAAACCTCTCCCCACCCTTACCTTTCTTTATCCTCCTCTCTCTGAATGCCTGAGTAAGGTGTCTCATTTAATTATCTGTCCAAATTCCAGACCACGGTATGGTATGCTCAGTTTCCACCAGAGGCTGCTAATGGTTCGGTTCTAAGAAAAACCAGCCCCCTAAACACAGATCTTTGGCAACCCCTAACAGTCTAAGGCTGGGGGTCTTGCTCCTCAATCCGCACTCAATGTCCTGGGGTTGGGCCCAAGGTCTTTCTCTGTTTCAAGTAAGAACCTTTGCTTTGCAGAACCGCTTTTCTGCTCTTTCTCCTTCTCCCTCCAAGCTCACTTTATTTTCCACATAAAGCTCACCAGTCTTCTGGAGTGATGACTACATATCCCTAGTTTGACAAATTCCATATATAGATTTAAAGTATAAATAAAACAGATTAAAAGCCCATTTTGACCCTATTAGCCTCAGACCTTGTACAGAAAAGGAAAACTGAATACAAGTAAAATGCTGCTTAAATGTTTATGAGAGTCTATTTAAAATACTGTATTTTCAATGACCTAAAAACAGTCTAATAAAATTTTGACAGGTAACTGGGAAAGTTCTAACTACTTTTTTTTTTTTTAATTGGAGCCACATTTTAAGCAAGGAGAATGGACTTTTGTACCACTGTATTAAAACTATATTTCTGTCGTTCATAAAGTTTCTTCCTGTGGCATGCAAAAGGCCAGAGAGGGGACTGGTATTTTGAAACTGTGGAACAATGCCCTTCTGTTTCTACCCCCTTCGTTACTGTATGTAGTGATTAAACAAAAATGTCTGCTTTAGTCAAGATGGCTACAGGAGAGACTGCTGGCTTCTTTTAAAGCTTTTGAAGTCCGCAGCCGTCAGAAATCTCTGATCCCCTAATTATATCATTATCAGGCACATAGTTTCGGTATCTGTGACTTCATGTCAGCCTCAGTCCCTCCCTGTTCTGCCCGCCTTTGATAGGGCCAGGAGGCTCCCCTCTGCAAGCTGCAAGGGCTGTTATTTAGGGTTAATTACACCCTTCCTTCCAAAATAAATAAATACTGTAGCACATCATCCTTGCTGGGCTAGCTTATGTTTTAACCTCATGCCTGCTACATGGCAATTAGAGAGAAGCAGGGGGGTGCAAAGGCTAAACAGTGCTTCCTACTAAAAAAAAAAAAAAAAAAAAAAAAAAAAAAAAAGTTATCTGTCCACAGAAAAGTAGGTAGATTTCATAGCAAGGAGATGAGGGGAACCTTGAAATTCAGAGGGAGTTCAGGTTATTTCTTTCTAAAAGGCCAAAGCCTGCAGAAGAAAGGAGAAACGGATCCGTTTTTTGGTTTTGTTTTTTTGTGTGTGTTTTTTGGTCCTGTTTGTAAAATATGAGGTGAGTAGGAAAAGAGACCGCTGACAGAGCCTACTCCTCTCGGCTACTGAAAAGCAACACAACACACACTTCCGCACACCTCGGACACCGAAACTCTCAGGAAGACTCATACACTCTCTCGATCACAAAGACAGGCACACAGGCATACACTTAGAGATGTACTCACTCAGAGACGCACACTCCGAGACTCAGATGCATATGCAGAGACAGAAAGACACTTAGAGAAAGACACAGAAATGCATTCGGAGATCCATTCAGAAAGACACACGCAGGTCACAGAGATACACTGAGAGATACAGACACATTCAGAGACACAGAGACACTCGGAGAAAGACACCGAAAGCATTCAGAGATACGTTCAGAGACACATAAATACACTGAAAGATGGAGGTTCAGAGGCACAACGACGCTCAGAGAGGCAGCTACAAATGCACTCAGAGATCCTGAGACTCAGGGACACACTCACAGAAATCCATCCCGAGACACTCACTCAGACGCGCTGCGGGCCGGGGTCTGCGATCGCTCCCGGCCGCCCGGGCCCCCGGGTTGCGGCAGAGGCGGCGGCGTCGAGCCGGGACTCCGGCCCCGCTCCCCGCAGTCAGCGCCCGGAGGACCCTCTGCCCAGCGCCGGCCCTGAGATCGGGGTCCGTATCCACCCGCCCGGCCACCGCCGCGACTTCTAAGAACAGAGCAACTTGTCACGACCTGCGGCTCCGGCGCGGGAGGGAGCCTCGCCCGCAGCTAACAAAGCCTCCGCAGCCGGCTCCGAAGCCCCGCGGCGGGGACGGGACCCCGGGCCCCGCGCGCCCCCGGCACCCACCTTTGGTGAGCAGCACGGCCATGGCGCACAGCTCCAGCTGCAGCCAGATGAAGATGTAGCTGGAGTGGCGATCCATTGACGCCCCGCACGGCCGCGGCGCCCCCGCCGGCTCCCGGAGCCCCGGCTGGGCGGCAGCCTACGACCCCCGGAGCGCGCAGGGCATGGGCCC
The DNA here is from genome assembly GCF_048565385.1 of Saimiri boliviensis. Classification (NCBI taxonomy): domain Eukaryota; kingdom Metazoa; phylum Chordata; class Mammalia; order Primates; family Cebidae; genus Saimiri; species Saimiri boliviensis. The sequence goes on along the minus strand of NC_133456.1, from coordinate 121,371,592 downwards.
TGCCCGGAGCGGCGGGCGCCGTCAGCGGCGGGGCGGGGGGCCGGGCGGCGGCCGGAGCATGGAACGCGGCTGCAGGGCGCGCCCAGGAGCCCAGAAAAGTTTCTCGGTCCCCCCGGGCGGCCGCCGGCTCCCGCGCCCCGCTCGACTCCGGGGACGCACGCGCGCCCCGGGAACCGCCGCGGGCCGGGGTGGGCGCCCGGCCGTCGGTCTCCTCCGCGGAGAGGGCAGGGGCTCCCCAGCGCGCGAGGGCACCCGCCGCAGCTCCCGCCCGCGCCAGCCCGGGTCCCGCCGGCCCCGCGCCGTAAATAGCGCCCCGCGCGGAGGCCCGCCCCGCCCCGCCCCGCGGCGCCCCATTGGCCGCCGGGCTCCTGTCAATCCGCCCCCAGCGGGGGGCGGGCCCAGACGCGAGCGCGGAGGGACCTGCCCGGCGGCTCCGCGCGGCGCCGGCGTCTGGGGCGCCCGGCTGGGGCGCTGCCGTCTCCCGCGCTCCCCCTTGCGGAGGCCCGCGCGTCCGTGACCTTCGCGAGGCGCCGGGATCGGACGGCCCCTCCTCGGGCGGCCCGCGGCCCCGCAGCCCGGGCCTTCTTTTGAGTGCCCCCCGAAACACGCAGGGGGTCCGCGTGCTGCGCCCTCCGGAGCCCCCAGGGGCGAGTGACGACGCCCCGGCCTGTGCGGAGGCGGAGGGGGCGGAGGCGGCGGCCGGGGCTGGGGTCTGCGATCAGCCTTCGCCCCCAACCCCCGCAGCGCGTCCGCCTGGGGCTGCCCGGCCCTGGGATCGATAAAGCCCAGACAGACCGGCTGTTGATCGGTTAGGAGCCTCTAGGTTCTCCCGGGTACGCGGGACGAGGAGCCGGCTAGAGACACTTAACGAAAATTAGCAAATCCAAAAGCGCCCGGCGCCAGCGAGACGACACTGGCCGAGACTGACACTCAATTAACCACCTCCCAAACAATCTCTGGCAAACACGCCGGCCGACCCGGATCAATATCAGCCCCGCGGTGATCTCCTCCTTGAGATGCTAATTCATTTATTAGGGTTCGCGGGGTTGCCCTTCCCAAGCCACTCAAGGTGGTCTTGCTGTCGTTTCCCCACTCCCTTTGGAAGGAATCAAGCTTAAAACTCATTATCTGAGGGAATATTCTTTTATCCCGTCCCCAAAAACCTGAGATGAACAAAAGTCAACCATTTGCATAATTCTTCTTGAGAATCTGCCAGCGCTTCCCTACCCGATGCCTCAAAAGGGGGTTGGAAGGTGGGGAAGGGAAGAAAGAGAGGCGCGTTTCGTGCCAAGGTGAGAATTATCAAGTCAGATCCCTTAGGACTGGAGTGCAGACGTGAGCTCGAAGACTAAGAAAAATTTATATATGTCTTGAGGACTGAAAATCAAGGCCAACATATCTCAAACGCCTAACCTTTTAAAGTCGTTGAAAGTCTGCAGAGCTACAGGATGTCGTTAGTGAAATTGCCTTTGAAAAATAATGTTTATGTGCAGAAAAATAATTTCATAAACTGATGTTCAGACCATTACTTCTCTAGATCAAAATTGCATCTAAAACGAGAGAAGGATAAGCTCAGCAGAAGTTTTAGAAGAAGATTAAACTACCGTAGTTAGAGCCCCAGGTAAACAGCGAGCAGGTTTCTTAAGGGGCGTGCCGACAAGTCAGTCCTGGGGCAGTGTTTGATTAGAACTTCCTGGCTACTAGAACCTTGACAAGTTAACAATTGTAAGGGTTTCATGCAGACAATACTTTCTATGTAATGATACACTCTCTTTTAGAGAGTCAGTTATTAGCTAAAAGGAAACTTTCAGAGTATATTCGCTCAACCTGGCCTCCCACCATAGAGGCCAGGCTTGCAGTGTCTGGGGTTAGAAAGATGTCAGAAACGAGAGAGTAAATCTCAAAACAATGGAGTTAGACAATGATAGAGATTTATGTGGATAACGTTACAATGCCTAAAAGAAAGAGGTTAACCAGCCCAGGACGGTAAAGAGAACCAGGGAAGTCTCCTAAAAGCAATGATGTTAAGGATTGAAAGAAGACCATTACAAGCACCGAGGACCACAGGAATTGAGGCATGACATTATTTGATTGTGTTTGGGAGTAGGCGTGGTAAGTAGCGAACAGGTAGTTGGGATGACAAACAAGTCTTTGTGACTGTAGCATAAAATGTGAAGATGTGAAGATGCGAACAGAGATGCACCAGAAATGAACTCCATTTCCCTTTGAAGCGGGTAAATTCTTGTTTAACGGAAGAGCTCTGGGGAATCTGTTGGTGAAAGTTGCATTCTAGTAGACACTTTATGAGTGTCTCCCAGCCCAATTCAGAGAATGTTCCTTTTCCCTGGAGTGGGCTTTGATAACCTGATTAGGAGACTGTGACCCTCTGGCCTTAGCTAGTCACATGACCCAGGTTAGGTCAGTTAGATTCTCTCTTCTGTGTCTTTGGACAAACATGTTGGTCACCTCCTCGAGGGCGTTTCACAAGGGACATAAAAATTTTGCTTTGGGGCAGCTGTAGTCCACCTGTCTGCAGAGAAAGAAAAATGATGAAGAAATGCAAAGCGGCAAAGACATAAATCCAAATGGATTTCCAGTCTCGACGCCTCACTTCTTGTCTTTGGGTTAACTCAGTAACCTTAAAGTCCCCTTTTTACTTAACAGTTCTTTTCCTTGCATCCCAAAAGAACCAAACTAAGATGTTTGTATTTTATTGAATTAATGATAACTTGGAGCACTCCAGGTTGTATATATTTTTTTTGTTCCAAGTGCAGTTCAGAATAAGAACGTGGGATCCATTTTTTAGACAATGATTTCAACTGTTTTGTTTTTATTATTAATGGGCAGACTTTCTAAATGACCAGAAATTAGTTTTAAGAGAAACGAGTCTTCACTTTAATGGTTCTGGGGAAGATGTGGACTTTTCAACTAAGTGAATCAGAGTGTTCAAATCAAGGTAGAATATCACAGTCATTTTAGGGGTAATATGTCAATTATGAGGCCATATCAATAGTTGAGAGAATAGGCAACAATTTTAATTCAATTTAGGACTCCTAAGGAGAATTGCGTCTCTAGAGAATTTTACTTATACTTTGCACATAATTCAGTTATTACTGTCCTACATGTGGGTTGATAAGTAGAGGGGGAAAATAGCAAAATCTACTGTCCTTTTGAAGTTTAAAGCAAGAAATGAAATCAATGACCAAAATTCTTTTTACACCTACAAAAGAATTCTGAAAATACCTGGGAATAAACTCTCTATACCTAAGAACAGAAAACTGATTCTAGATCTAACTGAAATATTTAAACAGTATAATAGTTTTCTGTTACCTTCAAACGGCTTTATCCGTGGGATATATATATAAAGTTTTGCTCTGTCAGTCAGGCTGGAGTGCAGTGGCATGATCTCGGCTCACCACAACCTCTGTCTCCTGAGTTCAAGCAATTCTGCCTCAGCCTCCCGAGTAGCTGGGATTGCAGGTATGTGCCACCATGCTCGGCTAAGTTTTGTATTTTTAGTAGAAATGGGGGTTTCACCATGTTGGCCAGGCTGGTCTCGAGCTCCTGACCTCAGATGATCTGCCCGCCTTGGCCTCCCAAAGTGGTGGATCTCAGGTGTGAGCCTCTGCACCTGGCCAATGACACATTTTTATAGTTGTCCTCCTAACTTCTGAACTCCTAGAAATTAGGAGTTCAGATCTAAAACAAAACCCATTTTGTTAATAAAGCGGTAACTGCTCTATCAATCTCTCTTACCCAGATAATGCCATTGTTTCCCAAAGTTATGGATGATCTCCTTTCAACACTACTTCTCTCTTCATAATGCCAATTTTAAAAAAATGCTCTGGGTACATTTTGTTCATAGAGAAGGCAGTTGTGTTCAGGTTCCTCGATAGCTTACAAACAACTATTGCAGTCTAGCGATAGGCTCTAATGTTTCTGCCTGTTACACAAATCTTCTACCAACTAACAATCCACAGAGGTTAGGTAACACTTTAAATTTCCAGTAGTATCTTTTGGTTTCTTTCTAAAGTCATTTGTTTTCCGTAGAAGTTAGGAGTTCAGATCTAAAACTTTCATTTGAATTGGCCAAAGGTGAGAGATAAGCCCATCCCAAAAGAATGGCTAGATAGTTGTGGAGTTTTTCGGCTTGGTTTTCTTTTTGTTTTTTGGTTTTTTTTTCCAAAATGGAGGACATAAAGATTGACTATAGCACCTGGAAGGTAGAGTGATAGGACCTGAAAAGGAAGGACAAGACTGAAACTCACATTCCAAAATGCCCATCTTCCCACAGATGAGCCAAAATGCTATGGGGTCATGCAAATAAACCATAAAAGTTGTTGAGTTGAGTCTGTCTTAAGAATTTGTAGGCCGGGCGCGGTGGCTCAAGCCTGTAATCCCAGCACTTTGGGAGGCCGAGGCGGGTGGATCACGAGGTCGAGAGATCGAGACCATCCTGGTCAACATGGTGAAACCCCGTCTCTACTAAAAATACAAAAAATTAGCTGGGCATGGTGGCGTGTGCCTGTAATCTCAGCTATTCAGGAGACTGAGGCGGGAGAATTGCCTGAACCCAGGAGGTGGAGGTTGCGGTGAGCCGTGATCGCGCCATTGCACTCTAGCCTGGGTAACAAGCGAAACTCCGTCTCAAAAAAAAAAAAAAAAAAAAAAGAATTTGTAGGCCAGTGGCTAGGTGTGGTGGCTCACACGTGTAATCTCAGCAGTTTGGAGGTTGAGGAGGGAGGATCGATTGAGCCCAGGAGTTCAAGACCAGCCTGGCCAACATGGTGAAAGCTTGTCTCTACTAAGCACACACACAGCACCCACCCATGCTTCTCCCTCTACCCAGTCTCCCTCCTGTGGATGGTCCAGTAATGACTCCTATTATCCTATCCTATCCTTTGGAATCTTAAACTCAAATCTCAGTGACCCAACTGAATACGGTCTTTTGCAGTGGAACTTCAATATTCTATTTGCTATTATGTTCGGCCACTGTCATTGTTTTTATTTCATAATAATTCTTGAGAAAATAACTATATAGTATTTGTTTTATCATTCACTAAGTATCAAGACACGCATATTTGATAGATGAGTTCAAGCCATGAAATAAAATGTCAGCCAAACAAACACATCTTCAAATGTTTAATGCGTTTCAACGAAATTTATGGGCAGAGGTTATGGAAAGGGTAGACCCTCAGTGAGGTCATCAATGAACAGAATACTTGTTCTTTCCTTGGTATTAATGGAAGAACTTTTGATGCATTTTTCAGGGATTAAATAATCTTCCTTTGTTCTATTTGGTCACCTAACAAATGAGCTCCTATTCTGCTAGAATCCTTTTAAACAGAAATAACTCTCTGATAAGGTAGGGCAGCTCACACCTGTAATCCCAGCTACTTGGGGGGGCTGAGGTGGGAGGGTCACTGGAGGCTAGGAGTTTGGGACTAGCCTGGGCAATATAAAGAGACTCTGTCTCAACAAAAAGTATAGAAATTAAGGCCAGGCGCAGTGGCTCATGCCTGTAATCCCAGCACATTGGGAGGCCAAGGCAGATGGATCACCTGAGGTCAGGAGTTGAAGACCAGCCTGGCCAACATGGAGAAATCACGTCTCTACTAAAAATAAAAGATTAGCCAGGTGTGGTGGGACATCCCTCTGATCCCAGCTACTCAGAAAGCTAAGCCAGGAGAATCACTTGAACCCAGGACGTGGAGGTTCTGGAGAGCCAAGATCATGCACTCTAGCCTGGGCAACAAGAGCAAAACTCCATCTCAATCAATCAGTCAGTGTATAGAAATTAGCCCCATATGGTGGGGAGCACCTATGATCTTAGCTACTTGGGAGGCTGGGGGCAGTGGTTCGAGGCTACAGTGAGCTATGATTACAGCACTGTTCTCCAGCCTGAGTAACAGAGTGAGACCCTCGTCCCTAAAAAAGCAAAAGCAAAACCATGTGAGTCTCTGCTGTCCCATTCAGTTTAGTGCCATTTCATTACATGTTTAGCCTATAATTTCAAGGACATCACTTAAAATCCTTTAAAACACCTATATGGCCAACGTCGTAGCTCACACCTATAATCCCAGCACTTTGGGAGGCTAAGGCAGGAGGATTGCTGAGCCCAGGAATCCTGAGACCAGCCTAGGTAACATAGGAAGACAACAGCACTACAAAAAAATATTTAAAAATTAGGTGGGCATGGTGGCTTGTGCCTCTAGTCCCAGCTACTTGACCCTTGAGCCAAGGAGGTAGAGGTTGCAGTGAGCCATGATTGTATCACTGTACTCCAGCCTGGGCAACAGAGTGAGACTCTGTCTCAAAATAAAATAAAATAAAAATTATTCCTTCAAATTATTAATTATGTGTGACTTTATCACTTGAGTGTTTGCTATCATCTAAGATAACTTAATGTAGTCATCTACAAACGGCCCATTTTAAAGTCTGAAAACTCAGAACCTTCCGGAGTCCAGGACTTTTGAGAGTCCAGGACAATTTGGAACTCCTGGATTATTTTTAATATATGACGATCTTGAATGTCTTGTATTTTTAGTTGGCCATGGCAACGAGCAGAGCTTTTTATTCGTTTCTTGAGAAAGATGAGTCTTTGGCATTTTCCGCAGGGGAGCAGGCGAGCTGCCCTGATGCGACGTCTGTGAGCAGTGGCAGCGCGTGCCAGTCTGTATGTGATTCATGAGCAAAATCCGTCAACGTTACAGCCAAAGGGTCAAAGTAGTCAGTCATTTCTTTGGAGGCCCATCCTTGCTGCTCCACCCTGTACCACTTAGCGTTCCTCATTAAATCACAGGATTATATGTAGAGTTCTCCGGGCCTGGCACTGTGGCTCCCACCTGTAATCCTAGCACTGTGGGAAGCCAAGAAAGGTAGACTTGAACCCAGGAGCTCAAGACCATCCTGGGCAACATGGTGAAACCCAGTATTTACTAAAAAATACAAAAATTAGGTGGGTATGGTGGTGCATGCCTGTAATCCCAGCTACTCAGAAGGCTGAGGCTGGAGGATCACTTGATCCCAGGAGGGGGAGGCTGCAATGAGCCAAGATCACACCACTGCACTCTGGCCTGGGCGATAGAGCGAGGAAGCAGTAATACTAAAGGAAGAAACTGAAGTCCTTCATTTGTGTCCACGCTCCCTTACTCAATGTTTTGTTTGTTTTTTGAGACAGGGCCTTGCTCTGTCACCCAGCCTGGAGTGCAGTGGCACAATTTTGTCTCACTGAAGCCTTCACTACCATGGTTCAAGTGATCCTCCCACCTCAGACTCCCCAGTAGCTAGGACTACAGGTGCACGCCACCACGCCCCATTAATTTTTAAATATTTTGTAGAGACGGGGTCTCGCCATGTTGCCCAAGCTGATTGTTTATGTTACTATTATTATTTGAGATGGAGTCTCATGCTCTTGCCCAGGCTGGAGTGCAATAGATTGATCTCAGCTCACCGCAGCCTCTGCCTTTCGGGTTCAAGCAATTTTCTTGCTTCACCCTCCTGAGTGGCTGGGATTACAGATTTCTGCCACCATGCCTAGCTAATTTTTGTATTTTTGATAGAGACAGGGATTCACTGTGTTAGTTAGGCTGGTCTAGAACTCCTGGCCTCAAGTGATTCACCTGCCTTGGCCTCCCAAGATGCTGGGATTACAGGTGTGAGCCATCGTGCTCGGCCAGGTCTTGAACTCCTGAGCTCAAGCAATCTGCCTGCCTCAGCTTCCCAAAGTGCTAGGATCAAAGGCGTGAACCGCCATGCCCGGTATACTGAATGAGTTTTTATGAGCCAATCAATTGGCCCCTTGGTACTCAGTTTTCTTGCCCATAAAATGAGAACAAGAGTGTTTGGTAGCCTGCCTGCTCCAGAGATTGCTCCTAGTGCAGCAGGACGTCTTCACGGAAGTTTTGTTAACTATGAATCTCTGCAGAAATGGTACCGATTTCCTTAGAAACTGGTCTAAGGAAAAAAGTTAATAATATCTGAATGTATTTATGATGGCTTCAGGACTTCCCAGAGTTTCAGGATTTTCTCCTCCCTGGAGCAGAAGATTTGAAGTGCAAATAATGTTACTGCCAAGTCAGCCTACGGCCTGGGCAGGGTGATGATATCTCTCTAAAAACGTGGGAATCTTGCCAACAAAGGTTTGCTCCTATGACTGGTGATAGTCCAAGAATCAGCCGAGACAAATTGGTTGGCTAACTTATCATTACGCAAGAAACTTAGCTGCTCGCATGGAACCATAACTCATGCCTCTAGTCTGCTGGGAAATGCGAGAAGTCTCCTCCTCTCTGCCACACCACCTTTAGACAGCCCATCTCCAATCCAATGGCATTTTTCGAAGAAGTCTGATGTTGCATTGAACAGAAGCATTTCCCAAGAAAATCCTGATTAAGTATGGATACACTCGCCATGAACCGTACTCATGAGATGTCCTTTTTTTTTTAGGGGTGATCAAGAAGATTTCTGAAATAGCTTCTGCCCTCAAAATGCTGCTAATCCACCTGCCCCCTTTTTTTTTCAGTGACTGCCTAATTTTAACAAAGGTCTGTAGGAATGATGGAAGGGCACTGGTACTTCTCTCTTTCCGAACCCTTCAAGTCATCCCTGACCATCCGCACAGTTTTTCTGGAGACAGGTGAGGTTCAGCCCCTGAAAAGACGCAGGCAGTGCGGAAAGAAGAGCCTATGTTTTTCTATTTCTGTCAGAGGTGATGTCTCAAGGTACAATCAAAGCCCTTGCAGACCTTAAGTCTTTTCGTTCCCATCAGCCAGCAGGTCTCCAGCGAAGAGAGAGGCAAGAGGGAGACAGGGACGTCCTGGAAGATGAACCTTCCTACTGACAGATCGAGAGGTTTCGGGAAAACGTACTCCAGGCTCCACACATCGTTACTGATTCCTGGCTCGTTGGAATACAAGTAGAAAAGTACTTAGAGAAATTAATTTAAGTACAAGATAAATGCTGATCCCGGGTCCCTCTAAGTTTCTATTGACAATAGAAAAATCGCCGCCGCAGCGCCATTTCGGTTCAATCGAAGGGATATTAGCATCCGTTTTAGGCAGGGAGAACATCCAAAAAGATCGATACCGAGGGGAGGGCGAGGCTGGGAGAGCGATCGGGAGCCGAGGGCGAGTGAGCGAGAGAAGGCGAGGAGGAGAAGGAACGGGAACAGCGCGAGGTCCCTCGGGGGGAATGCAAACGCTGGAGAGAGGCACCAATTATGATAATTGAAGGTAATGGGGCCGAGGCGCCAAGGAGCTCCGCGCTGTTTTACATCATCCCGCCCGACCCAGACGCGCCCGCGCCCGCCCCTCCCCGGCGGGGTCCGCGCCCTCCCGGCCTCTCCCGGCCCCGCCCCGGGCCGCCCGCGCACGGTTCGGGTGCCCCGCGCGCAAAGTGCGCCCCGGTCCCGCGCGTCTCGGCCGCGGTCGGCCTCCCCCACCGCCTCCTCTGTGCTGACTCGGAGCGCCCTCGACTTGTCGTAAATAAAACAGGGCACAGACACGTGTGGTCTGGACAGAGTCCCCCCAGGCTAGAGTCCGTAAGGACTGGAGACCTCCCGGTCCCGATCCTGGTGCCAAGGCGCTCCTGGTGCCAAGGCGCTCCTGTTCGCGCTGTGGTTCTCAGACTCGCTCCCGCCGCAGCCCCTTCTCCCTCTCCTCCGTAACTCCGGAAATTTAAACCAGCGTCTTAAAAATAAGCCTCGTCGGGGCCCGGGAGTGCGTGAATGTGGCGGACGGGTTAGGAAAGGTTTTATTATTTAACTTCTGACCAAAATGTGATCTTTAAGTCACTGAAGTTTAAGGAATCAGGAGAGATGGAACAGCAGCGCTCCCTGCCCTAGAGACGGACTTTAGGGACTGGCCTCTATATGACTGAGGAGTTTTTCAAGACTATCGGGTTTTGTTTGTCTGATTGATTGCTTTTTCTTTTCTTTCTTACTAATTTTTTAAAATAGAGACAGGGTCTCACTATGATGCCCCACCTGGTCTCAAACTCCTGGCTTCAAACTCCTGGCCGATCTTCAAACTCCGGGTCTCAAACTCCTCCCTGATCCTTCTGCCTCAGCCTATCAAAGCCCTGGAATTACAGGCTTGAGCCACCGTATCTAGCCAATTGATTTTTCTTTACTTTACTTTTCTTTTCTTTTTCTTTTTCTTTTTTTTTTTTTTTTTTTTTTTGAGATGGTGTCTCACTCTGCCGCCCAGGCTGCTGGAGTTCAGCTGTACAATCTCAGCTCACTGCAACTTCTGCCTGGGTTCAAGCAATTCTCCTGCCTCAGCCTCTTGAGTAGCGGGAATTACAGGCATGCGCCACCACACCCAGCTAAGTTTTGTATTTTTAGTAGAGACGTGTTTTCGCCATAGTGGCCAGGCTTGTCTCGACTCACAACCTCAAATAATCCATCCACCTCAGACTCCCAAGGTGCTGGGATTACAGGCGTGAGCCAACTCGTCAGGCCCAGTTGATTGTTTTCTGATTGTAAAAGTAATGGATCACTGTAGAAAACCTGGAAAATACAAAAAGCATCTGTGCCTGCGGCAGGTGGCAAGAAGGCTATTCCTGAGGCAGAACCAGACACAAGGAAGCCGTGATGAGGTGCGTCCCTGTACTCGCGGCCCGTCCTTAGCTTGTGGCTCAGTCACTTTCCAGTGTGGCTTCGGGCAGACTTTTTGTTTTTATTTTTCGAGACAGAGTCTCGCTCTGTTGCCCAGGCTAGAGTGCAGTGGTGCGATCTGGGCTGACTGCAGCCTCTACCTCCCAGTTTCAAGCAATTCTTCTGCCCAGGCCTCCTGAGTAGTGTGCCACCACACCTAGCCAATTTTTTAAACTAATTATTTATTTATTTTTTAGTAGCGATGGGATTTCGCCGTATTGGCCAGGCTGGTCTCAAACTCCTGACCTTGTAATCTGCCCGCCTCGGCCTCCCAAAGTGCTGGGATTACAGGTGGGAGCCACCGTGCCCACCCAGCTTCTAGTTATCATTTCCTTTAGTATTAGAGATGACAACGGTGTGTAATTTTCCACAACTAGGAAAATCGGTGTGCACTAGATCTCATCTATGGAGTAGGAAACTTGAGTGTCAACTTTCCTGAACTATTCAAGACCAAAGACGCTCAACTGAAGAGAAAAATGAGGGCAGGTGTGCAACTCGCTTCAGAACAGGAGAACCAGTGCTGCCTGTGACTGCTTAAGAAGCACACACACAAAAAAGGATGGACGGGGCCGCCACATTCCTATGACCCAGCCCTCCCTAACCTAGCAGGCCTGCTCTTGAGTGAGTAATTACGGGAAGGGCTGCAGAGGGCAGAGGGCCCACAGAAGACAGCTGTACGCAGGATCTTAATTCATGCTTAGGATCCATTTTAAACTGACAGGGATTCTCCCAAACCTGCATTCTGTATGACTCAAAGGCACCTTCTGTCTCCCTCTTCAGACCAGTCTCTAAACAATAGCTCATGGCCATTGTGTTTTGGTCAACAACCAGACAGATTTAACTTTCGATGGGATGAAAGGTAAATTCTGTTTGGCAGGCTCTACCAACCTTCCTTATAAGTCATTTCATATGATGGCTGGGCGCAGTGGCTCACACCTGTAATCCCAGCACTTTGGGAGGCTGAGGCGTGTAGATCACCTGAGGTCAGGAGTTCAAGGCCAGCCTGGCCAACATGGTGAAACCCTGGCTTTACTAAAAATACAAAAATTAGCCGGGTGTGGTTGTGGTTGCCTGTAATCCCAGCTGCTCGGGAGACTGAGGCAAGATAATTACTTTAGCCTGGAAGGTGAAGATTGCAGTGAGCCAAGATCGTGCTATTGCACTCCAGCCTGGGCAACAACAGAGAAAGTCCGGCTACAAAAAAAAGTCATTTTATGTCATATCATAATTCCAGACCAAAAAAATGCAGAGAAAGGAGCGGGGAGAGAGGGGAAGGAAAACCCAAGTCGATCTGATACCTTTCTTTAAGGAGCAGTCAATAGTTTATTTTCCCAGCTTTTGCTAACACTGTTCCTTGATAACTACCTCTTGAGGTGTGCCTGGCACTGCAGGTATACTGGACCAACCAGGAATAGAATCACCATATCACAGCCTGTCCTGCCCAGGGCTCTCCCAAATTTTTTGCATACCACATAGCCTGGTAGAAGAGAAGTGGCTGATGCTGCAGACCATCAAACCCTCTTTTTTTTGTTTGTTTTTTTGAGACAGACTCTCTCTGTTGCCCAGGATGGAATGCAGTGGCGCAATCTCGGCTCACTGCAACCTCCACCTCTCAGGTTCAAGTGATTATCTTGCCTCAGCCTCCCAAGTAGCTGGGACTACAGGTGCCTGCCACCATGCCCAGCTAATTTTTTTTTTTTTTTTTTTTTTTTTGTATTTTTAGTAGAGACGTGGTTTCACCATGTTGGCCAGGCTGATCTCTAAATCCTGACCTCATGATCCACCCACCTCAGCTTCCCAAAGTGCTGGGATTACAGCTGTGAGCTACCACGCCCGGCCTCAAACCCTTTTTTATCAAATGTTTGGATTCTTACACATACATCATTCAGGTTACTTAAAATAATGTGTTCAGGTCAGGCCTGGTGATTCACGCCTATATTCCCAGAGCTTTGGGAGGCCGGGCTGGGGAACTACTTGAGGCCAGGAGTTAAAGACCAGACTGGGCAACATAGCAAGACCCTGTCTCTACAAAAAATATAAAAATTAGCCAGGCATGGTAACGCATTTCTGTAGTCCCTCTGTTGGGAGGCTAAGGCAGGAAGATTGTTTGAGCCCTGGAGCTCGATGCTGCAGTGAGCTATGATCAAACCACTGCCTTCCAGCCTGGCCAGCACAGTGAGTCTCTAAATGATAATAATAAATAATAACATTGTGTTCATTCTCTAGAGAATAATCATGTCCAAGCTCTAAAAGATTGGGGCTGGAGGAAGCAAGCAAACAAAAAACCCACCAGGATAACCACTGTTTCTTAAGCCAACACTGGAACTCTGGCGTCTCTTATTACGTTTATTTTCCAGAGAATAAAATCCCTTCTTAATGGCAGCCCAGAGCTTTCTCTTCCATCGTCCCGCAGGGAGGGAGAGGTCCTGTCGCGTGTCTTTCTCGCCTCCTTGTGGTGAGAGGGAAGCAGCGCTCAGCTCGGAAGACGGCAGCTGCTGTTTGCTGTTGATACAGAAAGCAAGGTCGTTCTAGGGAATATTTAGACTTGATATTCAAGTGACTCTGTCTCCATGTCATGCAATGACCTCAGTAAAAGAGGACTGTGAGCACTGTTACCAGAGTCGTTTGAAGGCTTCAGACAATAATGAGCCAGATTCCCTTTGTGCATAAGGCTGGGAGGAGGTGGTGTTACCTCCATCGGTACATGAGTGCCATGGAGTGCAAGGGTAACCACAGTTCTAAATAAATCACCCTTGCCTGAGAGCGTGTCACCCACCAGAAGGGGGAGTTTCTATTCTGGCCCGCCGAGTTCATTTCTGGGTCTTCTTAATATTTTTGAATAGAGATATGCTAACCGAGCAGGACAAGGCATCACTCCTAATCTCCATGATCTAAACCTGGGCTTTTTTTTTTTTTTTTTTCCTACAAATTTACAAACTTTTTTTTTTTTTTTTTAAATGGAGTTTCACTCTTGTCACTCACGCTGGACTGCAAGGGTTTACTGCAACCTCTGCCTCCCAAGTTCAAGTGATTCTCCCGCCTCAGCCTCCCAAGTAGTTGGGATTAGCCACTACCCCCAGCTAATTTTTGCATTTTTAGTAGAGACGAGATTTCACCACGTTGGCCAGGCTGGTATTGAATACAAACTCTTTTAACTGACTCTGACTTTAAAAAAGCAAACATTGGCTGGATGTTGGTGGCTCATGTCTGTAATCCCAGCACTTTGGGAGGCTGAGGTGGGTGGATCATCTGAGGTCGGGAGATCGAGACCAGCCTGACCAACATGGAGAAACCCTGTCTCTACTAAAAATACAAAATTAGCCAGGCGTGGTGGCACAGGCCTGTAATCCCAGCTACTCAGGAGACTGAGGCAGGAGAATCACTTGAACCCGAAAGGTGGAAGTTGCAGTGAGCCAAGACTGTGCCATTGCACTCCAGCCTGGGCGATAGAGTGAGACCCCGTCTCAAAAAAAAAAAAAAAAGAAAAAAAGAAAGATCACATCTGTCTCTGATTTTTACAGTTGAGGAAATGGAGGCTAGGTGAAACGGCTTCCTGGAAGTCACACCAACTGCGCCGGAGCTCTGGGTTCAGCACACCGCTGTTCATCTCAGAGGCTGAGAAGCGGTGAAGGGCTTGTCACTGGCAAGTAGTGGTTTATTTCTCCTTGAAAAGTACGTGGCTAGAAATTGTGAGGAAAGGGAGGAGAAGGGAGGGAGAGGAAGGGAGAGCCTTTAGAGATGAAACTATGGGCTGTTTTTGAGTTGATTAAATAACGACGACTCCCAAACTTGTCTCAGTTCCTATAAGCCTGAAGTAAGGAATTCTGGGAATGAGTTTGAGGTCATTCTTGGACTTCAGCTTTCAGTTACAGAAAGCAACTTGCCTAGGCAGCTGTCAGTGGCTGCTTCCTCCATCGCTTCATTTTATTTCCAAGCTCCTTCAGTTTAGAGCTTGGCCTTCTCCTGTGGAAAAATGCTCTATGGGAAATTCCTGACCCTCACACCAGTCAAGAAAGCGGCTTCAATGGAAGGGACACCCAGGGCCCCAGGGGTCCATATCTGGCTCCATTTCAAGGACCGTGAATGGGAGACCCACCAATCACTAAGAACTTGGAGATGCTTTTATCTTCTAGGCTGAAACCGCCTTTGAAAGATGACATCAGTGAGGGAAGGCTAGTACGGCTGACTTCATCTTGCTTCTAGCCTCACAGGCTGGCTGGCTTTGCTCACATCTGTGCATAGGCCAAGTTAACCATGGGAGGAATTTAGTTTATAGTTTAGGTTGGAAGCAAGAATGATAATAGTCCCTCCCTAAAACTAACCCCTTCCTTGCTCAGGGGCCAAAAACTAATGAAAGGCCAAGAGATTACAATTATGGGAGAGTCCTGACCTCTGCTAAAATGGAGGAATAGTCTCTACAAATCCCTTATGGCCCAGGTGTCCTGTGACCGAAGTCACAAGAGTTGTGACCTCCTCAATTGCCCTTATAGATAACATCACTGCTATGGAACCTCAGATTGGTCTTTTGAGATGTTTTTCGGATATTTGCATTCTGGCAACTGACTGGCCCCACCCAGGATCATGATGCATGACTCAACCAGTCCTCAACCACTCAGAGGCAGACTTGTGCATAAGAACCGTTTTTCCACACCCCTATGATTTCACCACCAACCAGTTAGCAGCACCCATTCCCTAGTCCCCAGCCCAGCATACTGTCCTTGAGAAACCCTAACCCCAAGTCTTCTGGGAGACCGATTTGAGTGACAACTCCAGTTCTTTCACGTGGCCAGCCTCAAGTTCATTAAACTCTTGCATTTGCTCTGTCGCCAAGGCTGGAGTGCAGTGGTGCAATCTCAGCTCACTGCAATTTCCACCTCCTGGGTTCAAGCAATTCTCCTACCTCAGTCTCTTGAGTAGCTGGGATTACACGCTCCTGCCACCAATTCTCCTGCTTCAGCCTCTCTAGTAACTGGAATTGGAATTACAGGTGCAAACCACCACGGCTGGCTAATTTTTGTATTTTTAGTAGAGACAGAGTTTTGACATGTTGGCCAGGCTAGTATCAAACTCCTGGGCTCAAATGATCTGCCCACCTCAGCCTCCCAAAGTGCTGGTATTACAGACGCGAGGCACCGCACACGGCCTAAACTCTTTCTTTACTGCAGTACCACAGTCTCAGTGAACTGATTTATTCTGTAGCAGGCAGGAAGAACTAATCAGGCAATTTACAAGACTAAGAACGAGGAAGGTAGCTGTGACCTCCGCTGGGCCCCTGCCTTCTGGGCTAGAACTAAGTGGGTTTATCCAAACCCAGCATCTCCACCTGACCTTGCTCCTTCGAGCTCTACTGTGTTCAAGTCACAGCTGCATGGTGCTTTTGCTCTGGATAAAGAGAGGCAGTGGACACAGCAGGAAGTGCCCTGGGCTGAGAGTTGCCTTCACACCGGCTGTTGGCCTGGCTCTGGGTCACACTTCACTTAGCCCTATGGGTTGCCAAGTCCTCAGCTACAAATTAAACTGACCTGAGAAATGGCTTCTCAGGTACCTCCTGGCTCTAGGATTTGAAGCCTCTTTTGTGCTCACACTATGCAAGATAATGAAAAGGCTATTAAAATGGGGGCCTTGTTCTTGGTTCTTGCAGAGGCTCCAAAGACCTAGGTCACTGATTCTCCAACTTCAGCATGCATTAGAATCATCTGGACGGTTTGGAAAAACAGATTCATGGGCCCCATCCCACAGTTTATGATTTAGTAGGGTTGAGGTAGGGCCTGAGAATTTGTATTTCTTCTTTTTTTGAAGTGTTTGCAATTTTTATTACAATTACATAAAAATAAAATATATTTGAGTAGAAGCAGAAAACTAGAAGGCACTAACAAATAACAGTAACAGTGGTTATCTTTTAAAATAATAAAAAAGGTGGGGGCAGGGTGTGGTGGCTCATGCCTATAATCCTAGTGCATTGGGATGCTGAGGTGGAAGGATCGCTTGAGGTTAGGAGTTTGAGACCAGTCTGGGCAACATAGCAAGATGCCGTCACTACAAAAAATAAAAATAAAATAACATTTTAATGAGCAAAGGAAAATCAATTTGTTTTGTTTTGTTTTTGAGATGGAGTTTCAGTCTGTCACCCAGGCTGGAATGCAGTGGCACCATCTAGGTTCACTGCAACCTCCGCCTCCCGGGTTCAAGCAATTCTCCCAAGTAGCTGGGATCACAGGTGTGCCATCACCACGCCAGGTTAATTTTTTGTATTTTTATAGAGATGGGGATTTGCCATGTTGTCCGGGCTGGTCTTGAATGCCTGAGCTCAGGTGATCGGCCCACCTTGGCTTCCCAAAGTGCTGAGATTACAGGCCCAGTGTTTTCTTTAATGCTGAAAATTTCTGCTAATATTTCTGACTTTTTGCAAAACATCCTTTGTTGACATTCTACAAATACCATCCAGTAATGTTCCCAATACATTCTTCTTGTGGAGGGAGTTTATATTTCTTTTTGAATTTTGTAATATTTATTATTTCAGGAAGATTTTTCAGAGAAACCTGCTGACCTCTACTTGAGATATTAGATACCCTTGATTTGTTTTTCTCCCTCTTTAGTATAAACAATTAGAACCCAAGTGTCATTTGCTGAGATATCACATTTTTTCAATGCCTCTGAAATATTGTTATTTGGGGAAAGGTTGAAAATAATTTCAGTAGCTAGAGTTCTTGTCTTAATTTCTCCCAGCTTGTAGAGGCAAGCTGCTTTCTTTGCGGTCACAAATATCTGAAACAGATGGACAGTCACTGCAGGATGTATCAATAAGCCATCAATGGTTCCTTCCATGGCTTTCTTTCTCAAGTTCCCTGCATTTTTTACACCTTTAAATAATATGAATAGAAAGGGGGCACGGTGGCTCATGCCTGTAATCCCAGCACTTTGGGAGACTGAGGCAGGCGGATCACCTGAGGTCAAGAGTTTGAGACCAGCCTGGCCAACATGGTGAAATCCCATCTCTACTGAAAATACAAAAATTAACCAGGTGTGGTGATGCGTACCTGTAATCCCAGCTACTCAGGAGGCTGAGGCACGAGAATCGCTTGAACCCGGGAGGCAGAGGTTGCAGTGAGCCAAGATCACGCCACTGCACTCCAGTCTGGGTGACAAGGTGAGACTCTGTCTCAAAAAAAAAAAAAAAAAAAAAAAAAAATTGAACGGTCACTTGTCCAGTCTTTGGTGTGTCTCTTTCATGTCTTGTAAGTTCCCAGGTGATGCTGCTGCTGCTGACTGGGGACCACCGTTTGAGAACCTTTGGCCTGGAGCTGGAGGCACCGAGTATTCTCCAGTTCTTGCAAGACTTGCCAAGAGATTGGAACCCTGCTCTTCCAGCAGTAAGAAGGCTCCTGCAGGCAGACACCTACCCCTGTACCTGCGACAGATTCCGACATAACCTGTTTGCAGGGTTGGTCTCATAGAGACCGTTCAATGATAACAATATTCAAAGAGTGTGTGCAGTTTTCAGAGAGCTTCGTTTTGCTTCATTTGTTTCTCCTGACAATTCTATGATACAAGTACCGTATCTTCATTTTTGGAGAAAAGAAAGTCAAATCAAGTCTTTGATAAGTGTCATCGTCAAGACTGATGAGTGTCATGAAGCTACAAAGAGGTGGAGTGGGGACCCAGGACTCGCCCGGGTCTTTATTGGGGCACTTTTTTTTATTTTTTGAGATGGAGTCTTGCTGTGTCACCCAGGCTAGAGTGCAGTGGTGCCATCCCGACTCACTGCAACCTCTGCCTCCGGGTTCAAGTGATTCTCCTGCCTCAGCCTCCCGAGTAGCTGGGATTACAGGTGCCCACCACCATGACCTGCTAATTTTTTTGTATTTTTAGTACAGAGATGGGGTTTTACCATGTTGGCCAGGCTGGTCTTGAACCCCTGACCTCCAGTGATATGCCCACCTCAGCCTCCCAAAGTGCTGGGATGATAGGGGTGAGCCACCACTCGTGGCCCCATTCTTGGATTTTATGCACTCCATCAACTACCTTCTCACCTAAATGTGGTTGGGTAGCTTTGGTGAAAGGCCTCGCTTTTTTTTTTTTTTTTCATTGAGAAAATAATTTCAATATGTAATTCTTCATCTTACATAGTAGCATAAGAAAATGCACCACGTTCTGCAGAAATTTCAGAATTCTGGGAATAAGAGTGAGGAAAATTCAGAGGCTACAATATTCAGTACCTTAAACTCCAAAAGACAAGGTTCCAACCTGAAGATTAATATTTACATATATGCGGCTGAGTGTAGTGGCTCACAACACACCTGTAATCCCCAGTGCTTTGCGGGGCTGAGGCAGGAGAATTGCTTGAGCCCAGAAATTTAAGACCAGTCTGGGTAACATAGTGAGACCTCATCTCTACCAAAAAATTTAAAAATTAGCAGAAAGCGATGCCGTGCACCTGTGGTCCTAGCTACTTGGGAGGCTGAAGTGGGAGGATCACTTGAGCCCAGGAATTCAAGGATGCAGTGAGCTATGATTGCAACATTGCCCTCCAGCCTGGGTGACAGAGGGAGGCTCTCGCTCTCTTGCTCTCTCTCTCTCTCTCTCTCTCTCTTTTGAGACAGATTTTTGCTCTCGTTGCCCAGGTGCCCAGGCTGGTGCGATCTTAGCTCTGCAACCTCCAGTATGCACGTTCTCTAAGAATTAATTAATTAATTTAATTGATTTTTAAAAACCATTTGGTAAGCTGTAAAGATCCGTTACTAGTAGTCTATGAGACCAGCAGAAGGGACTGTGAATAGGGGAATGAGCTCAAAGGAAGAACAAGGGAGAGGAGCTGAAGACAGACTTCTGCTCACAGTTGTGCCTAAAGGCTACCATAGCTGTCTTTGGAATACCTGTCTCCCCAAATACAGTTATATTGCCGCTGTTTGGTGTGTTCTATCGGCAGCATTGCGGTATGACTTACTCTAAACTGAAATGTTTCGAACTCTTTGCTCATGTTCCCTGGGTTGCTGACAAACAATCTACAGTAATGCCAGGCGCTACCAGCACTTGGGATGCCAGGCCATTAGGCTACAGGGCCCCGCCCCTCTAGGGAGCTGTTTTCTCCGCGCCCCGAGCTATGGGCACGGGAGAGAGGAGGCAGGGGTAGAAACTGCCCCTAATGCAATGCTTTTGGTTTTTTCTTTTCTTCAAAAATTGCACGAAGGTAAAGCAAAGCTGTAGTTGATGCAGGCGTGCTGTGTAGACGTTTGCAGTCCCACCCTCACTGTGCACTCATTGGATCGGGACGCAATCCCAAGGCAAGGATGGGGGTGTCTCCTAATGTGCTTCCTTTCCACTGGGGTGAGGCCCAGCCAAGCAATGGTCTATTTGGAAAAAATACAAGGACGTTTGCTCTCCTACCTGGAACTGACCTTTGAACTTAGAAGAAAATGAATAAACATATAAAAAGAAAAAAATGAATAAACACAACAGAGTTAGGTTATTACACAGTGAGGTTCGTTTTCCTCTAAAGTAACAAGAGTCACACCATGCATGTTGGAGTCTGATACACTCTCTGTTCCTCCTTCCTGCTGTGGGTTCCCCACTTATAACTTTATGAGCTCAGGATGAAATGTCAACTTGAACTTTAGCGTTTGTGGCACAACCAACTCTAACTCAGTTTAAGCATATTTTTTTATTTGATTGAGTGTTTCAATTTACTCTGCACTTCCTGAGGTTCTTGGGTTAAAACAACATGATCTAATGCAATAAAAACTAGCAAGAATATCTATTTATTCTTTATTTCCAGTAGCACAAGGGCAATTGAACCTCCCCAAAGCATACCTAAACAGTGTTAATAGGCCTGCATGCTAAATGATTTTCTCTCCTTTCTTGGTGCTCACACATTCAATTAAGAAATTCCTCAGTTTTGCAATGGCGTGTTACCAGCCTGGGTGACAGAGCAAAAAAAGAAAAAAGAAAATACCCAGAGTGACAGGAGAGTGAGGCTAGGAAGGGAGGCCCCCCGGTGAGGGGTACTGGAGCCCAGACGTGGGCGGTGGGAAGGAACCAATCACATGAGATTCGGGGATCATTCCGGGCGGAGGAAACGGCTGGAGATAGCAGAGCCGATCTGCACTAACCGTGCTGGGTGCAGATACCTAGAGGAAGCGTGAGAGGTGCTCTGACAAAGGAGGGCACACACCGGCAGCAGGTAGGAGAAATCGGTGCAAGGTGGGGTGGAGGTGGGCAGAGGAAAGAGCTGTCAGGGAGGGCTCTGGGTCAGCTTGCCAGCTGCGGTGAGCCACCCAGTGACCCCGAGTCCTTGCCAAGCTGCTGCTTTTTATCTTTTTTTTTTTTTTTTTTGAGATGGAGTTTTGCTCTGATTGCCCAGGCTGGAGTTCAATGGCGTGATCTTGGCTCACTGCAACCTCCACCTCCCGGGATCAAGCGATTCTCCTGCCTCAGCCTGCCAAGTAGCTGGGATTACAGGGATGTGCCACCACACCCAGCTATTTTTTGTATTTTTAGTGGAGACGGTGTTTGTCCATGTTGATCAGGCTGGTGTTGAACTCCGGACCTTAGGTGATCTGCCTGCCTCAGCCTCCCAAAGTGTTGGGATTACAGGCGTGAGCCACTGTGCCTGGCCCGACCTGCTTCTTAGGAGAAGGCTGATGCTGTCTATGAATCAAAACAGCTACTGTGCATGCTTCAGAGGGAGCTCCGCGAAGGCGGTCGAGGGCCTCAAGTGTTTCCATTCTAGGGTGGCTTTGTGCCAATATATCCTGGACGCAAAATCAAGCCTCTGTCCATCAGGTATAAGTACATGTATGCTACAGAATGGACTCTGGAGGCCAATGCAGAAGCCTCCTGTGCTTCAGCCTGTGACACTGGCCCTCTCTCAACATGTGGGTGCTGTCCACCTCCCTAACTCTGCAAAAGAAGCCACTGTCCACCCACACCCAGGTGGCGTTGCAAACAGGGTGGCCAGGGCAGAGGCAGAAGAGGTTCTCGAGAGGACGAAGCCAGCAGTGGCTCAGTTGTGGAGAGAAGTGAGTCACTGTAGCTAACTAGCCAGCACGTTGTATGTACTTGCACAGTGTCAGGCCCTGCACTCCGGGCTTCTGTCACCTGTATCCCTGCCAGTCATCCTACGTAGGATAAAACAAAACCCAGCCTTCTCTGGGTCAAGTTGCTTGTCCATGGTAATCAACGAGGAGGGGATAGGATGAGGGTTTGAATTCAGTAGGTCAGATTCTTGAGAAAATGTACTTAACACCTTGCCCCGCAAAGAGCCTTGTTCGTTAAGGTAAGTTCTCTGTCATTTCCCCTTTCCTATGTCTTTAGAGGTTTTCTTGAAGTTCTGACATTTACTTTGAAAGTACAACCACCCTTCTCTTGCGCCATCCCTAGTTTCCAGGGAGGCTTCTCACCGGCTAGGACCAGCTTGCTGAATGCAGCCCAACACTGCCACCTGGTGTTGGAGGCCCAGGACATGCCCAGTGGCCACCACAGACATGGGCTGAGACCAAAGTGATCCTGATCACAGCTTTAAAAGGTTTTGTTGTTGTTGTTGTTTCTTTCTGACTGCAAAAGAACATGCTCATTGCAAAACGTTAAGTATACTTATAGGGAGTAATTGGAAAAGCCTGCTTGCACAATAGAACGTGAAATCTACTCTGTTTTGACCTCCATAGGGATAGTTCTCTAATTGTTCTCATCCCCCAATTCCATCAGATTGTGTTTGTTTTTGTGATGACAGTATTTTTTTTCTTTCTTTTTTTTTTTTTTTTTTGCCACAGAGTCTTGCTCTGTCACCCAGGCTGGAGAGCAATGGTGCGATCTCGGCTCACTGCAACCTCCACCTCTCAGGTTCAAGCAATTCTCTTGCCTCAGTCTTGCGAGTGGCTGGGACTAAAGGCATGCACCACTATGCCTGGCTAATTTTTGTATTTTTAGCACACATGGGGTTTCACCATGTTGCCCAGTCTGGTCTCCAACTCCTGACCACAGGTGATCTGCCTGCCTTGGCCTCCCAAAGTGCTGTGATTACAGGTGCGAGCCACCATGCCCAGCCTATTATGGTTATGGAGGATAATGGCCTTATTCCCAGGAGAGTCACACTAAAGTGTGTAGGGATATGTCCCACCATGTCTGCAATTGGCTTTCAAATGGTTTGAACAAGAGAGCAGACAGAGATGGAGAAAGAGAGGTAGAGAAATAGGACTATGTTAATCATTGAATCTTGATGGGGAATATACAAGTAGGTGCTCATTGTATAGTTCTTTAAACTTTTTATACGTTTGCTATTTTTCAAAATAAGAAGTCACAAGCATCACTGAGTTGAGTGAGGAGAGAGGAGAGACAGCCCGAATGTCAAACATCCACACGTAGGAAAGCTGACGTGAGTGCCCTTCCATATGAGTGGGACTCCTAGGCACTGCATGTTGCTGACTAGTGAACTGAATGATGGAGGATGGATTCCAGCCTCCACCCTCAATGGCGGCATGAGATCTTCTTGGATACACAGTCTTCCCCTGCCTGAGAAGCTCAGTGGCTCCAACCAAACAAAACATGGCGAAGCTCACACAGCGTTAAATGCAGTTCACCAGAGTGATTTGCAGCAAGAACCTCCTATTATGACCATCATCAGTGATTCTTTGGAAGCAGAGAAGGGGGTCCCCATGATGAATGGCTGCCAAGGCATCAGTGCAAAGGCTTTGCATTTGCCCTGCAGTTTGTGTTGACCTCGTCCCCAGGCAGTTTTCCTTTTTGCTGGTTCAACTACATGGGAACAGCTTAGTTCCTTCCTCTAGTGCTGGACACGACACACTTCTCTTTCTAGGTTCTCACCTTCATTCTCTACTATCAACTTTTCTATCACTTCTCTATTTTTACCCTAAAGCAGGAAATGCTAGCTCCTAGCAAAGCCCACATGGAAAATAACAGTAGGTAAAGAGACCCAATTAAGATTCCCAAAATGCCAGTTGATGTCTTCTCTTGCAGGTTTGGGGCAGAGGAGGACAGGCCCGTGTGGAAGAAGTAGAATGAAAAGATCCTACCAGGATCGTGGGAACCAGAGAGTGCCACCATGTCTGAAGTTAATCGCTCCAGTCACCTGGTAAATTCTTCTGGGAGACCTGCATTTAACCAAAGTAAATGTTGAAAAAATGTTGCAATTAGTTCACATCATTGGAAACCCCACTGAGGGAAAGCGGGGAAAGGGATTTTGTTATGAAGCCTCTCCTTCCCCAGGCCTGACTGCAGGGCTCCGCAGTTATGACCTCGTTCCTGTGAGATTTCTCGAAGGAAATTCACACTGCGTTCAAACTGGAAATGGTTTTTTGCACATTTAAAAGAGGACCCTAGGCCAGATGCAGTGTTTCATGCCTGTAATCCCAGCACTTTGGGTAGCCGAGGCAGGTGGATCACCTGAGGTCAGGAGTTGAGACCAGCCTGGCTAAATGGTGAAACGCCATCTCTGCAAAAACACATTAGCTGGGCATGATGGCGGGTGCCTGAAATCCCAGCTACTTGGGAGGCTGAGGCAGGAGAATCACTTGAATCCAGGAGGCAGAGGCTGCAGTGAGTCAAGATGGTTGCAGTGAGCTCAAACCTGGGAGGCAGAGGATGCAGTAAGCCCAGGCTGCACTCCACCCTGGGGAACAGAGACTCCGTCAAAAAAATAATAATAATAAAAATAAAAATCATTAACTAGACAGCCTATAGTGCTATAGAACACTTTTATTTCTCACATCTAGCTGTAATTTTTATATCCTTTAACCAATTAATCAATCAATTTCTTCCTATCCCCTCTCCCATTCCCAGCCTCTAGTAACCACTTTCTATCATATCAACTTGCTCAGGTTCTGCATATGAGGAGCATGTATCTTTCTGTTCCTGGCTTATTTACTTAACATAATGTCCTCCAGGGAATGACACGATTTCATTTTTCTTACGGCCAAATAGTATTCCATTGTGTACCACACTTTTATTCATCTTCTGATAGACACTTCAGTTGATTCCCTATCTCGGCTACTGTGACTAGTGCTTGCTGCAGTAAACATGGGGTTGCAGATATCTCTTTGATATACCGCTTTTCCTTCCTTTAGGTGTAGGAAATGCCAAGAGAGGAATTGCTGGATCATAGGGGTAGTTTTATTCGTAGTTTGGGTTTTGGTTTTGCTTTTTCAGACAGTGTCTTGCTGTGTTGCCCAGGCTAGAGTGCAGTGTCATGATCTCAGCTCACTGCCATCTCTGGCTCCCGGGTTCAAGCAATTCTCTTGCATCAGCCTCCCAAGTAGCTGGGATTATGGGCATGCACCACTGTGGCTGGCCCTATTTGTAGTTTTTTAGGGAACCTCCATACTGCTCTCCATAGTGTCTGTACTAGTGTCACATCCCACCAAACGTGACTGAGCTCCGTTTCCTCCAGGCCTTGCCAGCATGCTGTCATCTGACAATAGACATTTGATGATAGTCAAAGTGGAGTGAGTATTTTGTGTTTTGATTTCCATGTTCCTGATTAATGGTACTGAGCATTTTTTTTTTTTTTAACACAACTGTATTTTAGATAGTACCTTTGGAACTTTTATACTTGTGAAACAGGTACAGACAAGTGTGGCCTGAAATTACTCTGACATTTTAAAAGCGAGAGCCCTCACCAACCACAGTAGTATTTTTGGTTTATCACTTTAACAGTTTTAGCTCACAAAGGGAATACAATGTCAAGGCATCAAAACGTGGGGGCAAAAAGTGAAATTTAAAAGGCTCATCAATAAATAACTGTTGATTCTCCAACATGTGTTGATTCTTCTAGGTGATAGGGATATATAAAACAAAAATGACAAAAATCAGTGTGCTTACATTCTGTTGTCTCAAGCCTTTGAAATGCCTAAAAGTGTAAGACACATTTCATACTAGCACACCTACATATGCTGATCAAACTGGACAATTAACAGAAGACATCTTAAAAAAGGAAGATGCTTGTTTATGGGGGCAAAAATGGTATCCAGTGCCCGTTCAATCTTCTCATCCATTGCAAAGGCAGGCAATTCTTATATCCTAGCTATTTTAAGATTAGGTGTGGGTAGTCCAGATGTTCTGTCAGTGACACAGCTTAGAATGTGATGAGTGCCTGGTTCCTGTTCTAAAAACCAGAAAGGGACTGGTTGGATGTCAAGGCATTTTCTGAACCACACACAGTTCAGTCCCACCTAGTGAAACCAGGCCAATCTCCAGCCCCCATGCCTCACCCTATCCTAGCCTTAGAAAACAGTTTCACTTCCTACCAGTCCATCTCCCCAAGACTGTCATATCAGAAGCAGCATCTCATTTCTCATTGGCTTATTTACTCCTAACATGTGTTCATAAGAGGCTATGATTACTGGTTCAGTTGGTTACTCTTGCTTAGAGACATTTCATAATGCTAACAATTCAAGACAGGTTTGCAGTTAGGTTTTGGTGACCAATTGTAAAGTGTAATCATTTCTTTAAAAAAAAAAAAAAAAAAAAAAAAAAAAGCTATTTGCTGTTCCTTTTCTATCTCCCAAGGTGAAGGGACCAAAATTAAAACGAAGAAAAAATTCAGTAACCTCTTTACATCTTCACAAGTTTGGATTCTGTCCAAAGCCCTTTAAACATTCAGAATTCACTCAACACATCTGCTATGTACCACGCAGTGTTTTTTAGAAGAAAATGAGCCAAGAAATGTGATGGAGGGTGTTTCTAGATGGTCTGAGCCATCAGGAAAGCCTTTTTTAAAAAAGGAAATGAAGTCTCACCAAGGCTGGTCTCAAACTGGAGCTCAAGCAATCCTTCCACCTCAACCTCCCAAGTGCTAGAATTAAAAAGGGTGAGCCACTGCACCTGGCCCAGGAAAGGCATCTTGGAGGAGCCTGATGAACAGGCAGCATGTTGTGTCAATTTCTACCAAGAGCTTTCCAGGCAGAGGAAATGCAAACTGCAAGGAGAGACTGCAGTGATGAAAATGTGGCAATATTCAGGGGCTTGAACATGTAAGCATGGTAGAAGCTCTGGGTTTTGTTCTGAGTGGGAATCATTGCAGGATTAGGAACAGAACAGCCCAGTGTCTCCATTTCACTCTGCTGGCTGAATGGAGAACCGGTTGTGTATGTGCAGGGGCAGGGTGGAGAGGGCCTTGGGACATTTGAGCCGAAGCAAAGGTTAGGAGGTTGTGGCAGGGATTTGGTTCAAAGATCATCGTAGAGAGGTAAACACTAGGGAAATACATTTTCAAAGGCAGAGCTTGTGGGTCTTGATAGATTAAATACAGTGTTAGAGAAAAAGATGATTTGGATTTTGGGCAACTGCAAGAATGATGGTGGCAATTACTAAAAAACTGAAAGACGAGAATAATCTGAGGCACAAACCGTTGAGTTCTTTTTGGAGCACGTGCCGTGTTAAGAAAAGCATCTAAGTGGACTGTTTTTGGGAACTCAAGAGAGATCAGGGCTGGAGATAATCTGGATGTAAAGTAGAACATGCAAGGGATTTTTAAGAGCCTGGATGAGATCATCTTGGCAGGCTGCACTTCAGGGCACTGTCAAAGGTCACGATCAGAAAAAGGAGGGTACTGCAAATTAGAGCAGGACCTAAAGAATCCCAACTTTGGCCGGGCGCAGTGGCTCACGCCTGTAATTCCAGCACTTTGGGAGGCCGAGGCGGGTGGATCACAAGGTCAAGAGATCGAGACCATCCTGGTCAACATGGTGAAACCCCGTCTCTACTAAAAATGCAAAAATTAGCTGGGCGTGGTGGCGTGCGCCTGTAATCCCAGCTACTCGGGAGGCTGAGGCAGGAGAATTGCTTGAACCCAGGAGGCGGAGGTTGCAGTGAGCCGAGATTGCGCCATTGCACTGCAGCCTGGGTAACAAGAGCGGAACTCCGTCTCAAAAAATAAATAAATAAATAAAAACCAACTTTACACCGTAATTTTCACTCAAATGGTGCACTTAATGAGAAACTACTGAAATACACTAAAATTTTAGCAGTAATCTGGCAAATTTCCTTACTCAAATGCAAATTACGCATTCTAAGACTGTTTCAAAACACAGTTCTGAAATAACTGCACAATATAGTCAAAACATATTTATTACTTTTCAGTGTCATTTTGTACACTCCTGTACAAATACAAGAATATAGCCGTATTTACAGGTATTGAAAAGAAATCTGTATATTCAAACCCAACATCTAAATACAGTAACCGGAAGTCCTGAACAATAGTTCTGGTGCGCAGAATTACTTCCCACATTACCCTCTCCCCTTTAAAACAGTCCCTCAAAGATATGGTGGTTTTTGAACAGAATAAACTATTTTGGAAATGGGTAACAATTCCTTGCAAAGTTTTAAACACCTCCTTCCCAAGATTTTACAAGTGTGAAACATAGAAGATTTGTAAGAAAAAATTTGGGCTGTTAAAAGCAGCATGTCTTGAAACAGGGCTGAAGCATGTTTTTAATCTGGAATTACAGTCTTTAAAATCAGGTTAGACAAGTTAGAAAAGCAAAAAGCGTAGGAAAGCTGGTTCTTCCGGGGAGTCTCTAACTTTCTTTTGTCAAATATACTGTTACAGTATCACGTTAAAAGTCTGAATGTGGAGTACTAACCTTTTAAAAGCCACTCAAGTTCCCTAGGGGCTATTCAGTATTTCTATTTTCAAATTATCTGAACCAAGGTACACATTCAAATCCATGGCAATATGCCAACTAGATAAGGTATATACCAAAATACTATGCTTGTTTTAATAGGTATTCCCCAGTTACATCAAAGAGGTTAAGAGCTGGATACCATGTCTGTATTAAAGTGCAGTATTTAAAGTATTTCCACAAAAGTTTAAGTTTTGTTTAAAAATTCACTACTGGCCAGGCGCAGTGGCTCACGCCTGCAATCTCTGCACTTTGGGAGGCTGAGGCAGGCAAATCACCTGAGGTTGGGAGTTTTGAGACCAGCCTGACCAAAATGGAGAAACCCTGTCTCTACTAAAAATACAAAATTAGCTAGGCGTGGTAGCGCAGTCTGTAATCCCAGCTACTCTGGAGGCTGAGGCAGAAGAATCGCTTGAACCTGGAAGGCATTCAAGTTGCGGTGAGCTGAGATTGCACTACGGTGAAAGTCGGTTTCAAAAAACAAAACAAAAAATAACTACTAAATGTCAAACTAGGCGTCTTCTCCTAAAGGTATGTGACTAATTCATTTAGGGATATAAACTTTTTTAAAAAAACGAAACAGAGCTACACAGACCAGTAGACTATTGCAAATCAAATTCAAATTTACCTAAATCACAAGTTGCCATCTGATCAGGAAACATTTGCCTATTACAACAAATCGCTCGCTTCTTTCCAAAGAAGGTACAGTAAGGTTTCTAGCCTAACACAGCAATTTGGCGTTTCATTTACATGCACCCTAATTCAGCAGATGTTAACAATCTCACAGAGGTATGAACATTCCATGACAATAAATTCATGACATTGTCTTTTCTTACATTTTAAAAGTATTCTTAAATTACAGGAGAATATAAGCTTCCAGTATAAAATTCTAATTCCTTTTAATTACACTGGAACATTTTTGTATTTTAGAAAACACCAACAGTATCACTTAGTTAACTTTTTGAGCTTACTGAAAAGCCTGAATATTTAACTTCTATACTTTAAATATGCTTAAAACACAAGAGCAATTTTGAAAGTTATGTTACTATCCCAGAATATAGTGATATTTACATTGATGTCTAACACAAAAAATATGCTCTTGGTGCTGGCAGTTTTGGAAACATTTATCTTCCCCAACAGAAAAAAGCGAACAAACAAAAAAATCACCAGAAAACCCCAAACCAATTAAGAAAAAAAAAAAAAAAAAGAAAGAAAATCCAAAAAAAAACCCCAAGAAAACTTCACTAAATCAGACGGCAATATTTTAATGGTGAAAGTGTTTTGGGGGGGAAAGTACTTTTTTTTCATGTGGAAACCCTTGTGATTTGATACATTACTGGCAGTGTGAAGCTAAGGCCACGTGACTAATATTTTAGCAAAGCAAAAAAAAGTCAAGGTAATTTTATAGTAGCAATAGTTTCTTTTTTTATTTTAATATACTTTAGGAAACAATATACAAAGCTGCGCTTTCCTGCTATTTCTAGATAACAGCAGGAAGCTCCAATTACACAAATTGAGCGTTTTGTGATGGCTAAGAACAGCAGTCAGCACCAGACTTGAACAGTTAGCTACAACACAAACATCCTTCCAAATGAAATGTCGTAATAGCAAGACAGGTAAACCAGGGTTTAACAAATGACAACCACTTGGGAAGTGACTTAATCATTCTTGTTGAATTCCGTATTTCGTTAAATATCTTATACACAATTTCCTGTTAATATGCTTTAAACAAAACCTCCCTTAAGGAATTATTTCAATTAAGTATAAATATTCAACAAGAATAGTTCTGATAAAGAATCCCCAGGTAGTTCAAATTCTAATGTGCATTGACCGAAGGAAAAGAAAAATAACAATTTTTGTTTGTTTTAACATGTTTATTACAACAGATACAATTCACATCTGACTAGCTCTGTTTCCTCTTTCCCCTCCCACAACCATGTTCATTGGGCCATTTCCTTATATTTGAGCAATCAATGTACTTTCAGCACACATGCCTGTCCAGCAGTACTTTTAAAAGTCCATTCTTACAGGGTGCAAATGGATTTCAATAATTTATACAAACAAGTAGGTTATGCTCAATCACTGCAATTTTAAGCTACTGTACACAGGAATGAAAAGGTTATAGAAAAGTGCCATAGCAACAGTGCCTTAAGAAAGGAGATAAAGAGGAGCCTTACAAAAATGGATAAAATAAGATCAAGAATTTCAGAGGGAAATGGAACACATGGGAAATGAAAAACATTTCTCTGCAAAACAAATGGAGAAGCACTGCTCTTGATCAGGTGCAAGTGTGGAAACAGTTGTTTCATGATATTTTGTACACTGCCCGTATGTTCAAAATCGTATCTTCAGACACAGATCGCCTGGCGCTTGCACTGAATTTTTGAAAATGCAAGATTTCTGAATGATAAATTAACCCCCCAATTTTTTTTTTTTTTTAAAAAAGCTAATTTTGCAGACAGGTTTACATGTAAAAGGCTAGATATTTAGCCACCTCAGCATTGATTAGTTTTGGATGTCTAAGCTCTGTTACACATGGCTTCCCATGGCTTCACTCTACAAAACATATTTACAACGTGAAGAATACATCTACAAGAAATCTACATTTCAAGGGTTTTACAAATCAATCTTGTATCGTTCCCCTGAATTGACTCTCTCAGACCCCGTCCCCTTGTCATTTCCTTTGCCCAGCTTAACGGTCCAAAGTCTACTTAAATGCAGCTCAAAAATGTTAAGATTGGGCAACAGATTTACAGTTCCTGTTCTCAAAACCATGTGCAATTATTCACATCTTCACACCATGAAGGAATTCTGATTTTTTAGCTTTTCAAGTTCCTTAATTTGTTGTCTCAAAAATAGTATCCTGAAAAACATAAAGCAGACATTAAAACCTGTGTATATATCCAAATATTACAGAAACCCAAGCTTTTATCATTACAAATCTTTAAAATTAAAACAAGTAATTTCTAAGGCTAAATAATTAAAATTAACTATAAGTTAGTTTATAGTTAAGACAAAGTAAACATTTAATACATAGTATCTATTAAAAGTATGAGGATGATGAAAGAATGCATTCATTTTCTAACTTTTCTTTTTTAAGACAGAGTCTTGTTCTGTCACCCAGGCTGGAGTGCAGTGGCATAACCTTCACCTCCCGGGTTCAAGCAATTCTCTCTGCCTCAGCCTCCCAAGTAGCTGGGAGATTACAGGCACCCGTCCTTATGCTTGGCTAATTTTTATAGTTTTAGCAAAGATGAGATTTTGCCATGTTGGCCAGGCTGGTCTTCAAACTGCTGACCTCAAGTGATCCACCCACGCTGGCCTCCCAAAGTGCTGGGACAGGAGTGAGCCTGGCCTTTTCTAACAATTTCTTAATAATTACTTTGGCTACAACAACTGACTTAAATAAACCTACACTGCATGTTTTCTGGCCCACTATATAGTAAAGAGTAGAATTAACTAGGGGCAAGAGATTAACCATTTGGAAGAGCAATTCTCAATGTAGATGTGGGTACATTAAAAGCCCAAAACCAAAAAATGAGAAACACAAACCCCAGTTACCCAGATTCTCATAAACGTAAAAATCTTTCCTCTTTTTACTCCTCAATTCTGGAAACAAAAATATTTATTGCCGGTACCCATAAATTAGGCATAATCAGGCTTGATATTCGACTGTGTATGTTGTTTTTCTAAGATGCAATAATGAATAATTTCCTAAAAGTCAAATGATGTAACAGGCTAAAATGAAGATTGTTATGTTAGAACTACTTTCAGAACAATCTGAGAGTACAAGAACCCAAGTTGCCACTCAGAAACATAAAGCCATTGCAAATTTGTCCTCAATTCTATAAATAGGCATTAAAAAAAAATAGCTATGGTATTATTATTGTGACCTAGATAATCTACCTGAGTAAAACACCAGATTAAGAAATGCAAGTCAAGAGTTCAGGTGAAAAATACTAAGACAGCAGATATTAGTATCTTGTTGGACAAATGCTTTCTATACTTTTCAAGGGGTCTATTGATACAAGGATAAATAATCTGAAATTTCTATGGAAACAAATACTATCCTCAGCAACAGAGGTCATTTATAATTAGTTGTAGCCAATATTTCACTTTTTCAATAATGTATTACGGCTTATAAAGTTATGAGAAAAGTCTAATGAAGCATTCATCATGGGTTAAGAGAAAATTACAGGCTTTATCCTTCACCAGGAATATTATTAAATTATGAAAATGTAGTGACAGAATTTGATCGTTGTATCAAAGAGAACTTTACATTTCACAAATAAAATGTGACTTACATTGTTTAGTTTAAGAGCCATAATCTGAGAAACATAAAAATATATTTCAGTGAAAAACTTACCTTTGCTCTCGCAAAGTTGCTTGAATTTCACATACTCGGACTAAAGATCTTAAATTTTTTAATTCAGTACAAATTTCTGACATGTGAACACTTCCCAAGTTATGCGCTTCTTCACGTAATCTTGAGGCCTGTAATTAATGAACGAAACATAAAATATATTATAAATAACATGAACATACACAAAATAAAACATTAAATTTCTCAGCAGAGTTTTATACTAAGATTAAAGAATAATCCTTTTTCCTTAAATACACAAAAATGCTGGTGAATCTAACAGGAAAAATGAATTTCTTTTAAGAAACTGTCTCTAAGGGTGGACGGTACCTATTTCAAGATTTCCCTTCCAAGTTGCAGAATTTCCAATCTCAAGCTTACACAGCACTTAAGAAAGAAGGACTCATAATTTGTGGTTAATAAAGATGCTGGGTGAGCCAGAGTGTCATTCCTCCAAGTTCAGGTATTAAATATTGATTAAAGAACCTCACTATACTCCTGTATCATAAGACACACAACATATTTTCTGTAAACTTTCACAACACCCCAGATGGTTACTTATCTGGCAAAAAGAAAGAGGCAAATGGCAGTAACTGGAATGTCTTAAGGTCTCTCATTCCAAATTAAAAATGTTTCCTAACTTCCAGTTGCTAGCCTGGTGGAAGAGTCACAGAAAATTAACAGTTCTTTTTTTTGTTGTTGTTTTGAGACAGGTCTCACTCTGTTACCCAGGCTGAAGTGCAGTGGAGCGATCTCAGCTCACTGCAACCTCCGCCTCCTAGGTTCAAGTGATTCTGGTGCCTCAGGCTCCCAAGTAGCTGGAATTACAAGCGCATGCCACCACACCTGGTTACTTTTTGCACCTATGGTTAGAGATAGAGTTTCACCATGTTAGCCAGGCTACTCTTGAACTCCTGGCCTCAAGTGATCCACCTGCCTCGGCCTTCCAAAGTGTTGGGATTACAGGTATGAGCCACTGCATTTGTCCAGATACTATCATAGCAGCTGAGTGGTAAAAGTACACTGGCTTCGAGCCACATCACTCTGTTAACTGGATGACCTTGGGATAACCTACTTGGTCTTAAGGATTTCAATGGCAAAATGAGAAAACACTATCTGCACTGCGTAGCTGTTTTAAGCGGCAAAGAAAATAAATGTAAGGCACAGAGTTAACTGCTGAGTACTTGACAACAGTGGCTATAATTATGTTAAAATATTTTGTAAAACCAAAACAGTTACCTTATATATCAAATTTTTTTTGAATGACTACAAAGATCAAGTTAAAGATTCGTTATTTTTAAATATTGCTTGAATTCAGTGGTCTACATTAGATTTCCTGGAAGTTGACTGAAGTTCTGTTTTGCTAATCACTTAAGTAGGCTGTAGATAACATACCTGCTTCTCTGCATGATCTGCAGGCCATCCTTGAACATGTTTTATGAGATTTTCATTGAAGTGTGCTGCTAGTGCAGGCGTGAATGAACACGTGGGTCGGGAAGATGAATTCTGTGGTACAACTGTAGCATTTGATGCATTACTATTGGAAGTATGATTTGGACCAGGTGATGGACTTCTCTGGCTACTAGAAAACAGAAATGAATGTGCAGTTTGTTTAAAAGTAGTTTCTAGGTATCCTGGAAACTGCATGTTAATACCTTTTATTAACGTAAAGATATCCAAATTCCTAGGAAAAATTTGTTATTTTAATGTCAAAGAGAATTAACAATCCAAATATATTATTCCTCAAAATACTTCAGGGGGGTAAAGCCTTTTTAACACTACTGTCAGAGTCCAATGTAAACTGTACTCACCAAATCTGAGAGCAGAACCTGTTAACTTTGTGTACTACAAACACTAATAATATAACTAAAAAATGATCACATTTTAACAGCTGTAGATATAATACGCATCTGAAGGCTGTGTCTCATACATATCTAGATAAGAAGGGGAAATACATATTGCCTTGGTTCAGCACTGGAACTTCTGAATCAGAGGGTAAAATAATGTGAAGGAAAATACAGACATTTTATTGGATAGCACTGAACAAGCATAGTGGCAAAACAAGGGCAAAAACAAAACTCAGATTGTTTATCTTCTTTTAAAACTGAATGGTTTGGGCCAGGGTTGGGGATATGGTGGTGAGAACCAAAAAATTTAATCACCCAAGTTGATCTCCTACCTGCTTGACCAGACTTGGCTCTGAATAAATTTCAGTTATTTCCAAAAACTAAATCTCCCAAAGGATGAAGAGTTTTCATCACTGAGGATATTTAAAATAATACTGCAGCCTCTAAAGACAATTTAAAAGAAGAATTTCCAAAAAATGTGCTGCGCAATGGCAACACTGCTGGAGTAAGTAGACAGCTTCCCGAGGTGATTATTTTGAAGGGAAGAACTCTCTTTTGGAGGTGTAAGTTGAAATGCTTGTTTAGAAAACAACAATAAAAACAGTTCAATTATTTTTCCACCTCATAGCATGAAATAAAAAATAGGAAAATCAATCGAATGAAAACATTCAACAAATTTCATTTAAATTTGTATTATTAATGAACAAGAAACGTGCTAATACAATACAGTGGTATAGAACTATCTAAAAAGCCATCTGTATACGGTCAGCATTAGACTATCAGGAAAGCCTCACTATATATACAAGTTGGGAAACAGCCCAAGTTTTAGATATGAGACTTTGGCTTCATCAATATACTCAAATCAAAACTTATATGAGGAGGTTAAAAAGTGATGTAATTCCAACAAATATTATAGAATCACGTGCCTTTCTGGTATAAGTATCACAAATCTTTAGCCCCACCATATTCTGCTGTGTAAAATTTTAAAAAGAGGCACGTTTTTCAAAATAACCCAGGTTTCACTGCTACAGACAGTAACTTACCTGTTGTATACAGGTTTGTCTTTATAAATTTTACAACATAGAAGCCTAGTTTAGGCTATTCATGGAGTCAAAGGTTAAGTTATATTTTACATACATAATATTCAAACAATGCAATATATCATAATTAAAGAAAACAATAATGTGGTCTCAATACACATTATTAACCTACCTTGAGCGCTGAAGACTTCGAGGAGAAACAGGTTCATGACCTTGCTGCTTGTCAGCAGTTACAGGCTGCTGTGTGGCCGACTGTGACACTGGTCCTTGCTTAACTACTGGAGTACTAACCTGAAATGTCAAAATCTGGTGAGATGGTCCCCAAATCTAATCCACATCTCTCCCCACAAAAATCTAGGTAATCATCTTAAAACATGTAAAATGTGGTGTTTTAAAGAAGTAGAATTCAAAGGACTAGCCAAAGGCCATATAGCTAGAAGGCAGTCAAGTTCTGAAACTCAGATCTCGTTTCTTTGTAGAAATGGCCCAAGGTCATAAAATTACTTCCCTATCAAACCAGTGTAAGAAACTAGCTCTCCTCATTTTCAGCTCGGTTTTCTTTCCAATACATTATATCTCTTCTGATTTACTGTTACTTTTACATCAAAGTAAGTATGTACGTTGCAACATCATACATACGTGGATGCTCATATTTCAATGACATATGGAGAAACAGGTAATTGGGCTATCAGAAAATGAGTTATGGCCCATATAAAATTCAACATGAGAATTTTTCAAGGAGATGTTACTCTGCAGAAGTAGACTGAGAAGTCCATGATTACCAAATTGGGGTACCTATTATATTCAGAAGCCACAGAGAGAGAAAATAAGCAGTTTAAAATATAAGCTCCAAATTGAGGCACAAAGGCAGATGGAGGCCTTTGTGATAAAGTCACGCCTCACTGCTTTTGCCAGTGGTGAGGGGATATGATTAATAATTCTCCCTAACAAATCTGGAATGTCCTGCTTACTTCTGAATAATACCTATCTGTTCAAGTCAAGTCTTATAAAGAATATCTTAGTTAAGTGTTACATAAAAGCCCAAATGTTCAATTATTTTAAAAATAACTTGAAAAAGGTTTTGGAATACAAAAACTGACAGCTATCTGCTTAAAGTTTTGTTATTTTTTTTAAGACAGGGTCTTAGGCCGGTTGCCTAAGTCTGGAGTGCAGAGTGGCGTGATCTTGGCTCACTCCAACCTCAACTTCCCAGGCTCAGATGATCCTCCCACCTCAGCCTTCTAAGTAGTGCACATCCATGCCTAGCTAAGTTGTTTTATTTTTATTTTTAAAAGACAGAGTCTCGCTCTCTTTCCCAGGCTGGAGTGCAGTGGTGCAATCTTGGTTTACAGCAACTCCACTTCCTAGGTCAAGTGATTCTCATGGATCAGCCCCCTGAGTAGGTGGGATTAGGCCTGTGCCACCACGCCTGGCTAATTTTTCTACTTTTAGTAGAGACAGAGTTTCACCTGTTGGCCAGGCTTGCTTCAAACTCCTGGCCTCAAGTGATCCGCCTGCCTCAGCCCCTAAAAGTGCTGGGACTACAGGTGTAAGCCACTGCGCACATGCCTCAGAAAATTTTCAAATAATTTTTGTAGAGATGGGGTCTGGCTATACTGCTCAGGGCCTAATGCAATCCTCCTGCCTTGCCCTCCTACGTGCTGTAATTAGAGGTGTGAGCTACAGCACCCAGGTTGCTTAAATGATTTGAAATGTTGCTTTCACAAAGTGACTATAAAACCAGTACTACCACTTACTTCACTTTTAACCACTATTTTCTGTACTCTTAAAATACCACCCTAAAGACAAGTTCTCGGCTCCAAAACTAACCTCTTTTGCTGAAACTCACATTTTAATTCTTTCTCCCTCAAAATACTGGCAAATAAGGAACTGCATAATAAACTGTAACTTGGAATTTAAAAAAATCAATCTAAATTGATCCTAAAACATGTATTCATCAATGGCCAAGGACTTAAAAGCTGACCAACCACCTCTTTCAAGATATGTTTCAATGCATTTTTATTTTGGGGCTTCTACTTAATGTCTTACAAAGAATTCTTTGGCATTAAAAAGTTTGAAACAGTCCACTGTTCCACAACTACTCAAAAGAAATTCCCCTTACAGTTACCATTTAGACCAGCAATTTTCTAACTGTACCTATGGAGCCAGCCATGTAAGATACTGCTGAGACAAATACAGGCAATGTAAGCTTAGTAAAATGGATCCCTGTATTCACAAACACCTAGGTTTCAAATTCTGACTCTACCACAAAAAACCAGACTTAACTAAAAGTTTGGTTTTTCTTATCTATTAAATGAAGCAAGTGATTCTCACGATGTGAAACTTATACATTAAGTTCTTACTTAGCACAGAAATTGCCTCATTTTTAAAATACAAATATGGGAAAGTTGCTGGAAAACATCTTCTCTCATATCCTTCAGAGTTCAAAAATTTTACAAATATTAAGACTCAGTATACCCTCTAGATTTCACTCTCCATGTCACTGAGAAATTCTAGCGGCATCTACTACCACACCTGTCATTCACTCCACCACTACACCTCACTCTCAGAGGACTTTTTCTGTAACAGATTCTAAAACGTTACTGATTTTCCAAAAGTAGTTTCTTTACCCCAAATGTCCCTCAAGGGTGACACACCTTTGGCTGCGATGAGACAGGAGGAGTACTGATCAAAGGTTTGATAGGGACTGTGTTGGTCTGAGGTGTGCTTATTCTTGGAGAAACATAGGATCTTGGGGATGACGCATCAGACGTTAAAGACATTGGAGACTGGTTAGACGGCTGGGCTGTAAAAGAGGAAAGCAATTAATTTTAAAGAAAAACAAAACAAAAAACTAAAGTCCTTTGTAATATTATGTGGTAAAGATCTTTGTATCACTCTAAACCCCCTACCCCGATATTACCCAGAGAAAGCTTATATGAATAAATCAGAATCTGACCTTCTCACAGGGCCACACTAAGTGAGCTGTGTGTTAA